>NC_091442.1:61807994-62126849 GCF_964237555.1 Oryctolagus cuniculus
CATAACAGAATTGTCTCCCTCACAGTTGTGAAGAGTCTGTGACCAAGGTACTACCTTACTCTCTGAAACCTGTAAGGGAGAGTTCTTTCTTGCTTCCACTGGCCTTCTGGGGTTAGCCAGCAATTCCTGGCCTTTAAGACTTGCAGATACATTACCAATCCAGTCTCTGCCTTTGTCATTGCATAGCTAGCATCTGTGTGTCTTTAAATTGTCTTTCCTCCGTGCTTGTCAGTTTCTTTATCCACATGTCTCCTTCTTATAAGGACACTACTCATATTGGAGCAGGGCCCATCCTATGATCTTATCTTAATTATATCTGCAAAGACTCTTTCTCAATAAGGTCACATTCACAGATACCAGGAGCTGAGACTTCCGTATATCTTTTGGAAGGAAAAAAATTCAAGTCATAACACAAACTGTTTTGCATTGCACAAAAATTTTTTAAAAGATTATAAATATACCTCCTGCCCAATAACCTTTATAGGACAATAATGAAGAAAATTAAAAAATATATTATCTCAAAAATTAAAAAAGGAGAGAGAAAGAGAGAGAAAGAGAGAAAGGAAGGAAAGAATGAACTAATGAAGGGCGTGAGGGGGTAGAGGCAAGAAGTATCATTATATTCTAAGAATGATATCTATGAACTACATGGAATTTATTCTCCTTGTAATAATACCACATTAACATGAAAATCGACGAGAACTGTGTTGTAGTAATGATCATTCATTTGCTATGACCCTAAGAATCTAATGTATCAATAAATTTCTTAAATACAAAAATTCAAAAAAGGGGAAAAGTTCTTAATCATTGTGTAGTTACTCTGTCTAGAATACTGATAATTTTGGGAATATTGCAAACAATAATGTCATGAGTTTGTAGAGATATTTCTAAAAGGATTTTCATCAGGGGAGGATGCTGTGGCGCAGTGGGCTAATGCCCTGGCCTGAAGCGCCAACATCCCATATGGGAGCCAGTTCTCATCCCGGTTGCTCCTCTTCCCATCCAGCTCTCTGCTACAGCCTAGGAAAGCAGTAGAAGATGGCCCAAGTCCTTGGGCCTCTGCACCCACGTGGGAGACCTGGAAGAAGCTCCTGGCTCCTGGCTTTGGTTGGGCGCAGCTCCGGCTGTTGCAGCCATCTGCGGAGTGAACCATCTGATGGAAGACCTCTCTCTCTGCCTCTCCTCTCTCTGTGTAAATTTGACTTTCAAATAAATAAATAAATCTTTTTTTAAAAAAAAAAGGATTCCCACTATAGCATTGCATTTTGTAATATCAAAAATTTAAACATACCCTTAAAAGCCATTAATATGGAATTAGTTGGGCACAATGAGATTCATCAACCCATAAAATGGAATACTATTTTGGTCATTTTAATAAATGCATTAAATTTGTTAAGCATTGGTGATATAACAATAATAATTAGATTAGTTGTGGAAATAAACTGAATACTTTCCAATTTTTAAACAATGTGCTAAATGCTAATTATATCACCTTTAATCCTCACAATAATCCTGTGAGGTACTGTATTGCCCATTCTACAGGCAGGCAACAATTATTAAAATTAAAAAATATACCTAACCTTACAAACTGCTGAGTGAAGGACATATCCATATGCATATCTAGTTAGTACAATAGTGAGCATTTTCCCTAAGCTAGTAGTTAGTGGACAGCTGCAACACCACATATTCATTTAGGAAAGCAAATTATGAGATAGAAAACGTAATTTAATATCCTTTGTCTTGTCACACACACACAAAAAGAAATAAACAAACAAAAAACGCAGGTACTCTGAGAAAGAATTGAAAAGGAAATCTTGAAGATGCAAGTTTTTCAAGCAAATGGTTTATTTACACCCAATTCATTTTTTACTGGGTAGCCCTAAAAGGGAATCCCCAATCTGACCACTTTGATGTATGACAGATCTGCTGTCACAATATGTTTGTACAAAAATTGCATTTGATTCTGAACAGGAGGCTGGGAGAGATAGTGAAGGCAGAAATGGTAATGCGGTTTAGATGGACTGAGAGAGTTTTTCGATCTGCCAAGAGGAAGAATGTTGGGGTGGGGAGGGAAGAATATTTTTTTCTCCTCTCTCTTATGTGAAAGAGGATGAGGGTGACTTGGAGGAATTTATGACCCTGGCCTCAAGAGAAAACAGTATTCACAACTCAACAGTGCTTATTAAACTGCTGAAGTGAAAAAGGGCTTGGGAACTCCTCGCAGGAGAAGGCAGCAGGAGACTGACAGTAACAGCCAGGGGATGGATGGAAGTGTTCAGCTACTGGGAAGTCAGAGTCTTTGAAAAGAGGTTCGTGATTAGAGCTCCGCAGTTTTGACACACTGCAATCAAGCTGTAAAGAAACACAGCACAGTAGGGGATAAGTCTATCAAAAGAGTAAAAACAGTATATTCAGATACAGCTGAGATATCACCTTTTAAGAAAAGAAAAACAATTAACCACGCTAATTTGAGATATTGTTCTCGCTTGATTCAAGTACTTGAGAGAATAAATGTTAAATGAATTAAATTTTTTTGTAGAGAGGTAAAAATTAAACTAAGTATGGAACCAAAAGACCCCCAAGGATAATCATTCCCAATCCAGGGATGAGGAACTACATCCTTTTAGAAATATAAGGGACAGAATATCTGAAGTGATTTATTATTTTGTTTTTTTTTCTTTTTTAAAAAAATTCCTGAATATGTAATTATAGTACACTTTGTGGAGCACAGAGCAATATTTCAACAGATGGCTATGATGAAAACTAATCAAATCAACCACCCAACATCCCCACCTCCCCGCTCGCCTACCTGTTTGGAGCCTACAAGCTCCTCTTCCCCAGGTGTCCGCACAACAAGCAATACATTATTGTAAACTACAGACTTCCCACTGTGCTGTGGAAAACTAGAAACTATTATTTCTATCTAACTAGGTTTTGATATTCTTTACCCAGGATCTCTCTACTTCATCCCTTTCAAGTCTTTTTGTAATCTTAAAATGACTTTTTAAAATACTGAGTAATCAATTGTCCTGTTTTAGGTAAAATAAGTTCATCATATAATGATTTAAATAAAAATATTCTATTTTGACAAATAAGCAAATATACTGCTGACCATGAAAATAGAATCATTGATATATAGCTGAGCTTTATGTTTAACACCAATTCATAATAATCATTAAAGATTATTCTGTGATTACAATGGATAATCAATGTTTTAAGCACTTTTTCACATCTAGTCACCTAATTCTCATAAGAAGCCTAAAAGATGAAAGCTATTATTGACTTCTGTTTGGAGAAGAAACACTGGGGCACAAGTTGGGTAAAACTCAGGGTCACTCAGCTAGCCTTCAGAAGAGCCAAGAATTTGAACTTAGCAGTCAGGTCCCAGAATCTAGGCTCTGGGCCACTACACTGGCTATCACCACTGCTTCATAGGTAATTCATAGAAAATAGATGTTATTTATTCAAGCTTATCTTCCTTTAAAAGTCAACTACTAGAAATATTTCTAAAATAAGTAGCAACAGTGGTTGAAAATTATATCTAAAATTCTTTGATACTTTTTCTTTCAAGAGGCGGCACCTAGGGGCTGGCCCTATAGCCCAGCAGGTTAAGCTGCTACCTGTGATGTCACTATCCCGTGCCAGAATGGCAGTTTGAGTCTCAGCTGCTCTGCTTCTGATTCAGTTCCCTTCTAATGCTCCTGAGAAAGCAGTGGAAGAGGGCCCAAGTACCTGGACTCCTGCCAACCACGTGAGAAACCTGGATGGAGTTCCAGGCTCCTGGTTTCAGCCTGGTCCAGTCTCAGCCATTGACGCTACTAGAGGAATGATCCAGAGGATGGAATATCTCCTTTTCTTTGCCATTCTGTCTTTCAAATAAATAAATAAAATAAATGCTTTTTTTTTTTTTAAAAATTGTGAAGTCTAATGCTATCCTCTAGAGGTTAAACTTGATGATTTGGTTCTTTCAGGAACAGTTGTCAATCTCTTCTTGAGACTTAAAGGTTGATTGAATGGGAAAATATGTTCCTGATGTGGGGAGAATGAGACATATTTCCACAATACATTTATTTGCCTATATATAGAATTAAAAATATTAATGTTTCAGTTAAGCTGCATCTCTGGTTGGAGATGAGCTCTCTGTTCCTCAGTATTATAAGTATTTGTCATGTAATCAACATTTACAGAGCAAGTGTAGGCTTTTCCATGGATTATTTTTTATTTTCCCACAGTCCAATGAGAGTAGCTTGTGCCACTGTTATCAGTTTCAGAATCAGGAAACACAGTGTAGTTGCTTTGAAGTTGTTTTGCCCAAGGACAGATAATCAGTAAGTGGAAGATTAGAAATTTATAGAGAAAAGTTCTAAAACTCCCTGCAACTTCCTTTATACCTATCTGGAAAATCACTCTTTTTAAAGAGTATTCACATTGAGAGAACCACTTTCTAAAGATTTCCTGTATATTTTACAGATGTGGAGATGCTTGTACTTGTAATCTACTGCCTGAACCACCTGCTGGTCTAGAAAGAAAAAGTGCTCCAGGCTATCATCCCCCATCTGCCCCTTGAGAGACACTAGGCAGCCTATTTACCTCTCTTCACCTCTATTTTCTTCATCTGTAAAATCAGGATGCTAGTAAGTGCTGACCTTTCTTACAAGTAAGGCCATGGAAAAAAATTCTCAGGTCTTCGCAAATATGGCATGCCCAATAATCTAAAACTCACTGAACTTTCTTATTTGTCTAGCGTTGCTATGGCCCACATGATTTTTATATTGGATAAAAAAAGCTGAGGGCTTTTCTTTCCTCAAGAAATGTGTCATTTTCACATAACTGTACTGATGGTGGAGCATGTCAATTGAACAGATGTGTTAAGGAGCATTAGATTCCCATATCTTCATCATCACCATCACTGGAAATATGATTATAGTATTAAAATATAAGCTCAATTATATCTTTTCCCAGTTTGTTCATATTATTAACATACTTGCTCAATAGGTATCAAATTAGCATATATCTAGGTCATTGATATGATAACAGAGTGTTTTGCTGTGAGCAGAATACCAGGTTATAATCTCCCACCAATTATTTCTAAGGATTATACCACTATTCTTGTGCCATAGTATCTTTCATACTTAACCTCATTGGGAAGTTACCTAGTGTGCTAGGAGTGCTAGGGTATTTCACCTGTTTGAGTATAAAGAGACATTTATTAAAATCAGTTGTCATTACCTGTATGTTTCTGACATGCAAATATCCTGGTGAGTTCCCTTTGAGACTGTCTGCGCTGCTGCTCACTACAGTCAGCACTGCCTTTCCTGATTTTCCAGGATGCCACTTTATGCTTTCTTCAGAAGGTCTGTCTATAGCAGCCTTTCTCTCAGCATCTGGGGAGCTCAGAGGCTTGGAGGGGAAGAACTAATTGGGCATAAGCAGTCTTTGGAGGCTTTATCTTACACTGTGCTTTATTTTCCTGGATTTTCTTTTTTTCCTTCAAAGTGTGCCAAGAGACTAAATTGAAATTAGCCAGGAGGCCAGATGTAGCCACTCTGTATAGAGGAGACCATGAGGTTTCCTGAAGTTATCTGGATAACATGTAATGGTAGCATGTCCTGGATTAAAAGACGTTCTCAAATTGGTTGCATTTCAAGCTTTTTACAAAATATGAGATTTGAAAAAGTACTTTGTCTCCCTGAAATTAAAAAATGAAATGTTACTTTTTAATGTTTATGTAGTACCTAGATTTTTCAATTATTGATTAAGCCAACACATATCATTGGTGTCCTAATGGGTGCTGAATATTCAGCTAATTGCTAGAGATACAGAAGTGTACAATCCAGATTTGTCCCTGATCTTCATGGAACTTATATAGTGGAGATGGATATCAAACAACTAATAAAAGTAAAATTAGCAGTGATGGTTAACTGCTCTGAAGGAAAACAATTGTCAAGTAAAAGAAGGAGTGTATTCAAGAACAGCCAATCTAAAAAAACATGGGTTCTAAACAAAGACATCTTTAAAAAATTATATTTGATATGAACATAGAAAGTTAGGCACAGTACAGAAAAGGAGACAGAATGTGCAAAGACTAAAGGGTGGGAAGCAGCTTGGTGCATTTGAGGGAGAAAAAGAAGGTCAGAGTGAGGCAGAGGGAACTCAGGGAAGAAAAGCAAGAAATGAAGAAGGAGTCAGGCCAGATCCAGATGATACAAGCACTTGCAGACGATAAGCAATTAGGAATTCGGAATTTTATGTAAAGAAGAATTCAGTAAAGTTTCTTATTATGTTCCTTTTTGCATTTTTTACATTATCTGACTTCTCATTCAAGAGTGGATTTTTTGCAAGAAAAGAACAGAGGCTATCGAAGGTGTCTGGATAAGATGTGGTAATGGCTTTTACTAGAGTTATGTTAGTTACTATACATAGAAAAGAAAGTACATATTTATAATTAAAACAAACTATCCTTGGCAAAATTAGTATATGTGTATTAGAATTCTGTCTTTAAAAATTGGATGTGGAAGCCGGTGCCACGGCTCACTAGGCTAGTCCTCCACCTTGCCGCGCCGGCACACCGGGTTCTAGTCCCGGTCGGGGCGCCGGATTCTGTCCCGGTTGCCCCTCTTCCAGGCCAGCTCTCTGCTGTGGCCAGGGAGTGCAGTGGAGGGTTGCCCCTCTTCCAGGCCAGCTCTCTGCTGTGGCCAGGGAGTGCAGTGGAGGATGGCCCAAGTGCTTGGGCCCTGCACCCCATGGGAGACCAGGAGAAGTACCTGGCTCCTGCCATCGGATCAGCGCGGTACGTCGGCCGCAGCGCGTTGGCCGCGGCGGCCATTGGAGGGTAAATCAACGGCAAAGGAAGACCTTTCTCTCTGTCTCTCTCTCTCACTGTCCACTGTGCCTGTCAAAAAATAAAAATAAAAAAATAAAAAAATAAATTGGATGTGGAAAGTCGAGACGGTTGAATAACAGGAAGCCATGCAGACCTCAGCCGCAGACGGATATCAGAAAAACAAAGAAAGGACCACATTCACAGAGAACTGATTGAAAAATTTTCAGTGGCGATGTGACAGAACAAAACAGAGAATCGGTGGGAAAGAGGAAAGAGGAGAAGACACGCTGCCGCAGCTGGCTGTGCAACCAGCTACTCCAGTTCCGGCATCCACTGTTGGTCTGCAGCTGGGAAATGCCATCTTGCTGAGGCAAGGTAAGAAGTTGCTGCAGCACCCAGCCACCAGCAGCTTTAACTGAGGGAGAGTTCCACAGTCCCTCACTGATTTCAATTCCAGTCTGCGGAGCTGACCAGAGTCTAAGTGACTATTTTGCTCTGATAAGGGGAAGTCATTATTGCCTTTCTCCCCTCCCCTAACCAGACTCATCTGGCTGTGGGAGAGATGCTACTGAAGTCTGCTTTGACTCAGCACACAGAAAGCAGGTCCCACTGCTGCCAGAACCAACCAGAATCAGAGCCAGAGTCAGGCTAGTTTACAGGAAGGTGAGCAGACCCCCTGCATCTTGCAACTGTGGGAGCTCTGAGTGTTAAGTCCCAGAGCTGCACTCACACAATTCTGAGTCATTCAGGGTGGGAGTTCCCCCTCATCTTCTTGGGGCTAACACCAGCCACAGTGCATAAAAAATCTAGACCTTATCTGAGATAGTTCTCTCTGCACATGCTAGCCCATGGTGTGTTAGATCTGGGGAAAGTTCCTTTGTGCTCTGCACAGCCAAGATTGCTGATACTGATATTATAATATTTGTGACCTGCACTCACTCCTGGTATCTGGAGTGCTCTGCCTACAGCACTGTGTTTCATGCAGGTGCATACCCCACTATCATCAACACCTGGCACCCACCCTGGCCTGGGAGACTTGGGTAATGATACCACGGTATCCCAAAACATCAGACTATATAAATCAGTACTAATTTCCTCAGCTCTCCCTGGAATCTACCAGGTGGAACACAGAAAAAAATTTTCCTGCATTCTACCTCTCTGGACCCACACCTTTCAGTCCAAAGTCTCTAAATACCCATAGTCACCCTGTAGGACTAGAGCAGGATTCAGTTCACTTCTCCCAGTCCTAGGACTAGGGCTTTTGATGTGATAATTCCCAGGGCCCATCACAATCTTCAAGCTGGCCCTGGGGAAGATCTGATTCACATCTCTCTCTCTCTCACACACACACACACACACACTCCTAGAGCTACAGCTTTGGGAATACAAGTCCCAGCACATCACTCAGGCATACCAGTAGGAAAAGTGGAAAAGCCTCTTTGTGTCCCTTAGCACCAAGAATAAGGCTCTGGCTACCACATTCCTAGTGTAGCTGATTCCCAACTATTTATGGACTGACGATGTATACCCTAAGAAGTACACATTTGCCTCAAAGTTGCATATCTACCCTTAGGACCAGCTGCAGACTAGACCACTATGTCTTATAGATACAACTGACATTGATTAAAGCAAAAGAAATTACCTAGAGGTTATAATTCTGGGCTCACCTAGAACCTCAGCCAGAGCCACATGCTAAGTGATACTCTGCATTCCATATAAAAAAATAAACTCTTTTCCAATAAAACTTACTACATAAAGAAGGGCGTATTATATCAGATGCACAGATGTCAATGTAGGGACATGAGAAACGTAAAGAAGCAAAGTAGCATGACATCTCCAAAAGAATACAACAGTTCTTCAGAAATATATCCTCATCTGAAGGAAATTTATAAGATGCCAGAAACAGAATTCAAAATAAGGATTGTAAGGAAACTCAATGCAATTTAAGAGAATACAGATAATGGGCTGGTGCCGTGGCTCACTTGGTTAATCCTCCTCCTGCAGCGCCGGCATCCCATATGGACACCGGGTTCTCTTTTTTTTTTTTTTTTTTTTTGACAGGCAGAGTGGACAGTGAGAGAGAGAGAGAGATAGAGAGAAAGGTCTTCCTTTGCTGTTGGTTCACCCCTCAATGGCTGCCGCGGCTGTGCGCTGCAGCCGGCGCACTGCACCAATCCGAAGACAGGAGCCAGGTGCTTCTCCTGGTCTCCCACACGGGTGCAGGGCCCAAGGACTTGGGCCATCCTCCACTGCACTCCTGGGCCACAGCAGAGAGCTGGCTTGGAAGAGGGACAACCGGGACAGAATCCGGCGCCCTAACCAGGACTAGAACCTGGTGTTCCAGCGCCGCAGGCGGAGGATTAGCATATTGAGCCGCGGCGCTGGCCCATGGGCACCGGGTTCTAGTCCCAGTGCTCCTCTTCCAGTCCAGCTCTCTTCTGTGGCCCGGGAGTGCAGTGGAGGATGGCCCAAATGCTTGGGCCCTGCACCTGCATGGGAGACCAGGAGGAGGCACCTGGCTCCTGGCTTCGGATTGGCACAGCACCGGCTGTGGTGGCCATTTGGGGAGTGAACCAACGGAAGGAAGACCTTTCTCTCTGTCTCTCTCTCTCTGTCAATAACTCTACCTGTCAAATAAAGAAAATAACAAAATTTAAAAAAAGAAATGAAGAAAACAAGAAGTGACACAAATGAAAGACTCTCTAAGAAGACAGAAATTGTTAAAAAAGAACCAGACATTTTGGAGCTGAAATCTTCAATAGATGAAATTAAAAGTATGATTGAGAACTTCAACAACAGAATAGAACAAATGGAGGAAAAAATTTCTGAATGACTGACATGGAGGACAATAGGTTTTGAAATAACCCTATCAGACAAAAAGAGAAAAAAAAAGTAAAAAGAATGAGGAAAGCCTATGTAAAATATGGGATACCATTAAGTGGCCAAAGATTGCATTACAGGTATTCTTGAAGGAGAAGAGAAGGAAAAGGTGTTAAGGGCCTACTAAATGGAATAATAGTTGTAAACTTCCCACAGAACTAGGAAGCCCAAAGGACTCCAAGCAGACTCAACAACAACAACAGAAAAGCCTTCTCCAAGGCACACTGTAATGAAATTTTCCGAAGTTAAGGACAATGAGAGAATCCTAAAGACTGTAAGATAAAGGCATCAAGTTACATATAAAGGGAAACCAGTTAAAGTGGCAGGAGACTTCTCCGTAGATTAGAAGAGAGTAGGATGATATATTCATGGTCTTAACAGAAAACAAACCTTCCAAGAGTATTATATCTAGTGATCTATCCTTTAAAAGTAAAGGAGAAATGAAGTATTTTGCAAATAAGCAAAAACTGAGAATTCACCATCACCAGAACTTTATAAGAAATTCTGAAGGAAGTCCTGCATTAGAAGTAAACATCATGAAAATACATGACATTACCAATTTCAATAACAGGGCAGGTACAGTTAGTAACCAATCAACAAAATAAATGGTGTTAGTTTCTAACTATCAATGCTTACCTTGAATGTAAATGGATTAAATTTCCCAGCTAAAAGATGTAGGTTGTCTGAATGAATAAGAAAATCAAGACCCAACTATATGTCCCTAAACAAAACTTACTTAATAAATAAAAATACACATAGGCTGAAAGTGAAGGACTAGAAAAAGACATACCAGTAAAATGGAAACCAAAAAAGAGCAGGAATAACTCTCCTCATATCAGATGAAACAGACCTTAAATCAAAAACTTTAAAAGAAGGCAAAGAAGGATATTGTATATTGATAAAAGGACTGGTTCAGCAAGAAGATAATAAACATATTTGCACCTAACACAAGACCACCCAGATATATACAGCAAATATTATTTGACCTAAAGGGAGAGATAAAGTTGTATAAAATAATAGTGGGAGATTTCAACACCCCAATGTCTAGAAAGGACAGATCATAAAGACAGAAAATCAACAAAGATACATTGGAGTTATACCATGCTGTTGAGCAAATGGACTTACTGGACATGTACAGAACATTTCACCCAACAGCTACAGAATACAGTCTTTTCACAAGCATATGAAATATTCTCTAGTACGGACTACATAAAAGGCCACAATTCAATTTCAGTAAACATGAAAGGACTGAAACAAAGGATTGAAATCACACCTGTATATTCCCAGACCACCTAGAAATAAAACTAGAAATCAACAAGAACAATAGAACATTTACAAATACATGTAAATTAAACAACATGAGACTGAACCATCGAAGGGTCATTGGAAACATTAAAAAAGACATAAAAATTAACTTGAAATAAATAAAGATGAAAACACAGCATATCAAAACCCAAGAGATACAGCAAAAGCAATATTAAGAGGGAAGTTTATAACACTAATTGTTTACATTAAAGAGAAGGTCTCAAAAAGCAATCTAATGATGAATATTGAGGATTTCGAAAAACAGGCTATATGTATCCAGGAATGTATCCATTTCTTTGAGGTTTTCCAATTCATTGGCTTATATTGTTTATAGTAGCTTCTGAGGATCCTTTGTATCTCTGTATTATTGGGGGTAATGTCAGTTTATTTAATCTCTAATTTTATTTAACTGAGTTTTTCCTCTGTCTTCTTTGCTAATCTGGCTAAAGATTTGTCTATTTTGTTTATACTTTCCAAAAACTAAGGTTTTGTCTTATTGATCTTTCATATTATTAGTCTCAATTTTAGTTATTTCTGCTTCTACATTTTGTTATTATTCATCTCCTTTTAAGCTGGGGCTTGGTTTGTTTTTGTTTTTCTAAGTCCTTTGTTTATTTTAAATTTTAAAAAAGTTTATGTAAAGGGAACAACTTTCATGTACTTCATGTAAACATTTTTAAGAGCATATGATACTTCTCTCCCTTCCTCTCACCCCCCTTCTCCTGCACCCTTAGCTTGCTTATTGAGATTTTTTTTTTTTATATAAGAACTTATTGCTGGGGCCAGCCACAAAGAGTTAAGCCACAGTCTGCAGCACTGGCATCCATTATGGGCACTTGTCCTGGATGCTCCACTTCTGATACTGCTCCCTGCTAAAGTACCTGGGAAAGCAGTGGAGGATGACCAAAGTCTTCAGGCCTCTATACCCACATGGGGAGACTCCTGGCTTCAGCCTGGGCCAGCACAGGTCATTGTTGTCCCTGGGAGAGAACCAGTGGATGGAAGATATCTCTCTCTCCCTGACTCTGTCTCTCTCTCTGAGTAACTGATTTTCAAATAAATAAATAAATATTTCCAAAAAAAGAAATTATTGCTTTGAATTTCCCTCTTAATACTGTGTTTGGTGCATGCCACAAGTTTTGTTATACTGTGTTTTCATTTTCATTTTTTTTCAAGAAATTTTTGGATTTCTTATTTATCTGTCTTCAACAATCCCTGGTCATTCAGGAGCATGTTGTTAAATTTCCATTTGTTTGTAAATTTCTATTGTTCTATTTGTGGTTCATATCTAGATTCATTATTTTGTGATCTGAGAAAATACATGATTTCTATTTTTGAAAACATGCTGAGTTGTGATTTGTGCCCTAATTTATGGTCTATCCTAGAAAATGGTCCAATGTGGAATAACAAAAGTTTATCTAACATCTATCTATCTATCTATCCTTTCAAACACCTATCTCATCAATCATCTCTACTTTACATTTACCTAGTTCTGCATTGCTTATAAATTCATAACTTAAAATACTTATTCCAAGAATGAAGTTCTGTTTAAAGTACAATCTAGGCCGGCGCCGTGGCTCACTTGGCTAATCCTCCGGCTGCAGTTCCATCACCTGGGGCTCTAGTCCCAGTTGGGGCGCCGGGTACTAGTCCTGGTTGCTCCTCTTCCAGTACAGCTCTCTGCTGTGGACCGGGAGGGCAGCGGAGGATGGCTCAAGTGTTTGGGTCCCTGCACCTGCATGGGAGACCGGGAGGAAGCACCTGGCTTCTGGCTTTGGATCGGCGCAGTGCTGACCGTGGTGGCCATTAGGGGAGTGAACCAATGGAAGGAAGACCTTTCTCTCTGTCTCTCTCACTGTCTATAACTCTCTCTCTGTCTCTCTCTCTCACTGTCTAACTCTGCCTGTCAAAAAATAAATAAATAAAGTAAAATCTAAAAGAAATCATACCTTCATAAATACACATCACCATCTTTAAGGGGATCCAAGTACAGGGTCAACCATTGAGTCTTGTTAACAACCTGCCTCAACTTAATTTCTAACACTTCATGAGTTTTGGCACTCTCAACTCTTCTACCTCCAAATAATTCCCCATTCTCACGATCTTATTCTTTCAAATGTTCAAATATTCCTTCAAGAATAACTATATCTGAATTTATCCCTTCTCCTTGCCCCTCTCCCACCTCCTAGATACACCTAAGTAATAATAATTCCATTCTTCTTCTGGCTACCTTTGTTGCAGGATCCATTTACAGTTTTTTGTTTGTTTGTTTGTTTTGTTTTTTTTTTTTTTTTTAAACTCGCAATGGGTGAGACATGAATTGCTTGCAGGCACAGCATCCTTTTTTTTTTTTTTTTAAGACTTAATTATTTGAAAGTCAGAGTTTCACAGAGAGAGGAGAGGCAGAGAGAGAGAGAGAGAGAGAGAGGTCTTCCATCCGATGGTTCACTCTCCAATTGGCTGCAACGGCCGGAGCTGCGCCCAACCGAAGCCAGGAGCCAGGAATTTCTTCGGGGTCTCCCACGTGGGTGCAGGGGCCCAAGGACTTGGGCCATCTTCTACTGCTTTCCTAGGCCATAGCAGAGAGCTGAATTGGTAGAGGAGCAGCTGGGTCTCAAACCAGCACCCATATGGGATGCCAGCGCTTCAGGCCAGGGCATTAACCCGCTGTGCCACAGTGCCAGCCTCCATTTACAGTTTTAATCATTTTCTCCTCAGAAGATGAAGAAGAAGGAGGAGAGGGAGACAATGACTGAATATTTTAGTACTGGCCTGCATATACACGAAGCCCATTGATGTGTCATTCAAATCTTCATTGAAGAAAGGACTTGCTTAATAAAGTACAATTTGGTCGGTCACATCTGTCACAGTCTGACTCAGGGTCATGTGAGTCCACACCATTACCCACTGGTTAGTCAAAGGAGTCTTAAAATCCTGGTCATTTTGGTCTAAAGCAGGAAAACTGTTAGGGAAATTTATTTTCCAAGTCATCTCAACAATTTGGCTGAGATTGTTGGAGCTGCATTGAAGTTTTATGAATCCCTCTTCCCAACCTTGTTTCCCCCAACTTCCTTTCATAGACGTTCTTCCCGAATAAGCATCTTTCACCTCAGCCTGCATTCAGAGTTCAACATCTAGCAGTGTATATACAGAGCATAGCTTCTTGCAACTGTTTATAAATTTTCCTGCCTCACATAATCTAAAATATGTTTAAAATGAACAAATAGCCGGCGCCATGGCTCAATAGGCTAATCCTATGCCTTGCGGCACCGGCGCACCAGGCTCTAGTCCCGGTCGGGGTGCCAGATTCTGTCCCGGTTGCCCCTCTTCCAGGCCAGCTCTCTGCTGTGGCCTGGGAGTGCAGTGGAGGATGGCCCAAGTGCTTGGGCCCTGCACCCGCATGGGAGACCAGAAGAAGTACCTGGCTCCTAGCTTCGGATCAGTGCAATGCGCCGGCCGCAGCGGCCATTGGAGGGTGAACCAACGGCAAAAGGAAGACCTTTCTGTCTGTCTCTCTCTCTCTCACTGTCCACTCTGCCTGTCAAAAAAATAATAAATTAAATAAATAAAATGAACAAATAATCATCATGATGTAGACATTTGACGTGTTCCTAGTTTGTCTTTTTCTTTTTTTCCTTTTTACATTTGATTTATATATTGATAGTATATTAAATAGGCATGACTGTATGATTAAGTATCCCCATTTATCACTTAAAGTCATAAAATAAGGATTTAACACATTTACTATACATTTGTATCTGGAGGTGTTATTGGTAGAAAATTCAGAGTGTTGGGGCCGGTGCTGTGGCAAAGGAGGTTGAAGCCCTGGCCTGAAGCACCGGCATCCTATATGGGCGCTGGTTCTAGTCCCAGCTGCTCCTCTACCAATTCAGCTGTCTTCTATGGCCTGGGAAAGCAGTAGAAGATGGTCCACATTCTTGGGCCCCTGCACCCGTGTGGGAGACCTGGAAGAAGCTCCTGGCTTCAGATCAGATGATCTCTGTCTATTGCGGCCATCTGGAGAGTGAGCCAGCGGATGGAAGACCTCTCTCTCTGTCTCCATTTCTCTCTGTAACTCTGTCTTTCAAGTAAATAAAATAAATCTTTTTTTTTTTAAAGAAAATTCTAAGTGTTGAGTCCAATCTTATTGATCAGTATAACATATATGGAGGACATAATACAATATGATACATTGAATGAGTAGATAGAACTCTTTCTCAAATGGACATAATGCATGAGATTATTTATAACAGGTAATTATGAAAGAGAAAGCAAAATAAGAATTTCAGTGAGACAAACATAAAGTGCTTCACCTGGAGGTAACAGTATCCAAGTTATCAGTCTAGCAGTCCAGTGATCTACTTAAAATGAGAATAGAGTCACAGCCAAACTGACTGCCCAAAGTGTTCCAGTGGCTACTCAGGTCATTCAGAATAAATTCCAATATCCTTAAAATTGTCTACAGGGCCCTCCATTATCTGGTCTCTGGTTAGTTCTCAGATCTGAACTCTTCTCACGTTCACCTTTACATGCTGCATCGTATTTAGTGATATTGCTGATTGTCCTGCAAGCACACATGTTCCCATGGCTGGATGATTGCACATGCTCCCTTTTTAGGTGATATGTTCTCTTTTATCTCTACATGGTTCCTGACTTGGCTGCATTTGAATCTCACAGCATCACTGAGGCTTTCTCTAACAACCTTATTTAAAATTGCAACATGTACCATTGCCACCTCCACTCCATTTTCATCCATATTTTACAGTGTCACTCACTACCCTCTAGCATACTACTCAGCTTGCTTATACATCTTGAATTTTTCTAGCTTTATCACTCAACTCTAAAAGTAGATGATTTTGTCTGTATTTGCTGCACTACAACCAAAAGACAAAGTCTGATGCATAATAGATATCCAATAAATATATTTTGGTATATTTTGATGAATGAATAAATTTATGCTGTTAGTTTAAAAAGTACCACCATAATAAGTTTGTTCTACATTCCTGAATATGAAGAATTAATAAGTAAACAAATATCATAAATGAATGCAGTAGTTTCTAGATAGGTATCTTTTCTTTGATGTGATTTACAGAAGCAATCCACAAAAAGTGTCTACTTTTAAAATTTAGGTAATAATTGCGGCATTTTTATATAAAATACTGTGGTATGAGCCATATTTCTTAAGGGCATTCACATTCTGCAAAGCAAATCTGCGAAAGTCAATTCATTAAAACTTTCATTTAAAGGAATTTGGTCAATATGCCCTGGTTGCTCAAGACTCCTTGCGCTAAACCAGATAGAAAACAGTTTTCCAAGGACAACCTTTCTGACTTCCAAGAAAAAGTGAGAATCTCTAATTGGTAACTGATTCTTGTTAGTCTCCCTCACGGACAGGTAGAATTACATTTAGGTTGAGTGTCTTTAGAATCTATAAACCTTTATTTAACTGCTTATCCCACATGGACATATTCTAGATTAATATGCTCTCCAATATAACTCTTCACCAACAGATATTTATCAAAACTCGCAGCACAGTGTAAATATAGTTGAAAATAATTTATTATGTATTATTAAAGAATTAGAAAGAGAGGAGTTTAAAGAGTGCACACAGAAATTATGTTTAAGGAGACGGAAATGATAATTATCATGATTTGATCATTACATTGTATACTTCTATCAAATTATTGTACTATTCCGCATTATGTGTCTATTTTAAAAATATCATGTAAATAAAAGACCTCTTAGAGATCAATTATCCATTCACTGATATATTTTAAAATACACTATGGACACAAACCAGCTGTGTCCATAGTGAGCCTAGTGTCATGATAGTATTGTTCTTCCCTGTCCCATCTCACTTCATTCCCCCAACAACACTCTATGAAGAATTTTAGGAAAACAGCACCATGAAATGTCTGTTTATTTGAATGCTGTTGTTTGGGGCGAAGGTCTCCTACCCTAAGAATATATGCAGGTCTCATGAAGAACTGTTCTTTTTTATTTTATGAGCACTGAATAGAAACAGGTTCAGCTTTCTTTGGCAACCTAGGTGATAAGAAGGTATCTTGGTAAGCATATTTGTTGAGATACAAGAGACTGGTCAGGAAGATAGACGCCATTCCAGGTACTCTAATTAGTAAGGATTTTAATACAGGGAATTACTGGCAGGCTTGGGGCCCAAAGCTAGTGAGAGGTGACACATCATAGCTCACATGGAAGCACTGGTAAATCTCAATAATCTCTGCATCTTCTAGTCTTGGTTTGTAAAAAAGATGATTCTTAAAACCTTGTATTCTACTAGGTATCTGCTTGTAATTGCTTCAAACAGCTATTAATGATGTCACCTTCTCTTCTACATTCCACATTTCACATTCAGTAGGATCCAACAGGGAAAGTGTCCTGGACAACAAGCATAGAACATATGCAAGCTCTAGGTGACTTGTAAATTGAGAGACTTCTGAAAACACAGATGGCAGAAAACACCACCAGAAGGATCTTCCAAAATCAACTGTGAAGAACCCACTGTCTCCCTGTTGGACCACTCTGTGTAGGATTAGACAACACACCAGTTACTCTCCTGGGCATGCACCTGCTGGAGAAGTTAATCTCACCTACAGAAATGGGCATTTGGCTGACCTAATTACTTCAATATTTTTACATGTTTTTGTATTTTCAAATCTATCTCATATTTGAATAAAGTTTTCAATATACAGTTCAGAGCTATGGCTCAGCCTTATTATATCAACCCTCTCTAACCTCAGAAATTTGTACAATTCTAATACTGCAGAGCAATAGGTTTAGTCATTCTGTAAAAGGCATATATTCTTCCCTATGTCTCCAAAGCTGCAATTTTCTTTGGTGCTTTAGCACAAGACTACAGGAGGCCAGATCAGGAAAAGGAAAGTTTTGATGACTATATCTCCAATTAAAAATTTAGAACAAGTTTCTAATTGATGTATAGCAAAGATTCCTTTATTCTCTTGACCACTTTATAATCCCTGTTGTTTTGCTTCTAAAATTAATCTGTACTCCTTTAGTTCATTTGTATATCATTGTAAAACACCTAATATTCTTTCTGGAACAAAGATGATAAATGTGCAAGCAAACAAACATCTTTCAATTACTTGAAAATAAGTGAGATTTTTATTTTAAACAATTTATGATTTTTTAGGAATACTTTCCGATTAAACTGCTAAGAGGGTAATGGAGAAATGTTCGCTCACTTTTTCCCAAGATAAATTTATTTAATCTCCATCTGGCTAGGTGTGAGGTCCAAGCTGACTGGTATTCATATTTATTATTAGAATTTGTTTTAAGTGTCAAAGAAACCAACAGGGTGTTGCCTGTTTCTGAGTGCTGAGGAATGCAAACTGTGCTGATATTACAGATTTTATGGAGCTATTCGGAAAGGGCAGTATTCTGTCCCCTAAGAACATCAAGAACTGAGTGATTTCTCAGGAGAGTTTCAGTGCAAGTCCTGAGATAGCACCAGATAGTGAAATTATGGCAGAGTAAGGAGACAGGACTTCCAGATTCTAGGATTTTTTAGGAGTAGTCTGATCCCTGCTCATCCTTTTAATGACCCATTTGTAAATCATTTAATTATAACAAATTGACTCCTATAAAGTGAAGATATTCCTGTACTACCTTCAAAGAATTCTGGTCAGGATGAAACATATGATGAAGAAGGTACATGATTAGTAAAAATCAATCTGAATTCTGACACTGTCCACTACTAATTGTGACACTGTACAAATGATCTATCCTGGGAAACAAACTGTACTTTTTTAAAAGACATTTATTTAAAAGGCAAAGTTACAAAGAGGGAGGGACAGATAGACAGATCTTCCAGCCACTGGTTCACTCCCCAGGTGGCCACAATGGCCAGGAATAGGCCAGGCTGAAGCAATGAGCCAGGAGTTTCATCCAGGACTCTCACACGGGTGCAGGGGCTCAAGCACTTGGGCTATTTCTGCTGCTTTCCCAGGCACATTAGGAGAGAGCTGGACCAGAAGTGGAGCAGCTGGGATTCAAACCCATGCCCAAATAGGATGCTGGCACTGCAGGTGGTGACAGTTTAACCTGCTATGCCCTTGTAGATATCTTAAGACAGGATTCAGGGAAAGACAGATGAAGTCTCAAGGTAGGGACAGAGATGGAGGGGAGTGTGGGAGGTAGGGCCTTGTAGGCCACAGGGCCTACTGTGTAGGGCCACTATACCTCCGGGTGGGGCTCAGGGTCCCAGCCTCTTCACAGCTGGGTTAGGCCTCCGCAAAACAGTTGCTGCCCTAAAGAAAACTGGAATGGTTTGCTTGGCACCGAAGTTGTCCACTCTCCCCTAGTATCTGTGCACACCACTTATGTCAGAATTGGCAGTGGTTTTCCTGCTTCTCTATGAGACTGAGCCCTCCTGGGCAGGGGCCCCTCAGTCCTCCTCAGCGAAGCATCCACCCTTCAGGGAGTAGGCAGCCTAAGAGTTTCTGTGGTTTGAGGGACGCTGTCCAGTGAGAGCTGCTGGGACTGTAGGAAAGATCTTGTCCTGTGCATGCCTGGGAGTCAGGCGTGTGCCTGGGAGGGAAGAATGACACACCCCAGTCAACCAGACACCATTCTCAGCCAAACACTGTCCCCTACAGGCAAAGGGCCCTCCTTAACTAAAGCAACCCCTCTAACTGGGGTGCTCCTTCCACTCAGGACAGTGCTCCAAGCTGAAGCACTTTCCCGACCCAGAACACACACAGCAGGGGCGTGCTTGTCATAAGAGGGCCTGTCACCAGCTCAGGCTTCTTCTTAGCCAGGCACCCCCACCAAGAGCATCTTTTCCCCTCAAGCAGAGCAACCCTCCAACTGAGGAACCCCCAGGACACATCTCAAGGTGTCTGCCTTTGTATGCTTGGGGTTAGAGGTCAAAGCCTTGGGTCCTTCACCCTGGTCAGCTCTCCAACATGCCTGTTCAGAATGAGAGGATACAGCAGGCCCTCCTTATCCAGAGGGACACATTCCAAGACCCTCCCTGGATACCTGAAATCACAGATAGCACTGAGCCCTTTAAGTGCTTTTTTCTTATTAAAAAAAAAAATGTACCTGTGACAAACCTTAACTTATAAATTAGGCATAGTAAGAGATTAACTGCGGCTGGCACTGTGGTGTAGTGGGTAAAGCCACCACCTGCAGTGCCGGCATCCCATTTGGGCACCAGTTGAGTCCTGGCTGCTCCTCTTCCCATCTGGCTCTCTGCTGTGGCCTGAGAAAGCAGTAGAAGATGGCCCAAGTCCTTGGGCCCCTGCATCCACGTGGGAGACCTGGAAGAAGCTCCTGGCTGCTGGCTTCAGATCAGCACAGCTCCCACCATTGCGGCCAACTGGGGAGTGAACCAGCGGATGGAAGACCTCTTTCTCGCTCTCACTTTCTCTGCCTCTCCTCTCTGTAACTCTGACTTTTAAATAAATAATTCTTTTTTTTAAAAAAGAGATTAACAACTAATAATGAAACCAAACAATTACAACAATATACCATAATAAGTCACATGAATATTGTACCGTACTCACCCCTCGAATGACGAAGACCAAACGGTGCCTGTGTGATAGATGAGGTGTGGCAAGAGACGTGGGCATCCTGGTGCCGGATCAGGGCACCACGGAACCCATGAGACTCAGGCCTTCGGGTGACCTGGTCATCAGGCCTTGCACAGGCTGAAGGCCGAAGTCAGAGGCAAATGTCAGTGATTGGGGATCCAAACTAGAAGCTGTAACTGTTTTTTACACACGAAAAGGGGTGTAATCCTTTGGGTGCCCTCAGTGCTGTGCCAGCCACGCCCACGCTCCACAGCTTTGTCCTTCGGTACGTGTGCAGGGTGAAACACTGAGCACATTTGGTCATGTGCCCACTTCTGGTTCTGTTTCAGTTTCTTCTCGCTCTTCCTCTGTAGAAGACGCAACTTCCTCCTTAAGAGCTTTCTCCCAGGTCCACTTCCACTGTGCCGGAAACGGAAACGTGGCAGCAGCTTCCCCAGTAATGCTTGCATTTTCCCGCCCAGACCTGCAGCTGGAGGCTCTGCCCTCAGGGGGCTCCCGCTGCTAAGGGGAATGCATTTTCTGTTCTGTCCTCAGCCCCAGAGTTAACCCAGCGCTCCTCGGCCCTGCGGCTGTGGCTTCGGCTCGGGAGGCGCGACAGAGACAATGTCGGTTTCTCCTCAGGAGTTTGCAGGGCCTGCAGCGCTAGCCATCTTGGCAGGGGCTTCTTCCCTCAGTACGTGGAGAATTTCACTTCTGCACCTCACGGGAGCCCTTGCCGGCTTCTGGGGGCGCCGCCACGAGAACCGCGAGGCTCTAGAGCCAGGAGCCCCCGGCTGAAGACTTCGCTAGCGGACATTTCTGGAGTCTTCCATGTAGTTCTCGGATGGTGGTTAACTGAAGGTCAGGGTCGCCAAGCCTCAGGCAAGGAGGAGGGGCTCCAGGGTAAGGGTCAAAGGGAAAGAAGACTTGGGGGCCGGCACATCCTGCCCTCTAGCCCGGATTGGCCTCACAGCCCGCGGCTCCGCCAGGCGCCTCAGGCGCCAGCCTCACAAATTGTACTTCAAAAATGAATTTAATGTAATATCCTAGTCACTAATGGATTATAAGACCTATTTCCCACAGTTGTTCTGTGGATTAACTGAGCAACGCATTGGAGGAGCTTATAAAACTACAAACTATACCTGCGTGTTTGTTCCAGCTTAGTTTGTGGCCAGACTTGCAGGCGGAGAGGAACGGAGATGTTCTGGGTAGGCAAAGCTTTGAGAATCTTTTGGCAAACTAACTTGAAATCAGAGAGGGGAAAGCGATATCCACGGGGTTTCTCAAACAAAGCAATTCAACCAAAATAGATATCCACACACAATAGCTTTAGTACCATCTGCTGTGGCAGAGCTGAGCTCAGCAGGCACCAATTGGGCTCTGTTAGCATTTTCATGGCCTTTCTAATTTGTTGGATTGGTTTGACAAGTTCTTGAGTGTGTTGGCTTATTGTAATTAGATTTTGTTATGTGGGTGTTCATGAACAGCTCCAAAAGAAATAATTTTAACGGTCTTGGTGAAAGCACTTTACATTCTCAATTTTAACTAAAATCAAAATATGTGTATATTTCTCTGAGACGTATGTGTATAGATTTTTATGGACGGATAATAAGATAGATATTTTAAGTAATTTATCAAATTGGAGCTGTACTGTATTTTGTAAGCATTGAAATGTGTCCACCAAGGATTTATATGTGGAAATTTAACCCTCGGTGTGAGGGAGTAAGAGGGTAGAAATTTAATGCAACTACAGCGTTTAGAGGTGAACTCTTTGAGAAGTGATTAGGATTGTATAAACTGATCAGAGTGGAGCCCCATGATGGAATATTGGTGACTTCCTGAGAGAGCAACACCGACACACAAGCACATTCCCTGTCTCTTGCCTTGTGATGTTTTGAGATTCTGTCAGTAAGAAGCCCAGTTGCAGGCCCTTGAAACTCCAAAACTGTGAGCTCAATAATCCCCCTTTTTTGAGTAAATACCCAACCTCAGGTATTTCACTATGGTAGTGTATGCAAAACAAACAAATACAATTTTCTACACAGGAGACCTCACATTTTGTTCCTATGACACTTACAGTGTTCTGTCCTTTGATTCTTACTACTTCTTAATTTATTTAATAACTATTCATTGAACAGCTAGCATGTGCCAGACTAGTAAAAAGTCTGGCGAATTTAATTATATTTAATTATATTAAATATATTATATATATTAATTATATTTGAAGTCCTGATTTCTTTCTTTCCTTTCTCTCTCTCTCTCTCTTCTCTTTTTTCCTTTTTCTGTAGAGAAGCAGAGAAACATAAAAGAAAAAGAAGAAAAAGAAATAGATGGAAAAGAAAGAGAGAAAGAGACGCCATCTGCTGTTTCACTCCCAAAATGCCTGCAGCAGCTGCGGCTACGCAGATACTGGAGCCAGCATCCTGGAACTCAATACTGGTCTCTCAAGTGGTTGACATGAACCTAGTTACTTAAGGCGTAACAGTTTCCTCCAAGGCATTGTGCTGGTGAGAACCTAAAGTCAGATAGCAGAGCTGAAATTCAATCCAGGCACCCCATTGTGTAAGGTGGATGTCTTAATCTCTAGGCTAAAATAAAAATTCACTCCCTGATTTTTTTCTTTTTACAGAACACTTGAGAGCAGTCCAACTGAAATTTGGCATATTAATCTTTGGATTAAGTGTGTATATATCACTTATATGTATTTGATTAAGTATATATACATATTTATATACTTTTCGCATAACTAGCAGAAATATTTTTAGAAATTATCTATGTATTTCATCATATGACAATTCCCAACACAATTTAAAGGATTGATACCTTACAGGAAATACAGGAACATTCCCTAACTACATTGCAGTTAGGATAGATATCAACAAAAATTATGCCGAAAAAGGAAAATGCAGTTAGAAATTAAAAGAAACAAGCCGGCGCCGCGGCTCACTAGGCTAATCCTCTGCCTAGCAGTGCCGGCACACCAGGTTCTAGTCCCGGTCGGGGCGCCGGATTCTGTCCCGGTTGCCCCTCTTCCAGGCCAGCTCTCTGCTGTGGCCAGGGAGTGCAGTGGAGGATGGCTCAGGTGCTTGGGCCCTGCACCCCAGGAAAAACACCTGGCTCCTGGCTCCTGCCATCGGATCAGCGCAGTGCGCTAGCCGCGCCGCGGCGGCCATTGGAGGGTGAACCAACGGAAAAGGAAGACCTTTCTCTCTGTCTCTCTCTCTCACTGTCCACTCTGCCTGTCAAAAAAATAAATAAAGAAAGAAATTAAAAGAAACAAAAATTCTCACTAACTAGGGAAGCAAAGGAAAAATGTTTCTAGAAGCTAGATAGTAGTTGTTGAGAGTATACTGACTATGTATTAGAAATTCATAAAATCATAGTTTGTAGTACGGAAGAAAGAAATGCTGAAATTCAATGAACTTTGAGTTCAGCTCAAGAAATTAGAAAAAGAACCATAGAATAAATATAAAGAAGTTCAAATAATGAACAAATGAGCATATAAAATAATAAAATAGGGAACAAAATGTAATCAAGAGAACCAACAAGGCTGAAAGTATGTTACTTGAAATGAATCAAACAGGTTAAGTGTTGATCAAAATAATAAACCATATTATGATAAGCAAAGTGAAGACATAGTTATAGACACAACAGAGATTAAAAAAAAAAAAGATTTATTTGAAAGGCAGAGTTACAGAGAGGGAGGAGCACAGAGAAAGAGAGAGAGATCTTCCATCCACTGGTTCACACACCAGTTGTCAGAGGTGGCCTGGGGAGACCAGGCCGAAGCAACAAGTCCAGAACTTTTTCCAGGCCTCTTCCATGGGTGCAGTGGCCTAACCACTTGGGCCATCTGCCGTTGCTTTCCCAGGTGTGTTAGCAGGGTGCTGGATCAGAAGTGGAGCAGCCAGAACTTGAACGAGTGCCTATTTAAGGATGCTGTCATCACAGGCAGCAGCTTTACCCACTATACCACAACACCAGCCCTACACAACATTTTGAAAATACTGGAGAGCGTGTCAGTTTGCTTAATGGACTAAAATTCTTTGGATATAAGCAGAAATGAACTTCACATTTTCTTGATCTTCCCTTGCAAATTTAAAGTAACAAATATTTTGCTTTGCCATTGGAAGAAATCTATGGAGAGTCCCATAATTTTTCTCTTTTCCTAGGGAAAAAAAAAAAATTCTTTCCTGTTAGTGATAACAAGTCCAGTTCAGGCTAATACCAACATTCTGAAGTTACTGAAAGAGTCTCTTCTTCTCCCAGTTGGTACTTGGATCAGTCTTAGTAAACAGTAAATGTGGGGGAGGTCAGTGGTCTTCTTCTGTCTTCTCTGCTTTTCACGCTGACTAGTTGCAGAATTTACTCCCTTAGAGAAGACATTCAGGGTGAAATGGACCAGGCAGAAGGACAAAGGCTTAGGTAGCTGGTAGTTTGCCCCTAAGTGTGGCAGGTGTACTCTCATTCACCCGCTCATGAGCACTTTTGTGATGTCTTAGAAATCCCCCACGGGACAGCACCTGGTGGAGAATATTCTTGCTGTCAGATCAATTCTAACATAACCTGTTTTTATTCTCTGGCCTATTTTTGATGAAAGAGAGTCTAGAAATATCACAGTGGTCCTTGCTTTAGGAAGTAGGGGTACTTGATGGCTACTGTGTGATTGTTTGTGGGATTTCAGTGAAAGCCAAGATGAAAGGAGGAGCCGGCGCTGTGGCGCAGCGGATTAGCGCCCTGGCCTGAAACACCAGCATCCCATATGGGCGCCGATTCTAGTCCTGGCTGCTCCTCTTCCGATCCAGCTCTCTGCTATGGCCTGGGAAAGCAGAAGATGGCCCAAGTCCTTGGGCCCCTGTACCCACATGAGATACCCTGAAGAAGCTCTGGGCTCCTGCCTTTGGATTGGTGCAGCTCCGGCTGTTGTGGCCTTCTGGGGAGTGAACCAGCCCTCTCTCTCTGTCTCTACCTCTCCCTGTAACTCTGTCTTTAAGATAAATAAAATAAATCTTAAAAAAAAAAAAAGATGAAAGGAGTCCCATTCTACCCATTTGTGATGTCATAAATAACTATATGCCAATGATCTTGAAAACTTCAAAAATTTGAAATATTTCTTAGAAAAATAAAACCTCCGTATACAACTCCAAAAAATTAGAAACATTGATAGAGTAATCATCTAAAATTGAATCAGTGTTTACTACTTTTATGTACTACCTAAAAATCAAAATAAACAAAAAATAAAGTGGAGAAATCCTTACATTTCACTTAAACATTTTCAGTTTTTTAAAAAGATGTATTTACTTGAAAGGCAGGAACGTCAGAGTTACAGAGAGGTAAAGTCAGAAAGATCTTCCATTCACTGGTTCACTCTAAAAATGGCGGCAATGGCCAGAGCTGGGCCAATCTGAAGCCAGGAGCCAGGAGGTTTTTCCAGGTCTCTCATGTGGGGGCATAGGGCCAAGCACTTGGGCCATCTTCCACTGCTTTCTCAAGTGCATTAGCAGAGAGTTGGTTCGGAAATGGAGAAGCCGCATATGGGATGTGGCACCGCAGGCGATAGCTTTATAGGTTACACAGTGCTGACCTCCAATTTAAAATTTTTCATGGAAATTCTAAACATTGAAGTAAGACAGGAAAAAGCAATAAAATCTTTGGGAGTTTCAAAACTAAAAAACTAAATTATTGTTACTCAGGCAATTTGTCCTACATAGAAAATCCGTAGAATATAGAAAAATCATTTCAATAAAAAATGAGTGTGATTATTAATCTAAAACAATAACATGTATATGTGCATGCATAAATAAAATATATGTACATACACTTTAAAATTGAACATTTGCATGATAATGATAAATATAAAATTTTATATGACAAATATAAAAATATAACATTTGTATGATAAAATTTTTGACAGGTTGGGAATGGTGAAATAAAATTCATATTATATCTAAAGTTTTTAAAAAAGATTTATCATTTTGGAAGCCGTAGTTATATAGAGAGATGAAGAGAATGAGATGGAGAGAGGGAGATTTTCCATCTGCTAGTTCACTCTCCAGATGACCTAACAACCAACTCTGAGCCAGACCAAATCCAGGAGCTGGGATTTTCTTCCAGGTCTCCCATGTAGGTCTCAGTGACCCAAACACTCAGGCCATCCTCTGCTGCTTTCCCCAGGTCAGTCGCAAAGAGTTGGATCAAAAGTGGAGCAGCTGGAACATGAACCAATACCCAGATAGGATGCTAGCACCCCCTCTTCCACAATGCCAGCCCCCAATATCTAAGAAATTTAACAAGAAAATGTAATGGAAGTTTCAATTTGTTTCAACAAAGTAAAGTGGACTACCTCATTTTGACTTACACTTAACAGTAAGATTATTTCAGATTGAAATACAAAGGCTATTCTATCTTCCACAAGTTTAGCAAAAAATATAACCTTATTTTTCCTGTTCAAAAGCAATAATGAGAAAGACTGTATCTCAAACTTAGAAACGGATGACTGTTTATTTCTAATCTATCTAGTGGATATATGTCCATTTTTTTCTATTAATTTATCAAAAGAATAATATATTAAATAGCAGTAGAAACATCCCTTATTCTATGGTTTTCATTTAGACAACGTGTTTTTTAGACAATGTGTTTTTTAATTAGTCCCCATCCCTACCATGATTAATTGAGCCATGTGATTTGCAAAATCAAGAGATTTAGAAGATCCCCAATCAGCTAAGATATTACAAATAAACTGGAAAAAAGCATTGATAAAATAGAGACAATCTCTCAGAATAGCTCATGAAGACAGTATTTTTCTACTAGTCACCTATTTAAAAGCAACCCCTGAAGGGAAACCTAAACTCATTTTCTTTTCTAGACATAATTAGTATTTCCTAAATGTTTTCCTTCTTTCATTTTGAATTTAATACTGTACTAAAAAATAATGGGAAAATCATTTGATACAGCTGAAGATTGCATTTACTTCTAGCATATGTTAAATGGCTTTATCAAAAATTAGCATTTTTGAATCTCTAATTATCTTGCTGGTAAAATGTCACTCATTTTTCTCATGTATCATATTGTAATTTAATTTGCATGGGAGTAAACTTTTTTTGTCTCTGTTGCTGAAACACTGAAAAATTGCACAACAAATGCAGGATTTTTCTATATTTGTACATTGACAATAAAATATTCATTAATTTAAAACATGGCCACAGCTGTACAAATGCTGCGGTTGTAATTACCATTGCTTAGAAGCAGCATCTTCCTGAGTGACAACGGGAATTAACTGAATAATTGTTACACGTGCTTCTGCTTGAAATATTTCCTCAATGCAGCTCTGATCCCTAGGTAGAAGTTGCCAGTTTCGGCAAAGATATTTGAGCCAAATACTGATTCTGCTGCATAAACCATCAATATAATCAGTCTAGGACCAACAACAATCCATGATTAATCACATAATAATTGGATCATTCCTTCAGTGTAAATACATTAGAATCTACGTGGAAAGCATTCAGGAAAGCTGGTTACCAGTCCTAAATTTCTCTAGAGAAATCAAACACTGTACAATTAACAGGAAAAAAAATGAAATGTTCATGTTCTGGTTTAATTATAAGCATACCACATCTAAAGTGCCCGCTGCCAGCTCCTTTTATTTTTTCTAATTTTCTCCCAGAGTTCTCTTAGCCCAGTAGATTTTGCAGTTTGCCTTCACCTGTTTTAGTGTCCTGGATCAAAAACAAATAGTAGAGGACAATCTTCTATTAACACTTTAATGTTCTTTTTCTAGAAGTTGTGGCAATTAAGCAGATTCACTCTTGCAAAACTCTGGGGTTATTTTCATTGTCACTCTAGAACCTGATGATATTTCACATCCCAATACTCTCATTCTGCTAATACAGTTAACACTTGAATAGAGTAACTTTTTATCACAAGACATATTTTGTGATTATTAAGCACAATTGGATTGTCTTGGTGTGTGCTCTTTGGTTAATATGCTCCATATAGGTTAATATAGGCCACTCTGCCGTGGCCTGCTTCCACACAAGTAGCAGTGTTGGGGCTTTTACTTTTAGAGTATCCCTGTTCCTTTGTGAATCAAAACCCACCTGGGTATCCTGTTTAGTGAAGTGTTTGATTAAGTCCTTTTTTTTTTTTATTATTTAGTTGTGTTTTTAATCTTAAATTTTGGTATCCCTTTATATATTCAAGGGGTATATAGGCTGTTGGGTCCATCCAATAATGAGTATGAAAGTTTTCTTTTATTGTACTTTTCACTTCTAAAATCTTCATGTGGTTCATTTTTCTTCAGCAAGATAGAATATTTCTATATTTTTATTCATTTCAGAGTATCATAATTGTTTACTAGAGGACTTTTGTTATATGTGCCTTAAAGTTGTTGACAATGGGCAGGCATTTGGACAGTGGTTAAGACATGACTTGAGATGCCTACAGCCGATACGGGACTACCTGGGCTTAAGTTCCAGCTCTGCTCCTGATTACAGCTTCCTGCTAGTTTCCACAGTGGGAGGCCACAGATGATAGTTCCAGTAGTTGAGTTCCTCTCACACCTGTGGGACACCCAGATTGAGTTTCTGGCTCCTGGCTTTGGCTTTGCCCAGCCCTGGCTGAGTTGGGCATTTGAGGAGTAAAATATCCAACGGTAAATCTCTGTGTCTCTCTATCTGCTTCTTCAGTAAATAAGTAAAGTTCTTTTCACGTAATCTTAATATCCATGTTTAATTGGTATTGTCACCATTTACCTTTCCTCATTTGACTTGAAATTCTCCTAGTTCTGGATATGCTGGTTTTGAATTGTGTCTTCCACATTTTACATACTGTATAATGTGCCTGTGGTCACTATTTAAATCTTTTGTGTGAACTAAAAGGATTTAGGTTCAGATGAGCATTCCACTCCTCTTTTGCAGGCTTTGCAAATGTCGACTTAGACTACAAAGTCCTTGCTGGGCTACTCCAGTCTGCCTTGCTTGTGTACACTCCTGAAAGCTGGGTGGTAGCCACATAAGTCTGTTCCCTATGTTTTTGCTGTTTTGACTCTGTTTGGTTTGCTGCATAGACCACTTACAGTTGAGCCTAGGACTTCACACACACATTAAGATTTCTCCAGCTCCTTCTTTTCTGTAATCCCCTTTGCACTGTAGCCGAAAGTGGGAAGGGTGCCAAGTTTCTGCTGCCATTTGCTTTGTTTAGAGCAAGGGAAGTCAACAGGGATCCTCCTTTCGTCCCTGTGTTCTGTCTGGAAGACTTTCCCTTTGATTCGACACAGCTGCCTTCTTAATGTCATGTGGATGCTTCTGACAGCTTGAAGTTAAGCTCAAACTATACATAGATGACAGAGACAGCACCCATAGATTAATATTTCAAAATCTGCTCACATTATACTTCTGTGGCCTGTCCTCATCACAGATTGATCTGTTAGCATTGGAAATACATGTTTTATATTCCTATGCACAGCCTTTGCTTTATGTTTGCATGATTGTTTACTTACCACCCAGGATGTTTGCTCTAATAAGTACTTGCTGCTTTTCACTCTAAAGTTTTCCCAGGAGCTGTGTGTTGAAGTGTATGGTCATAAAACTTTAGTATCTTTGCTCACAAACTAATGCATTTGAGGATTGCATTGAAATCTAGTATTTGGATGTAAATAAGTCACAGATCATAAAAGTAGAAGAAACAAGGATTTAGAGGTTTTGCAGCTCTGTTTTCAGACTCTGGATCTGCAGCATAAATTGGAAGAAGGTTACTATGCCCTGGGAGCCTGTTTTAACAGTTAGGATAGGAGATGAGCACAGCCATGGAAGCACTGAGACCTGCCTCACATTTTCTATAGAGAGAATATTCAAGGCAATTCATGACACAGTAATTGTCAATTCATTTCTCTAGCATGCATGCACACAAAAAAGAAAATGCCAGTAAGGTTTGATAGTAATATAAAATTTAAATCCAAAATTTTGATAAAATATGATCTAAGACAAGAATCATTTCACATCAAAAAGGACTCTCTAGTACAATTTCTCATTTTACAGACAGCAAAACTGAGGCTACCCTAACTGAAGGACTAAATGATTTCTCTGATGTATTTTGTGTGCCCAGAGACAAAGCAAGGGCCAGAACTCTCATCTCTTAATCAAAAAATAGGTAGATCTTAACCTCATAGCACAAACATCCTGTATAAAGTCCTCTAAAAAGGAATATATTATATCCATGGATCTTTGTAAGAGGATGTAACATACTATAAAATGTGAACTCTATTGCATCACAAAGAAAGATTATTAACCAATATGTTAACTGCAACAAATATTAAAATGTTTAACCTGAAACATTCCTTGTTTTAGATAACAGGAGCTCTTGAAAAATGAGGTAGATAATTCAGGTCAATTGAAAAGGGTTTACTTGGAAGTTTAAATAGGAAATGTTTGTACCTGTAGACAAATGTTCTTGTAGCAAGTAAACATTGAAAAATTCCATTGAATATTTCTTTTTAAACATGATTACCAGCTATGGAATGTTTGAAGGCACCATTAGGACTTTGGGAGGAACTGGAAACAATGTTTTGTGGTATATATTGTGAACTAATGTGACACTTTACAGAAAAGTCTTTTATTAAAAAATTTAATTTATAGCCGGCACCGTGGCTCAATAGGCTAATCCTCCACCTTGCGGCGCCGGCACACCGGGTTCTAGTCCCGGTCGGGGCACCGGATTCTGTCCCGGTAGCCCCTCTTCCAGGCCAGCTCTCTGCTATGGCCAGGGAGTACAGTGGAGGATGGCCCAGGTGCTTGGGCCCTGCACCCCATGGGAGACCAGGAAAAGCACCTGGATCCTGGCTCCTGCTATTGGATCAGCGCGGTGCGCCGGCCGCGGCGGCCATTGGAGGGTGAACCAATGGCAAAGGAAGACCTTTCTCTCTCTGTCTCTCTCTCTCTGTCCACTCTGCCTGTCAAAAAAAAAAAAAAAAAATTTAATTTATTTGAATGAGTGCGCACGCGAGAGAGAATCTTCCATGCTGGTTCATTCCCCAGCAGCTCACAACAACCAGGGCTGAGCCAGGCCAAATCCAGAAGCTAGGAACTTAAAGTGTCCCACAGGGGTGGCAGGGACCCAACCATCATCACCTGCTGCTTCCCATAAGGTACATTGGCAAGAAGCTGAAATTGTGAATGGATCCAGGGTTCCAACCCAGGCACTCTGATATGGGATGTAGACTTACCAAGCAGTGTCCTTTTTTAAAAAATATTTATTTAATTATTTGAAAGAGCTACAGCAATGGCTCCCCAAGCAACTACTGCACCAAAGCCCACCTCAGAGAAGCCACCCTGACTGCAGCATGAGCATCCACTATGGGTGCTAGTTGTGTCCCAGCTGCCTCTTTTCCCATCTGGTTCTCTGCTAATGGCCTCGGAAAGCAGTGGAAGATGGCCCATGTGACCCACGTGGGAGACCACGAAGAAACTCCTGGCTCCTGGCTCCTGGCTTCAGATTAGCCCGGCTCCAGCCTTTACAGCCACTGTGGAGTGAACCAGCAGACAGAAGACCTCCCTCTCTCTGTAACACTGCCTTTCAAATAAATAAATAAATCTTTAAAAAGGAAAAGTCTTCCTAATTTCCTCTAATTCATATGGAATCTGGTGTCTTAAACAAATAAAATATGTTTGTCTTCTTGTACACATAGAAGGAAGGGGCACCACACCTAGCTTTCTAAATTATTCTCCCAACCATGTCATAGAAATAAGTACTTTCAGAACGGGTGTTGTGAAATAGAGAGTAAAGCTGCCAACTGTGGTACTGACATGCTGGTGTGCCATAAGGGTGCTACTTTGTGTCCTGGCTGCTCCACTTCCAATCCAGCTCCCTGCTAATGGCCTGGGAAAAGTAGCAGAAGATGGCCCCAGTGCTTGGGCCCCTACTACCCATGTGGGAGTAAGAAGCACTTCACTCCTGGCTTGAATCTGGCTCAGTCTTGGCCATCGCGACAATTTGGAGAATAAACTAGCAGATGAAAGCTCTCTCTCTCTCTCTCTCTCTCTCTCTCTTCCTCTTCCTCTCTCTCTCCTTCTCTCTCTCTGTAACTCTGACTTTCAAATATAAATTTTTAAAAAAAGAAATGCATACTTCCAATTTGCAGACATTTTCACTAGTGGAATGATTTTCGTTTTTAAATCCATGCATAGTTTTTGTATAATATGCATTTTCTGTGATCTTTTTGAGGATCCCTTTCTTGGTGTGATTTCAAACATTTTTTGTCCTCAAGTAGATGTGTTTTAAAATTATATTCACCATAGACTCATGAAGTGCCTCATATGTAGCATGTAAGGGAAAAGGGGCACGGAACAGAGAGGAGACAGGATATGAATTTGTAGCCAGACCAGATTTATTCAGAGAAAATAAATCCACAGAGTGACCAATTGCCAGAGTGCCCTCTGACTGAACACATGGCAGAGGGCCCAGACCCCAGGGACTGGGCTTTTTTATATCTAAGGTGGTCTGGGGTGGGGATGGAGGTTGGGGGGCTGGAGTGGAAATAATAGGGCATGAAACTGAATTGAGACTCAGGGACAAAGGATAAATTCTGATTTTATCTCCTTTTGGGCAATGGGCTAGAATGGGTGAGGCTTATGTCGTTGTTTCATCAATCCTGACTCTGAGTATAGATATGGAGATTTGTTTCTGACTACTTCCTGCTGATACAGGGCATAGATGTGGGGTAGGAACTGAGTTGAGAATTTATATTCGAAGACAAGCAGTTTTTTTTTTCCCATTTATTTTTTTATTATTTTTTTTAAAACTTTTATTTAATACATATAAATTTCCAAAGTACGACTTATGGATTACAATGGCTTCCCCCCCATACCGTCCCTCCCACCCACAACCCTCCCCTTTCCCACTCCCTCTCCCCTTCCATTCACATCAAGATTCATTTTCGATTATCTTAATATACAGAAGATCAGCTTAGTATACATTAAGTATGGATTTCAACAGTTTGCTCCCACACAGAAACATAAAGTGAAAAATAATAGATGATTTTTTTTAAATGATGATGAAATCAGAGCAGACCTATTGTCATGTTTAATCCCAGTGAGAGTCAAGTTGGGAATTGATAATTTCTTTTTTTTTTTTTTTTTTTTTTTTACAGAGGATCAGTTTAGTATGCATTAAGTAAGGATTTCAACAGTTTGCACCCCCATAGAAACACAAAGTGAAATATATTGTTTGAGTACTCGTTATAGCATTAAATCTCAATGTACAGCACATTAAGGATAGAGATCCTACATGAGGAGTAAGTGCACAGTGACTCCTGTTGTTGACTTTTCCAATTGACACTCCTGTCTATGGCAGTTTTTTTGTTGCTCCTACAAGATGTCTTGACATGATAGCAGTTATTCATTCCTGCAAAAACTTTTGGAATAAATTAATTATATATAGTAGAAATAGGAGTACTATGATTATGAAGACAAAAGAAGATATTAAAGACATTGCCCATGGCGGAAAAGATGGCCAAAACAAGGCAGAGTTATCTTGTGAATACATCCTGTTTCAGTCTTTGTACATGCTGGCACAAAGTTGGTCGACCTCCGCTGGTTTGTTTTCTCTGAATAGATTGGGTCTTGATGCAAGTTTGTATTCTGTCTCCTCTCTGTTCTGCATTCTTTTTCTTACATTTGGTGCCCCGTGTGAGGAGGTACCAACCTGCACCTCTTTTTTCTTACATAGCCTTTATCTAGCATTGAGCTAACACTTTCTCCTGGAACAGGACTCAGTTTGGGTGCTGCCTGGAAGCTGGAAGATCTTGGAGCTGGGGCTGGATGGTTATTTACATTTGATGGCTGTAGGACCAAAAAAATAGCATCCTTTGTCTTAGTCCTGGTCTCTGAGTTCATAATTCTCTCCAACTCTCATTCAGTTCCTTTTCTGCTCATCAGTGCAAATGCACTGTCTTCTGAGTCCCTATTTCCCAAAGCTGTCACTTCACTTATGAGAGATTTATTTTTCTCTTGGAGTTTCCTCCTAACATTACAGACAATGACCAAGAAACCAAACGGCCCTCAGGGCTTCAGGAGGAAAGGCACACAGTTTATTTACGCTTGTGGGCTTGACTAGACTCCTGTCTCAACAGTCAAGCCCCGATCCTCCATCTTTCTCTACTTTTATACCCTAAATTTAGCAAGGCAGTTTCGGGGCAGGTTCGGAGAGCACACAGTTATTGTAGGCCCTCATGGATTAACAAATCACAGCCGCAAGGCCAGACAGTTTCACATACAGGAATGGTAAATGACAGACAGTTTCAGTGACTCCTGTAGTTGACTTAACAAATTGACACTCTTGTTTATGGCATCAGTAATCACCCTAGGCTCTTGTCATGAGCTGCCAAGGCTATGGAAGCCTTTTGAGTTCACCGACTCTGATCATATTTAGACAAGGTCGTAGTCAAAGTGGAAGTTCTCTCCTCCCTTCAGAGAAAGGTACCTCCTTCTTTAATGACCTGTTCTTTCCACTGGGATCTTACTCGCGGAGATCTTTCATTTAGGTTTTTTGTTGTTGTGGTGTTTTTTTTTTTTTTTTTTTTTTTTTTTTGCCAGAGTGTCTTGGCTTTCCATGCCTGAAATACTCTCATGGGCTTTTCAGCCAGATCCGCGTGCCTTAAGCGCTGATTCTGAGGCCAGAGTGCTGTTTAGGACATCTGCCATTCTATGGGTCTACTGTGTATCTCGCTTCCCATGTTGGATCATTCTCTCCCTTTTTTATTCTATCAGCTAGTATTTGCAGACATTAGTCTTGTTTATGTGCTCCCTTTGTCAATTTGTTAAGTCAACAACAGGAGTCACTGTGCACTTACTCCTCATGTAGGATCTCTGTCCTTAATGTGCTGTATATTGTGATGTAATGCTATAACTAGTACTCAAACAGTATTTTGCACTTTATGGTTCTATGTGGGTGCAAACTGTTGAAATCTTTACTTAATATATGCTAAACTGATCTTCTGTATATAAAGAGAATAGAAAATGAATCTTGATGTGAATGGAAGGGGAGAGGGAAAGGGGAGGGTTGCGGGTGGGAGGGAAGTTATGGGGGGAAGCCATTGTAATCCATAAGATGCACTTTGGAAATTTATATTCATTAAATGAAAGTTAAAAAAAAAAGACAGTTTCAGGAGGCACACAACTATCTTGTCTTAGGCATGTGACTAGGCCTTTGTGGCTGGTAAGGAACCAAACCAGTTTCTAAGTTGGTACTGGTTTGCTTAGACCCAGCTGGCCTTTTGATAACACCCAAGAGGGAGTCTGTAACATTCCTTCATACTGGCTCCTTGATGGCAGGCTGGAAGGGGTCTGCAACACTAAGAACCAAGAATGGAAGGGAAATTCAATTGATTATATCCTCATATTTATCTTCATGAAATTAGGATTGTTTTTGGCCTGGATTATATTGACCAGTATAATTTCAGCATTGATTCTTGATCCATATTTGAGGCCAAACTATTTTATGGAAACTCTGAAATTGAGTAAAGCTTGGTGTCTCTCACTCAAGTTGTTCTCAAGTTTGTATCTTGATTCTCAAACCAAGGATGTGGAATGAGAGAGCAGCTGAAAACCTGCACAAAATACTGGGAACCTGTGGCATCAGAAATATTGGTGTGAGTAGTTACAAGGACAGGAGAGACGGCTCTGTTACTCAGACAAGGAGGAGATGGTAGTGGATGTGCAGAGGATGTTGACTGCTGTCAATGGCTGCCGCAGTGCAGAACCTGGCCCCAGAGGCATGTTTTATGGTTAGTGGCAGTAATTTCTGTGGCAGCCCTTCAGTAAGCAGGATTCAGCATGTTGCATTCAGAAGGCAGGACATGAGGAGCAGGCGGCCTTGGTAGGAGGCCTGGATGACAGACAATAGGGGCAGCAAAGCCTTCTGTGTGTGCTTTGACTTTACACTCAAATTCCCTTCCTGGAGACTAACAGAAACACCATCAAATTTTGGCAAGGCTGAGGAGGTAAAATGGTAGGCTGGAGGGGTGGCTTATGGTGAGTTCGTTCTGTACTTCTTGGGAAATCTCAACATGGTGGCAAAATTTGAAGAAAACTGGTTTCATTCATAGGAGGGAGGGCAAGAAATATTTTGTGCTTCCACCTCCATGTCCCCTCTGCAGGCTGGGGTGACCAGGGAAAAAATAGATCACATTGCCTACAAGGTTTTTGTATTATCTAACTCTGTCATTTTCAAAGGGAATTTAAGAGCAAAAGAGAAAGTAGAAAATGCCATTTGAGACACATATAATTTGGAGAGAAATAGATTGGCCATTCTTTTTTGATTTGCTGCCGTTGAGGTAATTTCAGAACACTTAAAAATATTAGCTGGAAAAGTCTCCTGATTCTTTTTTCTGCAGATCCTGTTAAAAGAGTAAATAAGCATGCTGACTTTTCTAAACTGTGATTCGAGTCCTATAACCCAAAAATATGTCTAAGTAAACTATATTTTTTATTTTCTTCCTTAAAACCCAAATAATTACTTCTCCTAGTTTCCAAAATATGTAGGCATCAGGGGAGTCTGATGTACATGACAGAAATGTGTGTGTGTTTTTCTAAAAGCACTTGAGATTAAAGGACATCTTTACCTAATATTAAATTCCCCTTGAGTATTTTAAGTGTTTAACACATTAGGGCGGAAAACCATTTTAAATGCAATAGATGACACATTGCAAGTGAAGCAGTTCCATTTGAAAACATACTGTCAATAGAATTCACCATTTTCAACTTTAATTATGGGAGTTGTGCACAATATTTTAGTGAATTTCTTTCCTCCTTGGCATAAGTCCTCTTCCTCTGTCCTACGGACAGCATTAGCTGTCTACTGAAAGTCAAAAATTAAGATAAAATATTTCTGCAAGCAATAAAATCAATGAAAAAAATTGTTTTGATTTTCAGTTCAGTTTCAGCTTCTCTTGACGCATCTAGGTGCTATATCCCCACATGCATTATTCCTCTCTGGGCTTGTTAACTGTTCCAGGGGTGCGAAACATCCAGCCTGTGGGTCATATAAGGCCAAGAAATCATTTGGTCTGGCCCTGCCAAAGCAACTGTGGGTGGGACTCAAAATTCAATAAATCTATAGCAGGCTAATTTTTAATTTGATAATTTGTATGGCCCAAAAATGATTTTATAAATATAGAAATGGCCCTTGGATTATATTTTTAAAACTTAGCCATAATTGTCTAGATATTACAGCAGTCTAATATCTATCTATCTACCTAGGTACAGAGATAGACTGATACATGTACAGAGGTGGATTAATAAGTGAACACACATAAAATATTAGAGATGAACAGTTTCATAATGAAAGGGATCTTTTCTAGTTTAAAATATATAAAAATATTGCCTTGTGATTAAATAAATGCTTTTGTGTGTATTTTAGAGGATGGAACATATACTACTTGTATATGAGCTTACTTGCTAAGAAAAGATAGGAGTGAAGGAAATAGCAAAATGCCACACCCTTGAAAGCTTAAACAGTAAATGTGTGGTGGGTGATGCGCATATGGGAAGGATCTTTTTACTCCCAAAAACTTAAATCCTGGCATCTACCTGCCCAAGCCCCTCTGAGAATACCGTTCTTACCACTGATTTCAGATAGATAGCAGCTATATGTATGTCACAAAAAGACCTCACACCAAAGGCTAAGTAGACGAGGAATGGCACTGACACCAATGGTTTGCAAAGCCTGAATCAAAAAGATAAGCTCGGTTAATTGGAGTTCCCTGAAGATTTGAAACAGAGAAACTGAGATGCTGTGAAGTTTAGGTGTGGGGAGTATCATGAAGGACTCCTTGATGATAAGCAATGCCACTGCTGCATGACAATCGTCAAGAAATTTCAGAAGGGAATAGGAACCTCAGAAAAACAAGAGGTCTGTTTTCTGTGCACATTGGAATTAAGTATACAGCTTTGTGTCCACTAAGAAAGATGGTACACTTTAAGCAAATAAATTAGCAAGAGAATGAATACAGTCTTAAGGAATGGTATCTCTAGGGGGCCAGCAGTGTGGTACAGTAGGTTAAGCTGCTGCTTAGAAGTCCCAACTGTTCTAATTCTGATCAGCTTCCAGCTCATGCCCCTCAGAAGGCAGCAGATGATGACTCACGTACCTGGTCCCCTGCTACCCATGCAGGAGACTTGGATGGAGTTCCTGAAGATGAGCTTCAGCCTGACCATCCAGACTGTTGAGGCCTATTTGAGAAGGAACCAGTGCATACACGATCTCTCTCTCTCTCTCTCTCTCTCTCTCTCTCTCTTCCACCACCTCTATTGCTTTGCCTTCTAATTAATTAATTAATTAATTTATAAAAGATAAATTTAAAGTTGACAAGATGGTTCAAAAGCTAGATTTTTGGGGCCAGTATTGTAGTATAGCAGGTAAAGCCACTTCTTGTGACACCAGCATCCCATATGGGTGCTGATTTGAGTTCCAAGTGCTCCACTTCTGATCCAGCTCCCTGGTAGTGGCCTGAGAAAAGTGGTGGAAGATGAATCAGGTGCTTGGACCCCTGACATCCATGTTGCAGCCATCTAGGGAATGAACCAGCAGATGAAAGATCTTCCTCTCTCTCTCTCTCCCTCTCTGTAACTCTAACTTGCAAATAAATAAATAAATAAATCTTTTTTTAAAAGAATTTTTAACTTTATACTCTGCTTAATAATATAATTTCATAGGATAATATTTAAAACCAACCACTCTTCACTAACCATGAAATTTCATCATATATCTGTCTCAGATTCTTTTAAATAATTTTAAAATTTACTTAATTTTTCTCCCTGAGGTACAGATGTTACTTAACAAACAATATTAGGGATTCAATTGGAAACCAGAATAATTATTTCTTTTTTTCAGGCACTGAATTGCCCTTTAAAAATGATAATTGGAAAGTTAAATAAAAAACGTCTAAGAGTTTGCCCTTTGCTTGGCTGTCTATCAATATTTGCCAAGTTTTTATGTGATGAAATGATCTTGGCATTTCTCTAGCATAATTTAGACAAATGACTGTAAAAATTTTATAACAAAAATAAAAACTAAAATGTTATAACTAATGTGATGTGGAATTTTTAAATAAAAATATTGTTGCAGAATGTTATTTACACTAATTGAGAATAAAAAGCAAAAGAAGAATTGGTTTGAAATCTCAATGAATAAAATAACAGTGATATAACAGTGATGTTACCTTGAACAACTAGGATGAGAAAAATCAGATTTAGGATATCAAAATTACGGGCATATATGTATTGTTATAAAATGGATGTCGGAACATTTTTTAAATATTCATCAATTTATTAGTTTTTCAGAAACTCAAGTTAATTGTATTAGATTTATAATGGAAATATATATGGGAAAATATTTCATACTTTTAGCCATAATAGACACAAACTGTTAGTTTTAAATTCCAAGTTTCTTTTGGTGCCCTGTGAAAGCTTTTTGCTGCATAGATCTTCAAATATATCCATTCAATTTTCTATCCTTTTTGTTTAGTAAAAAAACACTTGAATGTTAATATTTCTTCCTCATCCTGCTAAAAAATTTCCCAACTTCAAAAAATGATTTAGGAGACTAGAAATACAATTATAATTGTTAACACTGATACATTCTCATTGATAATGACCTCAAGACAATTTAACTGGTGAAGCATAGAGTGTTAAAAAGACCTAGGACTTTTCCCTTCATCCAGGCTAAGGAATAAATTTCATGAAGCAGACACATTGAAAATAACATGTATGACTTGATGAACTGTTGTTTAAATAACTAATCAGCATCTATCTCTGTAAGGTGACAAGTTTGAATTAGATAGACACTGTCTTAGAAGTGCTACCCTCTACACACTGGAGTGTTGTTTGATTTACTTCATCAGGCATTTTGATTTACTAGAGTAGAATAATTAAGTATGCACACAACAAATATTTGTAAGATATCAATCAGAACTACTCTCTGATCTTTTTCCTAATATCCAGTTATATAAGTGAGCAAATACCAGACAATATCACTTGTATAGTCTAGTAAATAAATTCTAATTAATTTATATGAAGAAATCATTCACAGCAGTTTTTGTTTAAAAATCAACAAGATAAAACAGTCTCTAAGTATAGTGACAGTTGTTGGGACTTGAATTCCACCTATCAGGTAAACCTACTGTCAGTCAAGTTGAAGAGAATGCATTACTTTTGTGGGGAAATTTTATAAATTACCTTTCAAGAGGATAGCAGACTCATGCAGATTGAAAGGATAATTAGGCCTCTGCCTTGCGGTGCTGGCACACGGGGTTCTAGTCCCGGTCGGGGTGCTGGATTCTGTCCTGGTTGCCCCTCTTCCAGGCCAGCTCTCTGCTGTGGCCCGGGAGTGCAGTGGAGGATGGCCCAAGCGCTTGGGCCCTGCACCTGCATGGGAGACCAGGAAAAGCACCTGGCTCCTGGCTTCGGATCAGCGCAGTGCGCCGGCCACGGCGGCCATTGGAGGGTGAACCAACGGCAAAGGAAGACCTTTCTCTCTGTCTGTCTCTCTCACTGTCCACTCTGCCTGTCAAAATAAATAAATAAATAAATAAATAAATAAATAAAAAGAAAGGATAATTAGGAAGTCACTTAACCTATACTAGCATTGTTTCCCCAAAATGTGACTTTTACCAGCATCCATGCATTTCTTTCTTGTGTCTTGCTCTCCAATACTATTGTGATTGCACTTACCACAATCAGACATGATAACTTGGTCCCATCCCTCCAGTTAACTGTGTATACAATCAGGACTCTGCTGTATGTGTTACCATTTCTTCATGTGCACCTGAGTAGGTAATGCAGGCACTTAGTGGATTAGAGGGACCTTTATCAGGAGCAAAGGAGCTCTTCATTTTAGCTTCTAGTCCATACTTTCTCCTATTTATCTCTTATAAAACAGACGTTTTGATGTCTATTTTCTTCATAGACATATTCATAGTTTTTATATTAGCACCTGGAAGAAAAGAGGAATGCATAAATGTCAAGATCTCCTGCATCTATTAATATGATCGTAAGATTTGTCTCCCTTCCTTCCAAGATTTGACCCGATGTTTGACATTAACTTTTTAAAAAGATTTGTTTATTTGAAAGGCAGAGTTACAGAGTGAGAAGGAGATATGGAGAGGAGAGATCTTCCATTTCTCAACTGACAGAACTTGGCCAAGAAGTCAAGAGCCAGGAACTTCATCTGAGTTCTGTCGTATAGGTGCAGGGGCCCAAGTACTTGGGCTGTCTTTTGCTGCTTTCCCAGGTGCATCAGCAGGGAGCTGAATTAGAAATGAAGCAGCTGGCACCCAAATGGGATGCCAGCTTTGCAGATGGCAGCTTAAACTTCTATGCCACAATGCCAGCCCTGACATTGATTTTTAAATGTTAAACCAAACTTTCACAACTGGAGCAAATCCTAGTTTGTTGTGATGTATAATTCTTTTCCCACATTGCTGCATAAAATTTGATATTCATTTTTAAAGAATTTTTTTATCTATATTCATTAAAAAATCTTGGCCTATAGTTTTCCTTTCTTATAATGTCTTTGGCTTTGCTATAGTATAATGTTGGCCTCAGAATTCTCCTATTTTCTGGAATATAGCAATTCTAGAGAATAGTAATATTTTCTTTTTAAAATATTTGGTATTATTTACCAGTGAAATTATCGGACCTGATGTTTTCTGTTTGGAAAAGTCATGAATAAATTATTCAGTTTAGTTTGCAGATAAGAGCCTTTCCAGATTAGTTATTTTTTCATTGTTAGATTTACTGTGTCTTTTAAGGAATTGATCTGTCTCACTCTAAGTTATATAATTGAGGAGGAAATGGTTGTTCATAATATTCCTTTATTATCCCTTTAATTTCCATCAAATGAGAATGTTGTCTCTCCTCTGTCTCCTCTCTCTTTCTGTTCTTCCTTCTCCTCCTCCTTTTCTACTTACTCCCACTTCTCATGTTTCTTAGTCTGTCTAAAGTCTTATCAATTGTTTTGATTTTTCATTGAACAGATTTTAGTCTAACATTTATTTATGCTCTAATATTATTTTTTCTGCTTAATTTGGATGTAATTTGATCTTATAGCTTTTTAAATGGTAGCCTAAATTATTTATTATAGCTTTTGCCTTTTTTTTTTTTTTTTTTTTTTGACAGGCAGAGTTAGACAGTGAGAGAAAGAGACAGAGAGAAAGGTCTTCCTTCCATTGGTTCACCCCACAAATGGCCGCTACGGCCCGCGCACTGCGCCGATCCGAAGCCAGGAGCCAGGTGCTTCCTCCTGGTCTCCCATGTGGGTACAGGGTGCAAGGACTTGGGCCATCCTCCACTGCCTTCCCTGGCCACAGCAGAGAGCTGGACTGGAAGAGGAGCAACCAGGACAGAATCCGGTGCCCCAACCAGGATTAGAACCCGGGGTACCAGCGCCAAGGCGGAGGATTAGCCAATTGAGCCGCAGCACCGGCCATGCTTTTGCCTTTTTAAAACACATTGCCACAGTGCTTCAAATTTCCTTCTAAGCACTGATTCCCAGACTTTGTTGAATTGTATTCATTTTAATTTACCTCAAAGTATATTTAAGCTTCTCTCAATTATCCTTCTTTATCACCTATGCTATTTTAGAATTTTTTGATTTCCAAGTACTTTTGGATTTTCCACGTATCTTTCTGTCACTCATTTTTAGTTTGCTTAAATTTGGGTCCACTCTCCTTGTTTGTATTGTTTCAGAAGAAATGTACAATGGTATTCTCATATAGGCACAGTAATTTGCCCTTTCTGGTTTATTTCAATATTTTCTCTATTTTTATTTTCTGCAATTTGAATATGATATATATCCTGCCTGGTGTTCTCTGAGCTTCCAGGATTTGTTGCGATTTGGTAGGAATCATTAGTTTTCAGAAATTCTGAGTCGTTGTTGCTTTAAATATTTGTTGTGTTCTTTTATGTCTTTCTTCTACTTTTGATATTTCCAATGTAGGTATGTTTTACCTTTGTAATTATCTCAGTGTTTTTGAATTTTCTGTTCATTTTTTTTCCTCTTTTTATTTCCAGTTTTGGAAATTTTTATTAGAATTTCTTGAAATCATTGATTTTGGTTTTATCCAATTTGTTGATAAGCCTATCAAAGATGTTCTCCATTTCTCCCAACATGTTCTTGATTTACAGGGTTTTCTTTTGCTTTGTCCATCAAATTTCCATCTCTATGCTTACATTATCCATCTGTTTGTGTATGTCTCTCATTTTTCCCATTTAAATTTGAGGTAATTATTAGTAAGTAAGGTCTCACCATTACTGTCATTCTGATATGTGTTTCTAGTTTTATTATAGTTGCTTTTTTCTCCTCTCTTATAATCTTCTTTGAATGGTTAAGTGATTTTTTTCTAATAGTGTACTTTGATTCCTTCCATGTTATTTTGGTAAATCTGTTACATAATGTTGCTTTGTTGTTATTATGAGGCTTACATAAACTCTTCTTCTGGTCATAAAAAGTTGTTTTGAAATGATAGGAACTTAACATTGATTATGAAGAAATTATAGAGAAATGAGCAAACCAACAAAAAGTAAAAAAATAATAAAGAACTCTTTACCTGCACTCCATTCTTCCCTACCTTTTGCTTTTTTGAAGCTCCACTTTACCTCTTTCTATATTACCTGTCTCTTAACATTTTAATATAGCTACTATCATTTTCAATTATATTTCAATTTTCATTCTAAAGATATGAATGATTTATGTACCATTTTTATAACACTAGGGCATTCTGGACTTGACTATATAGTTACTCTTACCAGTGACTTTTCTATCTTTTGATATTTTCTTTTTACTCGTTAATATCTCTTTCATTTTCATGAACTCCCTTTTGCATTTCTTGTATGACAGGTCTTGTGATAAATTCCCTTGGCTTTTGTTTGGCTATGTATATTTTGTATCTATTCCTCATATCTGAAGATTTGCTGGTTACAGTATTTTTGGATGACAACTTCCTTTTTTCAGTACTGTGAAGTCTCATCTCACTCTCTGGAAAGTTTCTGTTGATTGTTTGTAGTCAGGCAAATTGAGAGACTTTTATGTGTTATTTGCTTGTTTTCTCTTGCAGCTTTGAGAATACTGTTTTTATCTTTAAACCTGGAGAGCTTATTTATACCATATCTTGGGTTTATTTATACTATATCTTGATTGGGTTAAATCTAACTGGTGAGCTATGACCTTCTTATACTTCTGTAGTTAAACCTTTTTCTAAGTTTGGAAGTTTTCTGTTCTTATCTCTTTGAGTATGCTTTCTGTCTATTTGACAGTCTCAAGCCCTTTTGATCCCAGTACATTGGATATTTGCTCTTTTAATGATGTCTCGAAATTCCTGTAATCTTTTTTCATTCTTCCTTCTTCTTGTTTCTTTTTTTTTTCCCCCTTCAACTATATATTTTCAAATAGCAGGCTTTGGGCTCACCAGTTCTTCATTCTGTTTGATCTATTATGCCATCAATGCCTTCTATCCCATTTTAAATTATGCTTAATGTTCCTTTCAGTTGAAGAATTTCTGTTTGATTTATTCTTATTCCATTCCTCTGTCAAGTCTCACAGAATATTAAATCATTTCTGTGTTCTCTTGAACTTTGCAGAGTTTCCTTAAAACAACTATTTTGAAAGTCAAACATATGAAATCCAAGCATTTGAAAATTTCCATTCCTAAGTGATTGGTTTCTGGAATCTTATACTGTTTTTTTTTTTTTTTGGGGGGGGGGTGAGGTAATGGTTTCTTGGAACTTCTGGATGCTTGCCAGTGTATGCTGTCATGTGTGCATTGAAAAGTGAATTGTATTAATCTGGATTCATCTGTGACTGTCCTTCCAGAAAAACTCAGCAATTCATTTATAATCTCTGATTCTGTGGACACTTATGCTCTCAGCTCTAGATAGAACCCTAAATCAAGGTCTGTCACAGATCTGTTGTTGGTATGTTGTCGCTCCCCGTCTTCGTGGAGGAACGACACAGGACCCTGCGCTGTTCTTTTGTCTGCTTGGCCCTCCCCGGGTTTGCTGCTGGTTCTTCCCGGGTTGGCTACCGTCCCTCCACCTCCGTGGAGGGGCGGGCCCCCTGCCACTTTCCCCACTTCCGCAGGGGAGCGGCACACCGCCGGCCGGCTCTCTCGGGGGCTGCTCAGATGTTCCTCAGGTGTTCCTTCAGATAGATGTTCCTTGGTGCATGTTGTCTCTCTCCTCCTTTATAGTCCTCTTCCACCAATCCCAACTCTGCTACCCACACGCCGAGTACGCTGCTCTCCTCCAATCAGGAGCAGCTCCTGCAGCTTGTCAAGTTGGTGAGAGGCAGCTGGGTAGAAGCTGTTTGCTCCTCTCCCAGCGCCATATTGTGGGAGAGCAGATGTATAGAATAAGTCTTAATTCCAGTAACAGTATAGTCCGAGTTGCTCCCAGTTGCTCCCCACAGTATGTTGTCACTGTTTCACTTTTATAATACTCTCCAAACTCAGACATTTTTCCAAATCTGTAGTTGATATATTGTTCTGAATAAACTGGAAAAATATTGAAGAGGGGTAATCTGTCCCTACAAGCCTCCTGGGACTGGAGTAGGTCCAGATTGTTTAGGTTTGTGACAATCAATGCATGATGCTAAAACACTAGCAGCACCTACACCCCACTGAGACCAGTGCAGTTTATAGGTAAGATCAAATACCACCCTGCTATGCTATGTGTGCTGCTGATATAGACTCACTGCCTGATGCCACTACTATTAGGCCCTGGTGATGTCTTGGGCGTAAGACTGGCTGGGATTACTGAACTCCCCTTAGCCTTGGAGCAAGTTAAGAGATTCCGTCTGTGGGGTACTGTTCTGAGAATAGGAACCATTAAGTTCTGCTGAAAGTCGGGTTTTACTAGTTCAGCATTAGCAAACAGTCCCATTGTTCCTGTCTGCCTAACCTTGGAGGAGTGACACAGGCAGCCTACACTTGCAGTAGGTCAGTCGCACCTGAGTCTCACAGTCATTAAACCCTTACAGTCACAATGGTGTACACCAGTCCCACATGAGGTGGCAGTGATACACACCGCAACAAGTCCCTTCACCTGATACTGGGTATATAGAAAACCCTCTGTCCATAGGCACGGATCTAGGGCTAGAATGATTAAGAGCTCTCCAGCACTGGGTTGCTAGAGGCGCAGACCTATGATCCCTTGCTGTGTGTCCAAGGTGGGAGGAAGATGATGAAGGCAGCCCTTGGCTGCCTGCAGACTAGCACTAGAATGGGTCCCCCCTGGAACTTGCTGAGCCCTAGGAAGGCTCAGGGGATCTACCATGCTCCATTGAGGCTGGTGTTGATACACACCAAACCAAATCCATTCCACCAGGACTCAGGTCTCCACCCCAATGTTGGGGCAAGACTATTGGTTCTGTCTCTGAGCAGAAGCCTAGGAGTAGAGGCTTTTAAGCTGAGTCTTACAGCATTGGGGCAGCTCTGAGGTACTCAGTGAAGTTCTAAACTTCCTCTCCTGCCTTCCTCTGCAGATGTTGGACTCTTGGTTTGGTTTCTACTAGCAGTTTGTGTGCAGAGGATAAGTGTTTTCAGAGGGGCCACAGCCCCCTGGAATAAAGCATGGTGGCAGTCCCGTCTCTGCTATGCAGGCTGGGTGAGGGCACACCCTCCCAATGGAATGTGACAGCAGAAGACAGCAGGGTGGGAAATTGGTAACTAATGGTGAATACTGATTTGGGGAATGCAAGATTGTAAATAAGATTCCGGATTCTTGTGATATCAGTCAAGACATACTGCATGATAGGGATCAGCTTGCTGTCCCCTGTTCCGGAACATAGTGTTAGTTTTTTCTGTTCATATGGTGGGTTTTGGTTAATGTGTTGCTGTGCCTATGTGCTTGCTAGCTTGTAGAATTGCTTGTACCCTCTAACAAAAAGTGCTGGTGGAGAGCTATTTGGTGGCACTCTCTTGTGATGGAGGTTTCGTCTCTTCATTTGAAAAACCCGACACTTGTGTAAGAGGTGGTCTCCAAATAGCATGTCTATGCAGGGTGCACATACTCAGTCTTCAGATATTGGCATAGGACAGGGAATGGGGAGCTCCCAACTCTGAATTTTATCTCAGTGGACCTGACATTGAGATTTGAGTCTATGGACTAGACATTATTTCCTCTCCCTCCCCCAAACAGGAGGAATGTCTCCTTATGCTGTGCCACTTAAAGATGGGATAGAGGATGATGTAGGGAACTCTTTCCTTCCTACTTTCTTAAACGTAACTTAGCATTATTTAGGGTCTCTCACCTGGCTTCTGTCACTCTTGTGAAGGGGATTTGGTGCATGCACAACTGTTCAAATTGGTATCTCTGTACCAAGGTGTTACAAAGAGTCTTACTCATCTACCATCTTGCTCTACACATTGCACACTTAATGCCCAGCCCTCTCACCTGATGCAGAAATCCCTGCAGACAGAAATCTGCTCATCATTGCTGCTCAGGTATATAGCAACCCTTATCTCTATAAATAGTTATTGAACAAATTGACTCGGAAGGGAAAAGAATACAGGTAAGTCTCCCAAAAATAATAATTGTTATGCTTTGCTTAAAAACTAAGTCTTTCTGATAGTTGTGCTTTTAACAAATATTATTTGTTAAGAAAGAGTAAGCATCAGTGATTAAACTACACACATAAGAGGCTTGATAAAGGTGAAATACTTGTCCAGTATGTGAAATATATCAAATTTGTGCTTGGTTCTGGCAATAAAGAAGTTCACTGTGCCCTGAATCCATCTTGTTTAAAATGTGCTGTATTGGTCCTGTGCTGGATGTGTATGATTTTGAAGAAATTCTCTCAAATAGCATTAGTTTGCCTCCTTCAACAATTGCATCCAGCAATTTCTGCAGAAAGACAGGCCATAACAAATGCTTGCACCATTCCTCTCCAGATGAATCTTCTGGGTACATTATTAAGGAATCCTCATACAACTCATACAATATTGCTGAAAGCAGAAATTCTCCCCCTTTAAAAAAATGTTAACTTATTTTAATGAGACTTGTTCCTCAGGAATAATTATTGCGCATGGAGAATGATGGTACCAATGAAAGCCATGCTTATATTGACTATGTGTCATCATCTGTCTTGCTAGCATTTTCAACATAACTCAACATGTGTAATTTGACAGTGCTATAAAAATTATCTGAAGTGAGATGATGAGAATAGAAACAGTTCCAGAGATTCTTTTCATGGCTTTATGCTTACTTGATGCAATAACAACTAAATTAGAATTCATTGATTTTCTGTCTTTAGGGAACTCTAATTACCTTCAAGATAAGAGACAAGAGCAGACCTACTTCCACACCAAATCCACATCTCTTCACAGTTTACACTCCTTTCAAATGCCACCTTCTTAAGCCAATATCTTCATTTTAACCCTGAAGGATGTAAATCAAACATAACAAGCAAATGTAAGTGGAATGAATTACCTTTTTACAGGACCCTCATTTTGAAATTTGAGCTAGTCCCTCTGACATTTAAAAAACAATCTAGTGGAAACATTTCAAACAAACAGAAAGCGCCCTTAAATGTGACTCTTATTTCATAATCTTTACAGAGGCAATTATTAAAACTCCTTTTGAGCAACACACAAAAAAAATCTACAATCTCATGATTCTATAAGGAAATCTTCTAAATCTTTTCCTTGGAGGTTTCTACATTCCCAAATTCCCCATCTTCATACCTGTATTTAGTGGGTTATTTTAACTTTATAATCTGCAGAATTCTCAGATTCCTGAGGCAAATTACTTTACATCCTCAAAACAATTTCATTTCTGTACCTTTTTTGTGAGAAATGACCATGGTGCTTTTTTTTTTTTTTTTTTTTGGACAGGCTGAGTTAGACAGTGAGAGAGAGAGAGAGAGAGAGACAAGAGAGAAAGGTCTTCCTTCCGTTGGTTCACCCCCAATGGCCGCTAAGGCCGAAGCACTGTGCCCCAATCCGAAGCCAGGAGACAGTCACCTCCTCCTGGTCTCCCATGGGGTGCAGGGCCCAAGCACTTGGGCCATCCTCCACTGCCCTCCCAGGCCACAGCAGAGAGCTGGACTGGAAGAAGAGCAACTGGGACAGAATCCGGCACCCCAGCCAGGACTAGAACCCGGGGTGCCAGCACCACAGGCGGAGGATTAGCCTATTGAGCCGCAGCGCCGTCCCATGGTGCATTTTCATAAGACTTAGCTTAGCTTTAGTATGGCGGTGATACCAGGCCTCGATAACACATAGGATAGAGAGTTGCAACAACAACAACAAAAACACACACAGCTGGTCAACTACTGAGCTTGTTTTGCAAACTATGCATCACTCGTTATCTTTCTAACACTCAGTGCTCTCAAGTCTCAGTTCCTGGAATAGTGTTAGCCTTGAAAGCATGGTGTAACTCCCCTTCCTCTGTCCTAGTTCTGCCCAGCAGTACCCACCCTTGTTACCCTTCCCACATGCTGCATTAGGGGCCGTGTGGGGTTTAGATTGTACCTCCCAAGTTTCTCACCCAATGAGTAACTGGGGGAAGGGATACAAGGCATGGTAGGGATAAAAGGAGCTAAATACCTAAGGGTCTTTCTTGCTCTCTGCTTCTTTCATGCCTCTGAATCCACCCTTTGGTGGGTAGGTGGGCTTATTTCCCATGCGTTTTTCACTCACTTCTTCAAAATAACAGAAGCAAGACTTATCCCCTTTTCTAAGATTTAACTTTTCAGTGTCCTTTTTTGTTCTTAACATCATTTATTATCTCCTGAAATATTGCTTATTTGATTATACCTTTCCTGTTGAACATCAAATATGTCTTTGCTACTTCCTTGTACCCCTCAACCAGCTTTCTCAACTAACTTACCAAAAGACCAACACATTCAAAAAGCCTCCCTGAACCCTGCAGTTATGGCAAGCTTTTCTCTCTCTCTGTTTTAACCACTGTTCTTAAACACACTATGTGGTTTCACTGGAAGTTTTGTCCAATTTGATCACCTACCATTTAATTGAAAAAGTTTAATTCATTTTATTTATTTTAATACCATTAGACTAAAATTATTTCTACTTTCCAGTTTACATTTTTAAATGTGCTACTTTCTTTTGTGAAATGCTTTTCATCTTTCCTGCTTTTCTTTGATAGACTTTCCCGCAAAGTCAATTACTCTATTTAACTTGCTTAGTCTTCCTTTGACTACTGTTTATTCTACTTACATTCTTCTTTGGTTAATGTTTTATGAGCACAGTAAACTCCTCTGGAAATCTAATCACAATTTGTGCACGTACAAGGGCACCTCAATAAGTTTATGGAAAATAGGTGCTGGTGTCATGGCTTAGCAGGTTAAGCCACTTCCTATGATGCTGCCCTACAGTATGTGTTAGGAAACTGGTGCAGTTGGCTGCATGGCCCAGCTACCTGAGCCAAGCTCCACCCCCTTCCTAATGGGATTGGCTGCTCCTGCTTTCCTGCCCGCCCTCAGGCAAAGTTTTAAAAGGGCCTGTTCCTGAACCGTTCTCTCTTGGCCCTTCTCTCCTGCTCTCTCTCGGTTCCTCTCTCTAGCCTCCTCCTCTGGTCTCTTGGCCCTGCTCTCCTCTCTCCTCTTTGCTCTCTCTCCTTGCTAGCTCCTCTCCTCTCTGTTTCTCTCTCTTATACTCTCTTTCTCTCTTTTTCCTTTGCCACCCTTCACTCCAGTTTGTAGGTTTTTCCCCAATAAACCCTTTCCCTTACTCCGGTGTCCGGTGTGCTTTGCGATGGCTAACATTAAGATATAACAGTATGAGTGCCGGTTCAAGTCTCGGCTGCTCCATTTCTGATCCAGATCTCTGCTAATGAGCATGGAAAGCAGCAGAGAATAGTCCACATGCTGGGAGATCTAGAAGTTCTCAGCTCCTGGCTTCAGCCTGGCCCAACCCTGGTCATTGTGACCATTTGGGGAGTGAACCAGTGAACCGAAAATAACTCTCTCTCTCTCTCTCCTCTCTCTCTCTACCCCTCTACCCTCGTCTCTGTTTCTTCCCCTCTCTGTAACTCTGCTTTTCAAATAAATAATTTTTTTAAAAAAAGTTTATGGAAAATGCAATGGATAGATGAATTTATTTTAACACAAAAATTTTGAAAGCTGTGAAAGTTTTTCATAGTACATATGTTCAATGAAGACCTATAATAATAAATTTCAAAATTAATTTCAAATAATAAATTCAAAATTTTGCACAACAAAATAAATTTACTTTTTAAGTAATTTTCCACAAGCATTTTTCAGTTTCCCTGAATCTCTTGCTGCATTTTCTTGTGTGAATATATCTTCCAAAAGTATTAGAAATGAGAAGTCTTTTTTTTTTTTTTTTGGCAGGCAGAGTGGACAGTGAGAGAGAGAGAGAGAGAGAGAAAGGTCTTCCTTTTCCGTTGGTTCACCCCACAACAGCCTCTGCAGCTGGCGCGCTGCAGCTGGCGCTCCGCACTGATCCGAAGGCAGGAGCCAGGTGCCTCTCCTGGTCTCCCATGTGAGTGTAGGGCCCAAGCACTTGGGCCATCCTCCACTGCACTCCCAGGCCACAGCAGAGAGCTGGACTGGAAGAGTCTTAAGCAACAAATTTCTAAGGCCGTGTATGACTGAGAATAATTTTAGTTTGCTCTCATAATTGAATAACCATTTGCCTGAATAAATACTCTTGAATTTAAAGTTTTTACTTTTTATTAATACGTAAAAATTATTTTATCATTTTCTTGGATCCTATTTTGCTGTTGAGCATAATGCAATCAAATTATTGATTAAACTTTTGTAGGCAACCTCTTCTCATTTTCTGTAAGCCTTTAGATACTATTTCTCCTTGATATTCTATTAATGTATTTAGCTGTTAGTTTTTCCATATTCTCCTGGGTTCGCACTACAATAATGATTCCAATCTGAATTTATTTTCTGAGGTATGAGTGAAAAATAAATTTGCATATACTTAAGGCATACAATATGATGTATTAATGTACTCATATATATATATATTGTGAACCCATTGCTACAACCCAGCCAATTAACATATCCATCACCTCACCTACTTGCTTGTGTGTGTGTGTGTGCAATGAGAAATTTCTCTAAATAGATTTCTAGTCATAGAATTGATGGTGTGTAGGGCATGGACAGCTAAAACTACAAAATCATTGCAAGTGGTTTTCAAAAATGGCTCACTGATAGTTCATTAGAAATGTGCAAGAGTTAGTCTTGACAAATATCCACTCTACATTTTGGTTTTTAACTTTTTAAAGATTTATATTTTTATTTATTTCAAGGGCAGAGTTAGGGAGAGAGAGAAAGAGAGAGACAGAGAGAGAGAGCTATCTTCCATCCACTGGTTCACCCCTCAGATGGCCTCAGTGGCTAGGTCTGGGCCAGGCCAAAGCCAGGAGCCTCCTCCAAGTCTCCCACATGGGTGCAGGAGCCCAACCACTTGGGCTATTTTCTGCTGTTTTCCGAGTCCCATTAGAAGAGAGCTGGATTGGAAGTAGAGCAACTGGGATATGAACCAGTGCCCGTGTAGGATGATGGAGTCATAGGCAACAGTTTTACCAATTATGCCACAACAGCAGCCCCAGGTCTTTAAATTTTTACAAAATGATCCTTATACTAGGAAAAAATCAAAGTCTTGATTTTCATGCTTCTTATCATTACTGATTGTGTAAAGTATGTTTTTTACTTTTGATTGTATACCCTTGTGTGAAGTGCTTTTGCCTGGTTTTGCCTAGTTGCATATTTTGCCCAGTTCTCTATTTTTTTCAGTCTTTCCACTTTGCTTTTTCCACTTCAAGTTTTGAGATTTAAAAATTTTAATTTTAGTAAAGTAAAATGTATTAATTAGTTTCATTTTAGGATTAGTACGTTTGTGTCTCATTTTTTAAGATTTCTTTCTTTCTTGAAATACAGTTACAGAGAGGGAAAGACAGACAGAAAGACACTCTATTTGCTTGCTCATTCCCCAAATTGGCCTCAATAGCCAGAGCTGGACCAGTTTGAAGCTATGAACCAGGAACTACATCCAAATCTAAAACATAAATTTCAGGGTCCCAAGTGTATGGCCATCATCCACTGCCTTTCTAGGCACAGTAGCAGGAAGGTGGATCAGAAGCAGAGCAGCCAGGACTTGAATTGGTACTACAATATGTGGTGCCAGTGTCACAAGTGGCTGCTTAACCAACTGTGTCACCATGCTGTCCCTATGTGTTATTTCAAAGGCAGTAAGACAGAAAAAAAAAAAAAAAAGAGTAAAAGTTGGGGGAGAGACTTCTCATTCACTTATTCACTCCCCACAGCCTGCAGCAGCTGGCCCTGGGTCAGGTTGAAGCCAAGAGACCATAACTTAAACTGGGTCACCACATGGGTGACAGGTACCCAAATACTGGAGTCATCATGTGCTTTCTCCCAGGGTACGCACAGCCAAGACTCAAATTCGGACACTTTGACATTGGATCTGGGTGTCCCAGATGGTGTCTTAACTCATGAGTCAAATGTCCACCCCTTGTGTCTTATTTAAGAAATCATTCCCTACTACAAATTGAGAAATATTAATAAAATTTTCTTAAAAGCTTTATATTTCTCTCTCGAAATGTAAAATACTAATTCATTTGGAGTTGATTTTTGTGATGGTGTGAGGTAGGTATTTATTTTCTTTTTCTTTCCTATATGAATAACTATTAATTCAAGTTTATGTGTTGAAATATCCTAATCCAAACTTCACCTTGCTATGTTGTCACTTTCAGTTGTGAAGCTGCAGATAGGCATGATCTAATTCTAGATTTTCTTTTCTTGCAATTATCAGTCTATGTATCACTGTAGAAGTAGCATGTGCATTTAAGAACTAACATGTCACAATAAGTTGTATATATTGGAAAGAAAACACTCTTTCTCTCCTCCTTCTCTTCACTTATTTTTGGCAAATTCTTACTTCTTAGCCTTTAGCAGAAATTGTAAAGTCAACTTATCAGGTCCCATGTAGAACCCTATTGTTCATTAGATGATCAGTTCATCAGGTTAGTAGATAAAGTTGAGGTATGTGGCATCTTTAAAATATTCTGTTCCTATATATAAATGTGGACTGCTTCTCCATTTGTTTAGTATACATCGTTAAAGAATTATAGTTTGGACTTAAACCATAAAGAATTCTTAATATTCAACAGCCTGGTGAAGAACACATGTCATGTGGGAAACACTTTGACCCTGTGATCAAATTTCTAATAGCCCAAGGATAAACAAAAAACGTCAGAAAAACTTCTAAGACTTACCCACAGAGCAAGAGCAAACTCCTTTATTGATGAGTATGTAGAAGCACTGCCAACTTTGGTTTTAGGAAAGAGTCTGCTTAGGGAACATAAATATGTATTTTTAAAAAGTTCTCATTCATCCCTGTAACATAGGAGAGTTGCAGCAAGTATAATTAAACAGCAATGTGTATGTAGACTGTTTAACCCCTGGAGCTCACATAAAGCTATATTTGATGTAGAAATATAATTCTGGAATCCCAGGAACAGCCACAGATGCAACATTCTGCCATCAGCTGCAGCATTCTGCCACTTAGCGTTATCCATAGACAATTACCCAATGCCATTATTTCCTAGCACCTTCTGCACCAGAACATTTACCAGAGATAATAAATAGCAAAGCTAACTAAATTGAAATTATCCTTCTGTTCCTCTCTTAACCTTCTTGACTTGGAACAATCACATAGACCAAAAATAGGTAGCCAAAAGGAAATGCTTAGAGAACTGGATTGAAAAGCCACTAGATAAGTATTGGATATAAAGTATTAAAATCACTTTAACTAAACCACCCAAGAACATCAATCACTTAGGCTATGGATTCTGTAATTTCCCCAAATGAATGTCATATAAACTGTAGTAAGCCATATTCCCTGTTTATTCAGGGGAATCAACAGTCAACCATTGGATCATTGCCTCCAAATATGAGTACAAGTTACCTCCATAAAACATGCTTTCCTAAATTCCACCTGTAAACTCTATTCACCTTCAAGGCTCTACTTAATGCAACATTAGGCTTCTCTAGTTACCAAAGCAAAATGTGATTTCTTTTCTCCCCCATCCCCATGTTCCTCATAAACCTCTGTCACTCTACTTGTTCCTATAATAAATTTTGGATTGCCTCATATACATATCTACTGTTAAGCTATGAAAAGGCAGAAAAACTACTGGAAATATTTTTAAGGAATGGCAATTTATTGTTTCTATTAATGAAGTGTGATATCTGTTTCATAGAATGACATTCAATAAATGTTTTATCAGTCTAATTGTAGTATACCATCAAAATACAACCAGTTGACTTTTTCTTATGATCAAATGTGACTATTTCCATACTTACATTTAAGATTTAGGTCACTACAGTTTGAATTACACCAATGAGGAAGGACCAGCTAGGATAATCATTGACTCTGTGAGGATCAGTAGGAATTGGACACTTATACCAAGCTTGGCTTAGAGGAGCTGCAAGATGCTACTTAATCCTAATTCCTGTTACATACAGAACAATATTTTAGGCCTTGAGAATATTTAAAAATCATGAAATTATCAATTATAGAAGACATTTTATCCAAATGTATAAAATTTGTCTCTGAAGTAACAACTGAGAACTAATAGATTGCAAAAATCTGGGCCCAGCTGATGGATGTGTAAGTGGTTCTTTTCCATTGTGTTGCTTAATTTAAGAAAAACTAACTAAAATATTTAGATAAGATAATCAGAAAATAGAATGTTGATGGTATGGAAAGAGCAAGTTCCTAGGATATTAAGTCTGTTCTTGTAAGCATGATGATTCAAAGGATATTAGCCCTAAAGAGTCCCTTAGACTCCTGCTACTGATCAACCTTATGATACATTGACCATATATATAGGCTATGTTTATTTATTTTTAATGATCAGAATTATTTTAGTTTATAATATCTATTTGCTTATTTTGAAGGCATAGAGACACAAAGAGACAGGAATCTGCTGGTTCATTTTCCAAATGCCCACAGCAGCCAGAGCTGGGCTAGGCTGAAGCCATAAACTATGAACTCAATCTAGGTCTCAATCATGGGTGATAAGGACACAACCACTTAAGTCATCATCTGCCACCTCCCAGAATGTACATTAGCAGTAAGCTAGGATAGCTAGTGAAACCAGGACTAGAACTGTGGCACTGCAATATGGAATACCAGTATCCCAAGCAGTATCTTAACTGCTGCACCATTCACCTCTGTTTTTTTTTTTTTTAAGATTTTTATTTTATGCATTTTAAAGGAAGAGTTACAGAGAGAGAGGGAGAGAGGATGAGAGAGTTAGAAGAGAGAGATAACACCTGCTGACTCACTCCCCAAATGGCTGCGAAGACTGGAGCTGGGGCAAGCCAAAGCCAGGAGCCAGGAGCTGCTTCTGGGTCTCTAATGTGGATGCAAGAACCCAAGTACTTGGGCGATCTTCCACTGCTTTCCCAGGTGCATAAGCATGGAGCTGGATTAGAAGTGGAGCAGTTGGGACTTGAACTAGCACCCATATGGGAAGCTGGGGTTGCAGGTGGTAGTTTAACCCGCTACACCACAGCGCTGGCCCTTGTTTTTGCTTTTAAAACAAAATTAGCTCCTTCATATTTTATGAACAGGACACAAAGAAAACTCTCCATTCATGAACTTCAAATTCAGGTCAAGAAGAAAAAAGAATATTCCACTAAAATAGACCAAAACACGGGATTAACTCAGAAATATTCAATACTTTAAATGCAACAATTCCACAAAAATGTTTTTCCCTTCATACTGATGACAGATGTGGTCAAATGCATCTAATGATAAACAACTGTTGTCTTTGCTCCATATTTAATGATAGTTTCATGAAATTAAGGGAAATAAAACCAAGTCAGTAGTGTAACCATTTTTTTAAAAAAATAAATGAGCAGTTAATGGAGCTATCAATTCCTTCATTTAAAAATATACTAGTAGGGGCTGGCGCTGTGGCATAGCGAGTAAAGTCGCTGCCTGCAGTGCTGGCATCCCATATGGGCACTGGTTTGAGTCCCAGCTGCTCCACTTCTGATCTAGCTCTCTGCTATGGACTGGGAAAGGAGTAGAGGATGGCCCAAGTCCTTGGGCCCCTGCACTCACATGGGAAGACCCGGAGGAAGCTCCTGGCTCCTGGCTTCAGATCAGCACAGCTCTGGCCGTTGTGGCCAATTGGGGAATGAACCAGCATATGGAAAATCTCTCTCTCTCTCTCTCTCTCTCTCTCTCTCTCCTACTCCTTCTTTGTATAACTCTTTCAAATAAATAAATCTTTAAAATATATATATGTAGCAACAAATTTGTTCTATTGTCTCAACGTTACCTTTGCCTTGAATCAAAATACCATAAACAATGCATGTAATAGCAGTCTCCTAGGTAATGTTCCAGATGCAACCTTCTCTACCAGCAGCTCATGTTAATATGACCAATCATTGTAAACAGATTTTATTCAACTTCCCATATAACTGACTTTTAAAATAGAATTTAAAGTTGGCATTGTAAAAAAGACTACAGTGCTTATGGTTTATATTTGAATGAAAATAAAAATATAATGTAAATAAATACTTTCAAACTACATGAGATACTAGTTCTCAAGGCAGATCAGGTTGGGAGTTGTAAAGAGCGGTGATGTCTGTGCTTACTGTTTATGCATAAAATATTCCCAAAGAATTAAACTGTGGGAACTGATGCTTTCCTAAAATTGATGGTATGGTCTACAGTAAGTTTAGGATCTATGCAACAAATGTCAATAATCAGATTACATTTGCTAACATGTATTTATATCATATTTTCTATTTTTGGTTTTACTTGTAGCACATTTCCTGAAACCAAGTCATGAACCTGTCTCCTGACTCCTGGAATAAAGTAGTTTACCTGTAAGATATTTCTACTCTCTTATTCAGATAAGAATTAGTTTCCGTAAAGCTTATGTAACTTCCCAAAGGTAAAAGGTTATTGGACTTGCCATAAAAATCTCATTTAGTACACTATTATTTATTTCCTAATGTTGTGCATTTTTGTGTGTGAAAGGGACTTAGGACAGCATCTAGCCTAAAGAACTTTCATACTTGTAGTCATTCATCCACTTAAAAGGTGGCAGGGGTAAAATAGTGGTGATTTTTATTTCTGAATAAAATGACTCATCTTGGTTTAAAAACAGCATCAGAGAACAACATTAAGAGTTGGTGAAGCAGGTAAGGGATAACAATTCAGTGGACAAAATTCACAGCCTACAGTAGAAATAGCATGAGGAGCTAGGGAGATATCCTATCTGCCATCTGTCATCTGTGAAACTATAAATTCTACTTCTCTAGGAGCACACAAATTATCCAGAAGAAAGAGTAATTGAATTTATACTGAAAGGTAGTGGAAGTATTGATATGTGTGCAGGTTTTATTAAGTGTCATGTTATGCAGTTGGAGGGAATTATTAAATTTTAAATGCAAAATTATGAGGTAATTTCTAAAAGAAGTATATAGAAAGATAAATGAAAAGAGCACACACTATTTTATGGCATTAAAATTAAAATTATTTTTAAAAATAAATCTAGGGTGTGGAATATAATGAAAATTAGAAAAAATTTAGTTGAAGTTTTAACATAGAGAATTATACATATTTATTGGGTACAGTGTCATATTTTGTTACATGAGTACATTGTGTAATGTCCAATTAAGGAAAATATATTTATCTTTTTTAATCATTTACATTCCTTTATAGTGAAAATATCCAAAAATCTTATATTCTATTTTTTAAGATTAGATAAATATATTGTAAATTTACATTGTTTATCTTCATCAACTTTGAAATAGACCCTAGAACCTCTTACTTCTTTCTAGCTATAGCCTAGTACTGGTCAATAAAACTTTCCCTACCCCTCCATGCAGATTTCTCTCCATCTTCTGGCAACCACTATTATTTTTTAACTCCTGCAAGATCACCTGGTTTTTAAACTCGTCATAAAAGTGAGATCATATGACACTTGTTTTTCTATGCTTTGTTTATTTCACTAAACATAATTCCTCCAGTTCTGTCCATGTTGTTGCAAATGACAAGATTTCATTCTTTTTGTGACTGTATACTATTCCATTGTCTATACGAATCACGTTTTCTTTATCCATTCATCAGTTGGTGGACACTTCGGTTGTTTTCATCCACTGGATTTTGAATAGCACTACAATAAACATGACAGTGCATATTTCAGTTTGACAGATGGGTCTTATTTCTATTATACAAGGGAAAATACCCAGAAGTGGAGTTGCTGGGTCCTATGGTGTTTCTATTTTTAGTTTTTCTGAGGAACCCTTATTTATACACTGTCGATGTAAATGAGTACAGACATTGTGGAAGACAATATGGAGGTTCCTTGAAAAAGAAATATAAAAATGAAACTTTGGAAGCTGAAAGGCACCAGATCACTTTGGATTAAAAACTGATTGTGAACTTTGTTAAGCAACATGGATAGCATTAAAATATTTCATATTCTTTAATGTAGCATTGTCTTTGAAGAATATTTTCTCCAAACACAAAGAGTTTAAGTTCTTCTAAATGGGCTGGTGTGTTACAACAGGTGACTATGACACAAAGTTATTGGAGAGAATGACAGATCAAGGCAATGTGGCAGTGTCAAAGCTGTAAGTTCCACACATGCTGCTGTGTGTTCTCAGAGTCTCCTAAATTAGTACTTTCTTTGAGAAAATAGAACTGGTTTCCGGCCTGATAAATCTCCATCTTAATTTGATGTCACTAATTTCTACTCTCAAATGGAAATGGATCCCATCTTTATCTAGGGTGTTACTTTCAAAACTTAAAGCACATCTGATATGGTGGATTTATTATGTCCTGCATGAAGTAGTTTCTTAACTTGGCTTCCAGAGACCTCCATGTTTGGTCTTCCCTTGAGTTTACTGACTGTCTCATCTTAATTAAATGTGCCTCATTTCTCCTGTATTGATCACTAGAAATCCTCAAGAGCCCGGCATATCTGTCTACTGATCACCAAACTCACATCTAGTTGGCCTTATTCAAATTGACTGACCGTTTTCCTCACCTCCAACTCATTCATTGTACTGCTACTCAATATCTCTGCTTGAATTTCCAAAAGAAAAACTCAGAGCTCCAAAAGATAGCTTACTTTTATCACTTCTTCTTACTCCAAACATGCTCCTTTCCTTATCTATCTTGGTGCAAAAATGATACTAACCATTGCTCAGAAAATGATAGCCCTTTCCAAACTCTCAGATGTCATACATTGCATTTGAATACATGTCACATATTTAACAATTTCTCTCTACCTCCACTGCCACCATCCTAGCCTAAGCCCAATCGTTTTCCTCTAGACTATTTAAATAGCTTCCAAATCGTCTGCTTCTATTATAGTTCTCCTATGAGCGGTCCATGCAGCAGACTCAGCAGAGTAAATAGCATACATAGTGATTATATCAGTTCTTATTCCAGAGTGTCTTTTACATAATGAGGATATCCAAAATCCTTACCATGACCTTCAAAGCCATATATAATGAGGTTATATATTTTTCATTTTGGTGAAACCAGCCCTCCTTCTTCTCAAGAAGAGCTTTTATACTTTCTACCTTTTGCCTGAAATATTCTTACCATATTTAATACCGGAATTTATTTCCCTCTCTTATTGTTCTCAAATAAAACATTTTATGTAATGAGAGTCCTTTTTTATTGTCTCTATCATTACTGCACTCTTATATTCTTATTCAATTTGTATTCCCATGTATGACATATTACTACCCAACATTGTATTTTACAGTTATTAATTAATTATATGATTGTTTAAGCTTTACATGGTGATTTGCCTTCATCACTGATAACTCTTTCTAGCAGCTAGACTATTCATAGGCATATAACAGGTGTTTATTATTTGCTGAATAATTTATTAAAGGGAATGGAAATATAATCATATTGAGCTTTTTGAAAGGAACAGAGGAAGCTACAAAAGAATGTTTAAACCACTGTAAGCTCAATGCACAGATGAATAATGGGATCAACAGAACAAAGTGAGAGCTTAGGGAGAGACCAGGCATGTACAGTGGTTTGAACTATGTCAGGGGTGGTGTCTTTGTTCAGTTCAAAAAGGTTGTGCTATCCAATAAATATGCAAGCATAATTAGTTTCCCATAGGACAAAATTTAATATGAAATCTCTAATTCATATCATATTAAAATTAATTCTAGGCAGAGTTCATGCAAACTTTCAATCTTATTTTAGAATTTATTGGGGACTATAAAAACAACTTGAGAAAAGCAGATTTCTTTAACAAAATGAAAAAAAACCCGCAAAATCCATAAGACAAAAGATGGACATATTTTCCTAGAATCACAATACAAAGCATTTTCAGCAAATTAATTCCGTAAGGCATAAAATTAGCAGTTACAGAGAAATGTGGTAGGCATTTTACCTAGATGTTAAGATGCCAGTTGAGATGCCTAGATCCCATGTTGGAGTACCTGTGTTCTAATTCCTGTCCCACTTCCTGGTCAAGCTTGCTTCTAATGCACACCCTGGGATACAACAGTGATGGCTCAAGAAATAGGGCTCCTGGCAACAATGTGGGAGACCTGGATTGAGTCCCAGCTCCCACCTTCAGCCCAGTCCCATCTCCATCACTGTGAGAATTTGACAGAGTTAAACAGAGGTGTATTTCTTGTAGATAGCAAATAAATGGGCCTTGTTTTTAAATCCACTCAGCCAGTATGTATCTTTTAACTTGAGAGTTGTGGCCATTTATATTTAATGTGACTATTCATAAGTAACAACTCGGCCCTGCCATTTTTCCATAAATATTCCTATTGTTTACTTTGGATTTCTTTTTTACTTTTACTGGGAGATTTTTCTGCCTTCACATTCTTTCGTAATGATGACTGTCTTTTTGTGTTTCTGTGTATAGCACTTCCTTAAGCATGTTTTGTAAGGCTGGACAAGTGGTGACAAATTCTTTTAATTTCTGTTTGTTATGGAAGGTCTTTATTTCACTTTTATTCACAAATGAGAGCTTTTCAAGGTACAATATTCTAGGTTGAAATTTTTTTTTAATACTTGACTAAGTCTTTTCATTCTTTTTTTGCCTGTAGGGTTTCTGATGAGAAGTCAGCTGTGAGTCTAACAGAAAATCCTCTAAAAAAGAAATCTCACATTTCTCTCATGCACATTTTAGAATCATTATGTTTTATGTGGAAAGTTTGACCACAATATGTCATAGTGAAGACCTTTTCTGGTCGTGTCTATCAGGAGTTCTATGTGCTTCCTGTACTTGGACATCTCTTTCTTTCTCCAAATTGGGAAATTTTTGGTAATTCTTTCACTGAATAGGAATTCTAATCCATTTTCTCTTTTGATACAGTCAGGGACTCCTAAAACCCGTATGTTGGGTTGTTTGATAGTATCTCATAAATCTCCAACACTCTTCTTCTTCTCCTTCTGCTTCTCCTTCTTCTTCCTTCTTCCTTCTTCTTTCTTCCTTCTTCTTCTTTTTTTTTTTAATCTGACTAAGATTTCCAAAGATTTGTCTGCTAGCTTGGGATATTCTTTATTTTGCCTCACCAAGTCTGTTGTTATGGCTTTCCACTGCATTTTTTATTTGATCTATTGAATTCTTTCTAATATTTCAGTTTGATTTCTTTTTAAAAGTTCAATTTCATTGGAAAAATTTTCATTCATGTCACATACGGTTTTCTTTAATTCATGGATTTGCTTCTGATTACTTTTTTTTGCTTTGTTTTGTTCTAAAAATTTTTATTTATTTATTTGAAAGGTAGAGTTACAGACAGTGAGAGGGAGATACAGAGAGAAAGGTCTTCCATCTGCTGGTTCACTCCCCAAATGGCCACAATGGTCAGAGCTGAGGTGACCCAAAGCCAGGCACCAGGAGCTTCTTTTGTGTCTCCCACTCAAGTACAGGGGCCCAAGGACTTGGGCCATATTCTACTGCTATCCCAGGCCATAGCAGAGAGCTGGATCCGAAGAGGAGCAGCCAGGACTAGAACTGACGCACACCAAACTGCCAGCCCTGCAGTTGGCAGAGTAACCTACTGGGCCACAGTGCTAGCCTCTTCTGATTACTTCTGAGTAACTCTATCATTCATTTTTAAATTCTGTTTCAGGCATTTCATCAATCTCTTCATCTTTACATTTTAAAATCAAAGTGTTGTGTTTCTTTGGAGGTTTCATGCTTTCTTCCTTAATGTTATTTTTTGAGTTTCTGTGTTTATTTTTGGGCATTTGTGGAGATCTTTTGATTTTTTTCCTCTGATGGCTTTAATCTTTGAACTATGCCTCTGTGGCTTAGTGGGTTATCTGCTCATTCAGTGAATACCAGAGATGTGTGCTGGGTGTGGCCAGGGAGTTCTGGTCAGTGCTCCAGGGTGGGGTCAGTATGGAAGGTGACACCCAAGTTGGGCATTGTAGATTTCTTGTTAACAGAAGGGGAGGTATGGTCACCTCTTTTGGCTTGACCACACTCTCATCTCTCTTTGATGGTCATTAGTTCCTGAGTGTTAGTCCTCTGTGGGTGCAGTACTCATCTGTGCTTCCACATGGACTGTACCAAGGATCTCTGCAGTCATCGGTGTGAGCCTGTATCTCATTGCAGTGACCCACCCCAGGCAATTGGAGAGCTCTGAGCATGTGGATCACTCACAGTGACCCCAGAGACCCAGCTACACCCTGCACCCTCTCACACAGTCACAGTGTTTCACTGTCTCAGCATGCATGACTCCCATGATCAAGGAGTGCAGGAGGATCTACTAGTAACCTATCCCATCTAGAGAGACTGAGGTGTTCCAAGAGTCACTGCCCATGAGTGTTCCACTGGATTGCGGAGCCTGCGGCTTGCCAAGGGGTTGGGAGCACCCTATGGTCATATGTGGGTGCCCAGCCCGCTCTCTATGCTCCCAGCCAGGGGCAAAGTCAGCGGAGAATGCAGATTTTTCCCTCTGGTAAAATGTCTGGATCAAAAATGTGCACAATACCCACCATCTGCGGCCCCACTCAATTCACGGTCCCCACAGGTGGCACTTCTGTTGGAATGGCTCCACCTCCTGACCCGTTGCCCACTGTGCACAACGGAGCTGCTGCCCTCAACCCTGCCAATCGTACCTGAACTATGGGGGTTGCCCGTGTCAATAGGAAGGAGACTGTCCCCACTAGTTGCTGGGTGTGCACATAAGAGCTGCAGGAGCTGCTACCTGCTGATGTCCAAAATGGCGCCATCCCTCCCGCAGCTATCTGCAGGGTACTATTGTGGAGGGGAGAGATGGGGAGAGAGAGATGTGCCCCATTTTTTTTTCCTCTCTGAGTGAGCAGTCTCCCTGTTCCCCTCAGGGTTCTGGGCCAAACTCAGGACAGTGTAGTCCACTAGGCTTTCCCGCAAGCTGTATCAACAGTGGCATGGGCCCTAGCAGTCTGACCTCACATTGCTCCCCAGAGCCCACCCTGTCTCTGGATCAGGGCTGTTGTGTCTGTGCTGTTTGCTGCATGTCAGCACCTTCCACACAGGTCCACAGCGTCTCCACTGCTTTTACAGAATCTCCACTACAGTTTTCCCTGCAACTTTACCCTGAGAGTGCACTTTCTCCACTTTTTCTACTATTTTTGCCTAGCCTAGAGCAGACTGTCCTGTCGCTATTCCACCATCTTGGTCCCCCCCCCCCACACACACATCATAAACAAATATTTAACAAAATTTTAAGAATTTAGACTGAGAGAAGCTATCTACTGTACCTCTAATTGATAAATGATTAGTAATCTAGAATATGAAGAGCTTCTGTATTGTGCAGGTGTAAAATAGGCAAAAAATGAGCAACAGGAGCATAACAGCAATTCACAGAAGTCAATGTATCTAATGAATAGAAAATGCTTTATCACACCAAGAGAGTAAAAGAGAAAAGGAAATGTGAGATATAATTTGCCATTCCTCTGATGGGTAACAGTCTTGTTAAAAAAAAACAAAAAACTGACAATACCATGTTTTGACAGTATTAATGAGCATGGGAGGATAAAACAGTAAAGCCACATGGGAGAACAGTGTGGAAATATCTAGTAGCACTCTTGCACACACATGAAAGAAAAACATGCAAGAATAAATTTGAGCTGCCTAAATATTCAGAATGTTTCATAAACTATATTACATATAATTAATTATTGTACAGTGGTCAAAGTGAATAAGTGAATCAACTGGAGCTATGTCAACCTGGATGCCTCTCTGAAATATAACACAGGGTAAAAAAAAAGCAAATTGAAGGAGATATAAGCAGTATAATATATATGTAAAGATAAAAACTTTTCAAACATTACTCTTTCTTAAAAAAACATACATGTTAAAATGTACTTACTATACTAACCTCAGGAATTGTTTTATGTGATATAACAAAGAAGTTTAAGGAAAGCGTAATGTCAAAATTAATCTATTAGTGGCGTAGAGAGAAAGTTGAAGAGTCTGTAATGAGTAATCAGGGAATGAACACAAGGAACTTTATTATACACTGGTGATATTTTATCTCTTGCTGGGTATCTGGTGCGTAGTTGGAAATTTCATTATTATTTATCTTGTAATTTTCAACATTCATTAAATATATTAAAATATAATTTTAAAGATATTGTGAACAGTTGAAAGAGCATTTGAGAAGTATTTGAGAAACTGGGATATTTTAAAAAAATCATGTATTTTACTCAGAGAGAAAACATGTCCAACCCCACACTTTTTGACTATTGTTTAGAGATATAAAACCACATGACTGCTTGTCCCCTAAAATCCCTGACTGCCTTGATAGCCTTGAACACCCATTGTTTGTTTTCCCTGTAACAATGCCACTACTGTTAGGCCTACCTCCTATACACTTTCTGCTTGGCCTTGTTGCCTAGTACTGGAAATTAGAAAAGAACCATTACAAGAATGCAGCATGTTTATGTGTGCTGACATGGAAATATCCCCGAAGGAGAATATTGTTTTTGTTGCAGCAGGTAGAAATAAAGACCTGAGTTAGACCAGGAATGGTTGCAGTGGAAGGAAAAGAATCAAGCGGAAAGCCCTTATAGAATACTTAGCAAAGTAGAGGAAGAAGTAAAACATAAACTGAGATTTTGAGCCTTAAGTGATTGATAATTTTATTACTATTATTATTATTACTATCATTATCATTATTAATAAAACTTAAAAGAAAGGGTTATTACAGTTAAAGGTAGTACAAGGTTGGCAAAAATCCAAGGATTTTGGTGTCAGAATTTGATTCCCCACTCTGGAAATTATCATTTTTTTTTTAATTCTCTTTCCTTTATTCTCATCTTTGAAAAAGTTTAAGTACTTATAAGAGTATTTGATTTGAAACTCTAAAGTTTAAAATAGTTAATATAAAAGTGCTAAGAACAGTGCCTGGCACATAGCACATGCTAAATATCAGTTAGCTAGTACTATTGAGATGAGTGGTTGATTGTTGAGTGTGAACTACTGCTTGAGTGTTCAGGTCTTATGGTACAGAAGCTATAAATATGGGGCTAGAGCTCAGCATGCAAGCCACAGTTATAGATAAATGTTTGTGTGGAAAAAGCAGTTTCCCAGAATGGGTGCCTCTTGGTGCTAAGCCTGCAGTTACCTTACTATTTCTCAGATGATGAAATGAAAGGGGAGAGAGGCAGTGCTCAGCACCAGGGTAGACTTTCTAGAATGATGAAGCTTGTGGCATCTTACAGATTGACATCATTCCAGCCTCCTTTGGGAAGACATTCGTAACTAACAGAGGACACATCTACCCCCTGTGACATCATCTTCTAGGGAGAATATAGCTGAGGGTAGCATGAGTTCAAAGCCAGCTGTGTAATTTCTCCAGGCTATGATTGTCTCCCTGCCTGTATATGTGTCACCATTCTTCAGAGAAGTAGAACCAATAGTATATGAGAAAATGTTTATCACAGAAATTGGCTCACTGGATTATAGAGGACACAAAATTCTACTGCATGCTGCCTGCAAGCTGGAGAGCCAGGAGAGCTGGTAGTGAAATTCAGTTCAAGTTCAAAGTCCTAAGTAACAGTGGCTCTCATAGTCAAGGATGGGAGAAAATGGATGCCCCAGCCCAAGGAGGGAAAGAGACTCTGCCCTGCCTCCAGCTTTTTTCCCTTCAACAGGATGGATGAGGCCCACCCACAATGCTCAGACTGAATCTGCTTTCCCCAGTGCACTGATTCAAGTGCAAATCTATCTGGAAACACCACCTCCAGTGCACCCAGATAAAATGCCTGACCAGCTATTTGAGCACTCCTTAGCCCTGTCATGTTGGCACATCCCATCCCTGGTTGATCAGGCCTTTAGTGCTGACATAGAGCTTTATCAATTTTACTTCTTTGTTAGTTGGCCTTTATGTGTTTTTGAGAATTATTGAACATACTGCTTTTTAATATTGCATTTTTGCAGCTCAGAGAATATCTGGGAAAGAAACAGTTCAGTTAAAACTCAACGTTAGGAGTGAGTCCTTAGCCTAGTGGTTAAGATTCCTACATCAGAGTGCCTGGCTTCCGGTTTCTGATTCCAGATTCTTGATAATGCAGACCCCGGCGGGCCGGCGGGCCATGGTGATGGCTCAAATGATTGGGTCTCATCCACCCACACACAAGACCTGCATTGAGTTCCCAGCTACTGACTTTGGCCTGGCCCAGTCCCTGCTTTTGCAGGCATTTTGGAAATGAATTAATAGAAGCTCTCTCTCTCTCGCTCTTGCGTGCTCTCTCTCTCTCTCTCCCTGCCTCTCAAACAAATTTTTTAAAAAATCAACACTGGTGATTAGGAATGAGATGCTTTTCCTGTACGTGGAGTTTTGAGAGAACATGTCTCCTTCAATCCAAGTCACACGAGCCTCCCTGGGTTCTTCACAATCGCTCCAGAACTGCTGCTGGCTCCTTTGAGATATCCTGCCACCAAGGACCCACAAAACAAATTTGCTATTCTTACATTATCCCAGGTACACAATGACAGTCTACTATGGCCATTATCCAATGAGAGGTCATCAGATATGTGAGAACAGGCACAGAAAGATAAATTTTTCTTGGCCAAGGGTAATTGATTTTGCCATCTCATGGAAAGTCATTTTTCTTTTCTTCATCACTAAGAAGTTTGTGGTATGGTTAACCTTCTATACCCAAGTATGTATTGAATTTTGATGATTGAAACTAGGTGAAATTTATAAAATTTACCAAACTACAAGCATTTAAGCCTGGAAGTAGAGGGTGAGGCAATCATTCCAACTTAGTCTCAAATTTACGTTATCTCTGTTATCTCAGAAGGAACATCACAGAATGTTTTCACACACAAAGCTCAAGGTGACTGTACTGCAGGTTATTATATTGTAATCTCAAGATTAAATGCTCAAGTTCAACACATTCTGATAAAAATCTATGCACAATGTTTAAAAAACTTGATAAAGTTCATTTTCAGATGAAATTGAAAACAGCATTATTGCACTTCAATGTGTAATGACAAAACAATAGTAACTGGAATGTACTTCTTCCTACAAAATATTTATTTGCTAGCTTATACTTATGAGGAAAATGCCTAAATTTGAAACAATTAGTAGTGTTATTATTTGTAGAGTCACATGATACTCTCAAATTAAATTTTAAACTCATTTTCTAGCAAATTGTAGATTGCTTTTGCTGACCCAATTTTAGTATTGAATTTCTGCCACTGAAATTTCTTAAGAGAGAACAAAAATATCACATTTAAAAATATTAAAAAAAATTAAATAGCATAGTCAGGAGTTTGTGAAGAGAACCATGGAAATTATCATTTTAAAATATTTCTGAAAAATTCATGTTAGAAAATTCCCAGAAATCTCTTAAAATAATTGAATCACAAATAGTATGTTCATATTATGGCATTATCAAAGTATAGAAGGTAGAATATTCCACGCACTGAAGAAGAGACCATATTCTAATTTTTACAGCAAACTTTCATGTTTAATAGCGTGTATAAACCAGACTGATAGGAAGCAAACAATTCTCCAAAAAGCAGTTGATATGAAATGAGGAAATGAAGTAGCACGAGTTGATAATTCTTCATAAGGCAATTTCAAGTGATAACAGGAACTGGTATTCTTTTCCTTGCAAAAGTGCCTATAAGAAGTAATAATTGTGGAAGCAATTTACCACAGTAAGCTGAACAAAATGCTTAAAATTCAAAAAATGCAATTCACCCCAAGAACGTGAGATTAAAAATGAAATACTACTCAGAATGTACATATTTACACTTATCTCTTGTAGAGCATATGTTTCTTTCTAAGCTATTCAAGGATTTACCATTTGCCATGTTTTCACAAACTAAATATTGTTAAATGCTCTAAGGCACAGTTCATAGCTACTTTCAACATTAAAACTAACAAAAAAATCTGTTTTAAATACACTCATTATTTAGTGCCTCTAAATCATATAAATACAGACTTTTCTATTCCTCTATAATTCAATATTGAAATGTTAGTGTATTAAATGTTAAAATGATCAATAGTAAACATCTAACTCAATTGTATAGCTTTTTAATTCGATGAAATAATATGCTAGAATTAAATGCTGGTAATGTAGATATTTACAAAGCTGGGAGAGATATAAAGTTTCAAACATTTTAACTCACTTTTCCCTTTTTGTGTACAGCCATATGTTTATATTTCTGTCACTTTTGGTGTTTTTTCAAAAAGCCTTTAAATAAGTCAGCTGCATGGCACACTTTGTATAGCTTTCATCTTTCTTCTTTTCTCTTAATAGAAGTCAACTACACTTGGAATTTGGGAGTATAATGCCTAAAATTTTATTTCTACATTAAAGACAATTTCTTTAAGGTGTGCTGTCTTGGAAATTATTATAACTATCTGCATTGGGAATGGTCATTTGGTGCAGGAGCTAGAACACCCAAGTCCCACATTATAGTATCTGGGTTTGAGTCCTGACTCTGTTCTTGATCCTAGCTTCCTGCTTATGCAGACCCTGGCAGGCATGTGGTGCTGGCTCGAGTAGTTGAGTCCCTACCACTCATGTAGAGAGACAATGCACACACGCTTCCATCCCCTGGTTCATTTCCCAAATGCCAACAATAGCCAGAACTGGGCCAGGCAGAAGCAGGGAAACTGAAACTCCATCTCTGCCTCCCACATGTGTGTTAGGGACACAAGTACTTGAATCTTCACCTGCTGTCCCCCAGAGAATGTTAGCAGGAAACTGGATTGAAAGTGAAGCTGGAACTCAAACCCAGGGACTCTGATACAGAATATAGTTATCTTCACCACTGCACTAATAATGCCCAATCCCAAGAAATAATTTTTCAATGAGTGAGTGAAATCCATTAACTGTCACAATATTTATTTCACCTAAATAGCTGTTTTCATAGTTATAATACAAATATTCCTAGAAAGTTATTTATTTTATTTTAAATGACTGTACTTTATGATGGCCTAATAAAACTATGCTCCACACTCCTTAACTGTACCATGTGGCCTCCTCCCAAAAGTCTCTTGATTTTATTCTGGTTTCCACACTTCTTTGAATGCATAGAGTTTGACTTATCACTAGTACCAGGAAGTGACACTCTAATTTGTCCAAGTCATTCATAGTGGTTCTATTTGCCTAGTCAGTGATTTTTAAATATGAGAATAGTGTAATTCTGGTCAGTTATATACGAAGGGAAATTTATCAGGAGATTTGGAAAAAATTTCTTCACTTTTTTTTTGCAATTTTTTTTTTAAAGATTTAGCTTATTCATTTGGAAGACAGAGTTACAGAGGTAGAGACAGAGAGAGAGGTCTTCCATCCGCTGGTCCACTCCCCAGATGATCTCAACAGCCGGAGCTGCACTGATCCAAAGCCAGGAGCCAGGAGCTTCTTCTGGGTCTCCCACACAGGTGCAGGGGCCCAAGGACTTGGGCCATCCTCTACTGCTTTCCCAGGCCATAGCAGAGAGCTGGATCAGAAGAGGAGCAGCCGGGACTAGAATCAGCGCCCATATGGGATGGCGGCACTTCAGGCCAGGGCTTTAAATCACTGCACCACAGCACCAGCCCCGATTTTTTCACTTTCAAATGAAGAGTTTCTTGATTTATGCTTTCATTGCCATGTCTCGGTGTGGAGTCTGGAACTCTGGGTAAGCCAAAGAATAATGTCAACAAGTGGCAAAGACTGAGGACTAGAGCAGAAATATGGGAAAGACTAGGGCATCCACTTTGTTATTGTGTCACTGAATTAACCAATCCTGAAGCAGTACTTTATTGTCTTCTGAGCTCCCTAAGTGCTGTTCTTAAGTGAATTAGTACATTCTCAAATAAAATCCAATGAAGGCTATTTAAAGTCTGATTTTTCAAATTATTTTTATTTTCTTTGAAATGGAAGGTGGAGGTTGGGGGGAGAGGTGTCAATCTTCTATTCACTGGTTCACTCCCCAAATGCACAGATACAGAGAGAGAGATCTTCCATCCACTGATTCGTGTCTCAAATGCTCACAATAGCCAGGACTGGGCCAAACTGAAACCAGGAGCCCAGAGCTCCATCTGGGTCTCCCAAATGGGTGGCAGGGACCCAACTTCTTGAGTCACCATCTTTTTTGATGATGATCTGTTGTCTCACATAGTGTGCATTAACAGAAAGCTAGATCAGCAGAGGAGCTGGAACTCAAACCAGGAACTCAGACATGGAGTGCAGGTGCCTCAAGTGGTGACTTAATTGCTGTGCCAAACTATCAAGCCTGAATTATGATTTTTCTCTTACCTATAGTCAGAGAATCCTGATTGCCATATACATCTGGCACCTAACACATTTTCTCAGAATTTCTTGAAGTTTTTTGTTGTGAAACTTCTATTTTTCTCTTATTTTTCTAGGATTAGGGATGCTAGATAGTCCTTTCTGATTTGACAACATTTTGTTATAATTAAGTTTATTTTGTCTATCTTGAGTTAGTATGAATAGAAATGTAGCATGTTAAAACATAAACACATTAACTTAAGTATCCAGAATAAATAAATGTACAACTTTATAAATTATTAATACTTCCCTAATAGATTTCCTGCTATTTGATTCCTCGTGATTTTTTTTTCTTTAAATATGTATTCAGGGCTGGCGCTGTGGCGCAGCAGGTTAATGCCCTGGCCTGAAGAGCCGGCATTCCTTATGGGTGCCAATTCTAGTCCCGGCTGCTCCTCTTCCAATCCAGCTCTCTGCTATGGCCTGGGAAAGCAGTAGAAGATGGCCCAAGTCCTTGGGCCCCTGCACCCATGTGGGAGACCCAGAAGAAGCTCCTAGCTCCTGGCTTTGGATCAGTGCAGCTCCGGCCATTGCGGCCATCTGGTGAGTGAACCAGTGGATGGAAGACCTCTCTCTCTCTGTCTCTACCGCTCTCTGTAACTCTTTCAAATAAATAAAATGAATCTTTAATATATATATTCAAAATGCTGAATATTTGAGTCCCACACTGTAGTCAAATTTGAAAAAAAAAACTCAGAGTTGCATTACTGCATTGAGACATTCTTTATTAATGTTGTTAAGTGCACATTTAGGATCCAAGTCCTCCTGTGCTTGAAATTTCTCTTGAGAGAATTTATTATGTGGAACTTAATACAACAAGCATGGCACTTGATATTTCTCATCCCGGTATTTGTATCTTTCAGTATTTTGGACTTGAGCCTCTTGCTGGAATCTATCTCATCTTTTCTGTTTGCAAAAGATACCACATAAACATAGAATACGGCAGGTGTTTTGCATAGTAGTTGAGTTGCCATCTGGGACAACCTCTACCATCGTATCAGAATGCCTTGATTTGAGTCCCAGCTCTGCTCTTGATTCCAGCTTTCTGCTATTGAATCGTGTAGTTGGGTTCCTGCAACCCACATGAGAGAGCTGGATTGGGCTTCTGACTCCTTGCTCCTGCCATTGGTCTGCAAATCAGTCCTAGATGTTGCAGACACTGGGGAGAGAATTAGCAAACGGGAGCTCTGTCTACCTGTCCATCTCCCTCTCTCTTTTATTCTCTCTTTCTCTCTCTCCCCACCTCTCAAATAAAATTAAATAAATAGAGACTATTTCTAGGGAGGAAAAATAAACCAAGGACAATGAATTCGGTCCTTAAGTTGAAATCTATCCCTCTCATGAAAAGAAATAAAATATTAAATAAACTGACACTTAAAATGAAGTTCTTTCTGATTATTTACAGGACTTTGGAAAAGAAAAAAAGAACACCCAACAAAAAAATCTAAACTGTTAGCATTTTAATTTAATTGTGAAATAATTAAGTTTTTATCCACATTAAAATTCAATTGTTTTTTATTATGAGACTCATGAGCATCAACAGACCATGAAGTTTATTTATGTGCTTTCCTCTTAATTATCAACTTCACATAGTCACAAATAGGCAATTGATGAAAAAAAGTGGCTGTAAAAAGAGAAACTCTTTTCAAATAAAGGCAGATATACTCTTTAATAAAGTATGGAAATTAATAATTGAGTCAATGATTAAAAATTTAGTCACTATGATGAACTAATGCAATGTTTCCTATATATTATACATATACACAAATATATTATACACATATACAAATATCCTTTGTATACATGCAAATATATATTTTTACTTAGAAGTTTAAATGTTTATAAACATGTGTATCTATTTATTTATTTCCAAACCTAGTTCCTATAGAAGCAGCTTAGCTGCATTAGTAAAGCAAAGAGGAATATTCTCATTGCATCCATGCTATACCAGAGTCATCAATTGTATTTTTTTATTCTAATGAATCCTGGAATTCCAAAAGAATTCATTCATCACAATTTTTTTTTTTTGACAGGCAGAGTGGACAGTGAGAGAGAGAGAAAGAGAGAAAGGTCTTCCTTTTGCCATTGGTTCACCCCCCAGTGGCCACTGCGGCCAGCGCATCGCACTGATCCAAAGGCAGGAGCCAGGTGCTTCTCCTGGTCTCCCATGGAGGTGCAGGGCCCAAGCACTTGGCCATCCTCCACTGCACTCCCGGGCCACAGCAGAGAGCTGTACTGGAAGAGGAGCAACCGGGACAGAACCCATCGCCCTGACTAGGACTAGAACCCCCGGGTGCCGGTGCTGTAGGCGGAGCATTAGCCTAGTGAGCCGCGGCGCCGGCCTCATCACAATTTTTTTTAAAAATGTTTTATTAATAAATAGAAAACAGGTTTCACATATTTCATAGGTACAGTTCTAACATAATAACCATACTTCCCTCCTTCCCCCTCTCCCACCCTCAATCCCTCTCCTTACTTCTTTCTTTTTTCTTTAATTTTTACAGACATAACTTGGTTTTTTTAAATATTAATTTATTTATTTGAAAGTCAGAGTTACACAGAGAGAGAGAGAGGAGAGGCAGAGAGAAAGAGGTCTTCCATCCGATGTTTCACTCCCCAGATGGCCACAATGGCCAGAGCTGCGCCAATCGGAAGCCAGGAGCCAGGAGCTGCCTGCAGATCTCCCATGTGGGCACAGGGGCCCAAGGACTTGGGCCATCTTCTGCTGCTTTCCTAGGCCATAGCAGAGAGCCGGATCAGAAGATGAGCAGCTGGGACTAGAACCAGCACCCATATGGGATGCCAGTGCTTCAAGCCAGGGCATTAACCCACTGTGCCACAGCGCTGGCCCCACAAAAGCATAATTTCAATCCCCTCTATAGTCACAGGCTTAATTCACCATTACTTTTTTTTTAAAAGATTTATTTCATTTATTTGAAAGACAGAGTTACAGAGAGAGGTGGAGACAGAGAGAGGTCTTCCATCTGATGATTCACTCTCCAGATGGCCACAAAGGCCGAAACTGCACCAATCCGAAGACAGGAACCAGGAGCTTCTTCCAGGTCTCCCATATGGGTGCAGGGGCCCAAGGACTTGGGCCATCTTCTGCTGCTATCCCAGGCCATAGCAGAGAGCTGGATCAGGAGTGGAACATCCGGGACTAGAACCAACACCCGTATGGAATGCCGGCGCTTAAGGCCAGGGCTTTAACCCACTTCGCCAAAACCCTGGCCCCCACCATTACTTTACTTATTTTTATTATTTTTAACTTTTATTTAATGAATATAAATTTCCAAAGTACAGCTTATGAATTACAATGGCTTCCCCCCCATAATGTCTCTCCCACCCGCAACCCTCCCCTTTCCCACTCCCTCTCCCCTTCCATTCACATCAAGATTCATTTTCGATTCTCTTTATATACAGAAGATCAGTTTAGCATACATTAAGTAAAGATTTCAACAGTTTGCTCCCACACAGAAACATAAAGTGTGAAGTACTGTTTGAGTACTAGTTATAGCATTAAATCTCAATGTATAGCACACTAAGGACACAGATCCTACATGAGGAGTAAGTGCACAGTGACTCCTGTTGTTGACTTAACAAATTGACACTCTTGTTTATGGCCTCAGTAATCACCCTAGGCTCTTGTCACGAGCTGCCAAGCTTATGGAAGCCCCCTGAGTTCACCGACTCTGATCATATTTAGACAAGGCCATGGTCAAAGTGGAAGTTCTCTTCTCCCTTCAGAGAAAGGTACCTCGTTCTTTGATGACCTGTTCTTTCCACTGGGATCTCACTCGCAGAGATCTTTCATTTAGGTCCCCCCCCCCCCAGAGTGTCTTGGCTTTCCATGCCTGAAATACTCTCATGGGCTTTTCAGCCAGATCCGCATGCCTTAAGGGCTGATTCTGAGGCCAGAGTGCTGTTAGGACATCTGCCATTCTATGAGTCTGCTGTGTATCTTGCTTCCCATGTTGGATCGTTCTCTCCCTTTTTTATTCTATCAGCTAGTATTTGCAGACACTATTCTTGTTTCTGTGATCCCTTTGGTTCTTAGTCCTATCATTATGATCAATTGTGAACAGAAATTGATCACTGGGACTAGTGAGATGGCATTGGTACATGCCACCTTGATGGGATTGAATTGGAATCCCCTGGTATGTTTCTAACTCTACCGTTTGAGGTAAGTCAGCTTGAGCATGTCCCGAATTGCACATCTCTTCCCTCTCTTATTCCCACTCTTATATTTAACAGCAGTCACTTTTCAGTTAAGTTTCAGCACTTAAGAATAATTGTGTATTGATTATAGTATTCAACCAAAAGTATTAAGTAGAACAAACAAAAAAAAATACTAAGAGGGATAACATATTAAGTTGTTCATCAACAGTCAGGGCAAGGGCTGATCAAGTCACTGTTTCTCATAGTGTTCATTTAACTTTAACAGGTCTCCTTTTTGGTGCTTGGTTAGTTGTCACTGATCGGGGAGAACATATGGTATTTGTTCCTTTGGGACTGGCTTATTTCACTCAGCATAATGTTTTCCAGATTCCTAACAGGGATCACTTTTCAGTTAAAATTTAAACACCTAAGAATAATTGTGTGTTAATTACAGAGTTCAACCAATGGTACTAGAACAAAAAAAATACTAAGATGGATAAAGTATTACATTGTACATCAACAGTCAGGACAAGAGCTGATCAAGTCACTGTTTCTCATAGTGTCCATTTCACTTCAACAAGTTTCCCCTTTGGTGCTCAGTTAGTTGTCGCCGATCAGGGAGAACATATGATATTTGTCCCTTTGGGACTGGCTTAATTCACTCAGCATGATGTTTTCCAAATTCCTCCATCTTGTTGCAAATGACTGGGTTTCATTGTTTTTGACTGCTGTATAGTATTCTATAGAGTACATGTCCCATAATTTCTTTATCCAGTCTACTGTTGATGGGCATTTGGGTTGGTTCCAGAAGCCAAAAATTCTGTGGTACACAAATACTCTGAATACTCCAGTTTCTCTTCAGATCATATAAATCTTTCACCTTTTACAAACATACTTTGAATTCATTAGTTATATTCCAAAGTACTGATTACAAAAAAAAAAAAAAAAAAAAACTTATGATGGGGTGGTGTTGTGGCATAGCAGGTAAAGTTGCTGCCTGCGACACCAGCATCCCATATGGTTCATGTCCTAGCTGCTCCACTTCCAATCCAAATCCCTACTAGCAACCTGGGAAAAGCAGCTGCAGATGGCCCATGTGCTTACACCCCTGTATCCCCTTGGGAGACCCAGATGAAGCTCCTAGCTCCTGGCTCCAGGCTCCAGGCTTCCACATGGCTTAGCACAGGCTGTTTTCTACCATATGAAAAATGAACCAATGGATGGAATATCTCTCTCTCTCCATCTCTTTCTCCTTCTCTGTAGCTCTTTCAAATAAACAAATCTTCAAAAAAAATACTCATGACAAAGGGAGTGTGTTCAAAAGTCTTTGGTAATTGTCATGCTTAGTAAACACATTTTAAGACTTCTGTTGCAGGACTTTTTTAAGCCTTTAAATTAATAATGTTCGTCATGACCATCAAAAAGGGAATAACATGTATTACTTTGCATACTTGCTTTACCTTTGGATTCTAGAGCTCATATATATATATATATATCATATATATATACATATATATATATGATATATATATATACCAGTGTTTGTGTATAGTGTTTAGTTGTAGTTGAACATCATTTTTTTAAAAAGATTTATTTATTCAAAAGGTAGAGTTACAGAGAGAAAGAGAGAGAGAGAGACAGAGAGGTGTCTTTCATCTTCTGGTTCACTCCCCACTTGACTGCAACAGCCAGAGCTGAGCCAATCCGAAGCCAGGATCCAGGAGCTTCTTCTGGGTTTCCCATGCCAGAGCAGGGGCCCAAGCACTCAGGCCATCTTCTACTGCCTTCCCAGGCCATAGCAGAGAGCTGGATTGGAAGTGGGGCAACCAGGATTTGAACTGGTGCTTATCTGTGCCACAGTGCCAGCCCCTGAACTTCTGTTAACATGTTCCAAGAAATCATTAGACCAAAAATTATGAAATAAGAAAAAAATGTCAGGATGAATTGCTTTAATTTATTTCCTCTTTGGGGAAGGCTGAGTAGATTAAATAATGATGAAATATGTGAAGTTTACTTAATGGGGTACCCATTTGTTCCTAGTTTGTTTATTTAAATGTTATTACCAATTATCATCCTGTAAAATAATTTATCAATGTTTTCTAATTTTACAAATTTTTATCCCTATTGAGCTTTCATAAGGCCTTTGTCTCAATTTCGAAAGCATTTGAATGATGCATGTTATGTATGTTAGTACATCTAAACAGTATTTTAAAGAAATGTCTTCTCTTCAGTATGCTACAATATTTACTATTATGCATTAAAGTAATTAAAAGGATTAATGTAATTTCAAAAATTAAGTATTTTGTTCATCTAGTCCTTAAATTTCTGGGCCTTTGAAACCAGAAGAACTTTATATCCCTTACTTTTTTCTTCCAGTACACCTTTTGAGGTCAAGATATATTTTCCACCGAAAATAAGTATCACTCTGAACCAGATATTTTACATTTGTATTTAATAAAATCACTTATTTTCTTTTAGTCCTCTCATTTGTAAACTAGCCATCTACATCCTTGGTAGATTAGTCCCTTTTAATTTTCTACAGAGAATTAATACCATTAAAATCATGTTACCTCTCTCCAGAGAACTGCAGTTTGCTCATTTCTATTGTAGAATTGGCTGGTCTGTGGTTTTTTCTCCCTAAGTGAACACATATCATTAGTGTATTAGAAAATGTCTTAATAAACTTAACTCTTCTCTTGCTTTTTAACCTCAGTGATTGTTTCACACATTACTGGGACATGACCAACCATATAACATTATGAAACAGTAAAATCATGCTGTTTGTCACCAGCAATCCTGGAATGAAAATTTTCCTCCACTATTGCAAGATCTGTGACTTGGCCATACAGCAGATAACAACGCTTGGTTTGGCTTTCCATTTTGTAAAATTGGATTTAGATTCATATGTGAAGTCTGGTGGGTCTATTTGTGGTTTATCAATGTACAGAAGCCTGCATAAGAGTGATGGATTTTTTTTTCTCCAATAACTGATTGACTAAGGATGAACCAAGCTTAACCCTTTTCCTTAAAGATCTGTGAAGGGGAAACAACAGTGAGCAAAACCTTCTGGAACATAGTCATGTGATTGGCCTTTCTCTAAAGTGAGGGTTTCATTTACAAAAATTGGTTGTGTTATTATGGTCTAAAATAACATAGGATGAGATGGACACTGTTTTCTTTTGTTTCTTTCATTTCTTGGTCCATTGTGTTCTCTTGCTTCTTGTGATGCTCCCCCATTCTTTGATTCTACCATCTTTATCTCTCTCCTTTCTCCAATATTTTCACATTCTACTACTGCTCTTTTGCCAGTGTCTTATGATATTAATATTTATTAAAATATTTTCGTTTTACCAATTGTATGTCCTTGGTGAGCTTACATGGCAGTCTCTGGAGGTAAAGTTAAAAAGCTGACCCACAGAGGTACAGACAAGAAGACAATTGCAAAAGTGTGACAATGTTGTGTTCTGAAGTCTACTTTTAACATCTGTAGAATTAGAATGGAAGAGGTTTGTCCGAGGTACAGGTAATATTGGATATGAACAGGAAACTGGAAATGCTATCCTAGTAAATTAGGAAAAATATTGCAAGTCAGGGAATCCAATATGTTCCCACAAAAATGCACTCAACAGATGCTTATTGTGTACCAAGCCTCTGCTAGACATCACTCTAGGTGTTAAAAATTAACAAGTGAGATTTGGTCTGTCATTTTAGGAAAACATCCCCTCTATTCTTTAATGAGGGATAAAGGCACTGTAACACAAACATATGTAAAATTACAATACTGTAACTGAAATGAAAAAAGGTATATGGGTAGTACAAAGAAATTCTGTAACAGAAAAACTGACCTGGGCAATGACAGAGGTCAGATTTGTTTGAACTGAAACCTGAAGGACAAGCAAGAATTATCTAGGTAAAGAGGAGAAGTAAACATATCAGACAAATTAAAAGCATGTGCAAGATATTTAAGAATGTTTATTTATTTTCATTTTATTTCAGAGGTAGAGTGATAGAGATCTTCCATCAGCTGGTTCACACTCCACATACTTAATGATAGCTCAGGCTGCAACAGGCTGAAGCCAGGAACTGGGAACTCCCTCCATTTCACATATGTGTGTCATGGACCCAAGTAGTTGAACCATCACCTGCTGACTTCCAGGATGGGCATTAGCAAGGAGCTGGCATAGAAACAGAGCAGGGACTTGAATCAGGGATTATGATAACGAGAGGTGGGTATCCCAATTGGTAATTTAACTGTTCTGCCAAAAACCTGCCCTGGCTATCAGTTTTTGACTTTGGAATTTGTGCAGCCATTAAGCCACCTAAGAATAGCTGTCAAGTAGATTTTATTATGTGCATAATAAAATATTTAATATATAAGTATGTATTCTGTATACTTATAGTCAGAACTTTCAAAAAGTTCATGGCAAATGAAATAAAAAGCTTATTTTGGTGCAGAAATTTTTGAAGTTATGCATTCTTTTCTTAAAGTGCATATTTCCTGTGAATTTTTGGAAGATCATTTCAAGAAAGAGAGAGAATTAGAAATGTCCTCTGGGGCTTCGAGATTAATTTGTGAGTTCTCTCATAAACAAGTCTTGAACATTTGTCTGTGGTGCGAAGGAGGTAATGTAAAGAATATGAGTGTGAGGACCTGGGAATAAACCTGGGGTGACTTAAAATTTAGCATTAAGAGAGGTAAAGGAGCAGATATTTGGCTAGGGGTTAAGACACCACTGAGACACCTGTATCCCCCCAATGTACCTAGGTTTGATTCCTGGCTCTGGCTTCTGACTTCAGCTTCTTGCTAATGAAGACTCTGGGAGGCAGTGCCAATAGCTCAAGTTATGGGCTCCTGGCCACTGATGTGGAAGACATGACTTCACCCCCTAGCTCCAGTGTCACTTGGGGTCATTGCAAGCATTTGAAATGAACCAGTGGATGGGAGCTGCCTTTGTCTCTCTGCCTCTCAAATAAAATTTTAAAAATTAATTTAAAAAGAGAGGAGTAGAATCAGGATCTAATAGAGTACATTCAGTTAAAGAGAAGTTCCCAAAGGGTGTGATGTCACAGAAACAAAGGTCAAGTGTTTGAAGAAAGAGGTGTTCACTAGCAACAAGGTAAAGACTGATGAGTGTCAGGAGTGATGCAGAATTTCTTGGAATCCTTAAAAATCATGGCTTTAAAGTACGGTGAAGAAAAGCAGATAGTATAAACAAGGTTTTTCAAGAATACAATCATGGGGCAGCAGCTGGCAGGCTGTGAAGGACTAAGTAAGGTTTTTTAAGTTATTCTTTTAATGTAAAGATTGAACAATTTAAGAAATAATAATAATGCTGTATTTTGAGGAAAAGTTATGTAACAAAAAAGTTGACTTGTTATTTGTAATTTCCAAAGGTGAGAGGGAATTGAGTACAAGGCAAAGATGGCAGCATCAGCCTTAGTCGGGGGGAGGAGAGGGTTATTCTTTAACCAATAATATAAAATTTTAAAAACAGATGTATAGGCCGGTGCCACAGCTCAATAGGCTAATCCTCCGCCTAGCGGCGCTGGCACACTGGGTTCTAGTCCCGGTCGGGGTGCCGGATTCTGTCCCGGTTGCCCCTCTTCCAGGCCAGCTCTCTGCTATGGCCCAGAGTGCAGTGGAGGATGGCCCAAGTGCTTGGGCCCTGCACCTCATGGGAGACCAGGATAAGCACCTGGCTCCTGCCATCGGATCAGCACGGTGCGCCAGCCACAGTGCGCCGGCCGCGGCGGCCAGTGGAGGGTGAACCAATGGCAAAGGAAGACCTTTCTCTCTGTCTCTCTCTCTCACTGTCCATTCTGCCTGTAAAAAAAAAAAAAGCTATGGGTATGTTATAATGTTTTATACAAATATATGAAATTTCCATTTAATATATTTTGTTTAATTTAAAAAAAATAGAAGTTAAGCTCCTCCTTTGCTGAGACTAAGTAGATCAGGTTAGATCTGTGTTTGAAAGAAAATGTAGAGGAGGGTTGAGATCATTGTGGAGAATGTAAAAGTCAGGGAGTCAAAGAAATATGACAGTGCAGAGGGCTCATTTGAAGTTCCTGTTTTTCAGTTTGCAGCAGAACTAATATACAGTCTAATGAGACATTTTCCAGTGGTTTTAGGATAATCATTACAGGCTTCGGGAGAACAGATGGTTAGGTTCATTCAGGGTAGGGGTTTGGGCAGATGTGCTCCATTAAAAATTAAGGCAAAGAAATTTAGTTTTGCAAGAGAGTTACTGAAATGATGAACCATGAAATCTAAGTAGGCTAAGGAGTAAAGGAACTACCAAAATAGGTAGTATTCAGAATGAAATGCTTAATTGTTAGTTTTATCGTTGTAACTTATGTTTTTATTTATTTATTTATTTATTTGACAAGTAGAGTTGCAGACAGTGAGAGAGACAGAAAGAAAAGTCTTCTTTCTGTTGGTTCACTCCCCAAATGGCCGCCATGGTTGGCACTGCACCGATCCAAAGCCAGGAGCCAGGTGCTTCTTCCTGGTCTCCCATGCAGGTGCAGGCGCCCAAGCACTTGGGCCATCCTCCACCACCCTCCCAGGCCACAGCAGAGAGCTGGACTGGAGGAGGAGCAACCAGGACTAGAACCCCTGCCCACATGGGATGCCGACACCACAGGCGGAGGATTAACCAAGTGAGCCACGGCGCCAGCCTGTTGTTTCTTATGTGAAAGTGGAATAGTGAGAGTAACCAAAATAAAATAAAGGAAGAGAAAGTCATTGAAGGTAAATAATATAAATCACTGGAGGCCATTGGAACAGAATCTCCACTCAAGGGAATATTTACGTCACCAGGTCAATACTGAGATGTGAGATAAAGAGGATATCAGAGGAATTTTGTAAGCTAGACAATGAAATAACGAACAAATGAGAGTGAGTGACATAAAAATTATTAAATAAGAGCAATGTTTAGGAAAGTAAATGTTGGAAAGGAAGAGGGTGGAGCTAAACACCGTTAAGTCTGGAAGGAGCTTAATTTTCCCAAGGAGATAGATAAACAAAGGTTTAGCAGAGGCATTGGTGATGTGAGGAAGGGCAGTAGAGCACATCTCATCCTCAAAATTAGCATGGAATAAAAACTGTAGCACAATGGGGGCTGAGTAAGGTGCTCTGGTGACCACATCCTCACAGGACACCACTGGGAACAGCTATTCGCACACCAACTCACCTTCATAGGATCTAAAGAAGCCTGATGTGAGAACATAGTGCATCTTTTTAGTATAATAATAAGAAAAGTCACATTAATGACAGCAGGAAGCAAAAAATTGCCTGCATCACCCTTCCCCCAGTGCCAAGGGCAGCAGCCTGGAGAGGGATGCCTCCTGCCTGAGGGGAGGGAGATGGAATTGAATCCAGTGGCAGCCCCACTGCCATATAATTAAGAGTTGCACAGAGCTCCACTGCTCCTTCCCTGAAGTCTATAACTACAAACAGTATTTTGGTGTCTGCACAGCCAAGGAGCCTCTGCTACTTGTCCCCTAATCTTCAGCAGAGAGCAGAGCAAGACTCCAGCCACTGCAGGGTGGTGCAGGAGCTTAGGACTTTGCCACAGAGCTTAGGCTGCAGCCCACTGCCTTGAGACTCTACACTAATAATACCCAAAGGGGCCTGTCTAGAGAATTAGAGGGCCTCCTTTAACCATCCTCCTCCAGTCTTAGGAAGACAACGGCATGGAGCCATGGGACCATGTCTTGGGTTTGTGGTGGTGGATTGGTAAAGCCCAGCACTGGGGAAATCCTAGTAGTCTCTGTCCCTAAGCTGGTGCCTGCAGATGGAGCTCCTGGAAATTTTTAGGTCCCAACTGGAATTTTGAGGCTCCAGTTGATCAGTCTTATACCTCAGTCAGCATCATCAGTGGCTGACAGGAATGATAGGAGGCAATGAGTCTATTTCAGCAACAGACAGATTATAGCAGGGTGAGCTTTGGTCTTGTCCATGGACTGTGCTGGTCCCAGTGGGATGCGACTGGCTGGCCTAGCCCAGTAAGGGCAAATATCCCTTTTAAGGCATCTCTCAGTTCATTCTAAACAAAAACACTAGCAGCAGATTTGGGAAGCATGTGAGCTTAATGAGAATTTTAGGACTGAAATAATGAAAGCACATCAATAGTGTTCCTGGGGCAGATCTCAACTTACAGTGCTGGTAGTGCTGAAATGGCAGAAGTATCCACTGGCACAGAAAAAATAAACAGATTGAATAGAATTTCTAGAATGACAGCCACAAACGAAGATTAATAGAAGTAATCATTCAGTGCACGATGTAATACACCAAAAAGCATCAAAAATGTTCAGGACCATGAATTCCCTTATGAAACAAAATAAGGTGCCAGAAAACACTCATCTAGAAATTGAAATTTTCAAATGCTCAGATGAAGATTTTATGATAGCTCTTTTAAGAAAACTCAATGGATTCCAAGATAATAAGGAGAAACTGTTTGGTACTCTTACAGAGGCATTTGATATAGAGATAGAAATAATTAAATAAAATGGAAATCCTTCACCTGAAAAATACCCTAAGAAAAATAAAAAATGTGCTAAAAGGCATGAGTAACAACAGCACAGTTCAAACAAAGGAAGAGTCAATGAGCTCAATGACAGGCTGTCTGAAAATAGATATGTGAAGGAGAAAATAAGAAGAGAGGAACTTTGGAACAGCATAAAAGAAAATATGCAAACTATCTGGATTCAAGAGAGATTTGGGCATGCAAAGGATAGAAAGCATATTCAAAAGATAGCAAGTGAGAAATTCTCAAACTTAAAGGTACAATTATCCAGTTACAGACAGATTCAACACAACCAAATCTATCTGAAGGCATAATCAAAGTCTCCAAGCTTAATGATAATCAAAATTGACAAACCCATGGCTAGACTAAGAAAAAAAGACCAAGATTCAAGTAGTTGAAATCAGAGATGTAAATGAAGATGTTACAACTGACTCCACCGGGCCGGCGCCTCGGCTCACTAGGCTAATCCTCTGCCTTGTGGCGCCAGCACACCGGGTTCTAGTCCCGGTCGGGGCGCCGGATTCTGTCTCGGTTGCCCCTCTTCCAGTCCAGCTCTCTGCTGTGGCCAAGGAGTGCAGTGGAGGATGGCCCAAGTGCTTGGGCCCTGCACCCATGGGAGACCAGGAGAAGCACCTGGCTCCTGGCTTCGGATCAGCGCGATGCGCCAGCCGTAGCACGCTGGCCGCAGCAGGCATTGGAGGGTGAACCATTGGCAAAAAAGGAAGACCTTTCTCTCTGTCTCTCTCCTCTCTCTCACTGTCCACTCTGCCTGTCAAAAAACAAAAACAAAAACAAAAAAACAAAAAACTGACTCCACCAAAGTAAAAAGAATAGTTAGGCATTACTTTGAAAAATTAGGTGGCAACAAATTTGATAATCTTGGAATAGAGTAAATTCCTAAGTACATACACCTTGACAAGACTTGAATCATGAAGAAATATAAAACTTAAATATATCAGTAATAAATTATAAGATTGAAACAGCAATATAAAGTCTTCCACCCAAGAAAAGTCCAGGACCAGATATTAATTATTCAAAGAAAAGTTAGCAGCAATCCTTCTTAAATTATTTGCAAGAACAGAAGCGGGAGATCTTCCAAACTCATTCTATGAGACCAGAATTACCTGGATACCAAAATCAGATGAGGACACAACAATAAAAGGATGCTTAGGCCAATAGACTTAATAAACATAAATGCAAAAACACTGAACAAAACCCTAACAAATCAAGTCCAAAGATTATTCACCAGGGTTGGCATTGTGTCACAGCAGATTAACCTGCTGCCTGCAATGCCAGCATCCCATATTGTAGTGCAGATTTGAATCTCAGCTACTCCACTTCTGATTCAGCTCCCTGTTAATGCTTCCAGAAATACAGCAGATGGCCCAGGTACTCCCAACCATCTGGGAGACCAGATGGAGTTCTGGGCTCCTGGCTTCTGCCAGGGCCAGTGCAATTAGACAAAAGAAAAAAATAAAGAGCATACAAATCAGAGTCACACTGTCACTGTTTGCAGAAGACATTATCTTATCTGCAGAATCCTCAAACACTCCAGTAAAAATCTGTTAGAACTTATATATTCAACAAAGTTGCAGGTTATAAAGTCAATGTACACAAGCATTGTAGCATTGCCATCTATCAATATTGAATTATCTGAGAAACAATTAATAAAGCAATATAATTTCTAAAAGATACAGAAAGTAAAATACCTGAGAATAAATTTAACCAAAGAGGTGAAGGATATCATCAAGGAGGACTATAAATCATTGACGAAAGAAATTGAAGCAGACACAAAGAAATAGAAAGACATTCTGTGTTCACACCAAAATCATTAAAATGTGCATACACCCCAAAGACCCAAAGCAATGTACAAATTTCATGGGATCTCTATAAAAATATCAATAGCACTTTCCTAAGAACTAGAGAAAACCCCACTAAAATTTGTATGGAACTACAAAAGATCCCAAATACCAAAGTAATCTTGAGCAAAAATTAAAAAGCAGGAAGCAATTCACTATTTGATTTTAAAATATAGGGGCCGGCGCCGTGGCTCACTTGGTTAATCCTCCGACTGCCGCGCCAGCATCCCATATGTGCGCCGGATTCTAGTCCCGGTTGCTCCTCTTCCAGTCCAGCTCTCTGCTGTGGCCTGGGAGGGCAGTGGAGGATGGTCCAAGTGCTTGAACCCCTGCACCCGCATGGGAGACCAGGAGGAAGCACCTGGCTCCTGGCTTCGGACTGGTGTAGCACCGGCCGTGGCTGCCATTTGTGGGGGTGAACCAACAGAAGGAAGACCTTTCTCTCTGTCTCTCTCACTAACTTTATGTGTCAAATAAATAAGATAAATATATATTACAAAGCTACAATAATCAAAACGGTATGCTCTTGGCATAAAAACATACCTATTGACCAATGTTCCAGAATCAAGAACCTAAAAGTAAACCAGTAGTTCTACAAGCATCTGATTTTTGTCAGAGGTCTAAGAGTTTGCATAGCTACAGAACAGTCTTTTCAATAAATGGTGCTGGGAAAATTGGATCTCCACATGGAAAAGAGTGAAACTATTCTCTTATACCCTACCAAATACAAAAATCAAACAAAATGAGTCATATTGTAATATATCCTCCATATATTTCATAGTGATCAATAAGATTGGACTCAACACTCAGAATTTTATTTTAAAGATTTATTTTATTTATGTGAAAGACAGAGTTACAGAGAGAGGTAGAGACAGAGAGAGGTCTTCCATCCTCTGGTTCCCTCCCCAGATGGCCGCAACGGCTGGAGCTGTGCAGATCCAAAGTCAGGAGCCAGGAGCTTCCTCTGGGTCTCCCATGCAGGTGCAAGGGCCCAAGACTTGGGCCATCTTCTACTGCTTTCTCAGGCCATAGCAGAGAGCTGGATTAGAAGAGGAGCAGCCGGGACTAGAACTGGCACCCATATGGGATGCCAGAGCTTCAGGCCAGGGCTTTAACCCGCTGAGCCACAGCACCGGCCCTGTATTTTTTAAATTTTTAAAAATTTCTATAAGAGGCACAAATTTCATGTATTTCGTATATACAGTTTTAAGCCTGTTGAAGTGAAATGGACACTATGAGAAATGGTGACTTGATCAGCATAGCCCTGACTGTTAATGAACAACTTAATACATTATCCCTCTTAGTAGTTTTTTTTGTCTGTTCTACTTAATATGACTGGTTTAATTCTGTAATTAATACACAGTTATTCTTAAGTGTTGAAATTTAACTGAAATGTGATCCCTGTTAAACATAAGAGTGGGAATAAGAGAGGGAAGAGATGTAAAATTTGGGACATGCTCAAACTGACTTGCCCCAAATGGTAGAGTTAGAAACATACCAGGGGACTCCAATTTAATCCCATCAAGGTGGCATGTACCAATGCCATCTCACTAGTCCAAGTGATCAATTTCAGTTCACAGTTGATCATAATGAAAGGACTAAGAGTCAAAGGGAGTACATAAACAAGTCTAGTACCTGCTAACACTAACCGATAGAATAAATAAAGGGGAGAGTGATCCAACATGGGAAGTGAGATACTCAGCAGACTCATAGAATGGCAGATGTCCTAAACAGCACTCTGGCCTCAGAATCAGCCCTAAAGGCATTCCGATCTGGCTGAAAAGCCCATGAGAGTATTTCAGGCATGGAAAGCCAAGACACTCTGGCAAAAAAAAAAAAAAAACCTAAATGAAAGATCTCTGTGAGTGAGATCCCAGTGGAAAGAACAGGTCTTCAAAGAAGGAGGTACCTTTCTCTGAAGGGAGGAGAGAACTTCCACTTTGACTATACCTTGTCTAAACAAGATAAGAATCGGAGAACTCAAGGGGCTTCCATAGCCTTGGAAACTCATGACTGGTGCATAGGGAGATTACTGATGCCATAAACAGGAGTGTTAATTTGTAAAGTCAACAACAGGAGTCACTGTGCACTTACTCCTCATGTAGGATCTCTGTCCTTAATGTGTTGTACATTGAGACTTAATGCTATAACGAGTACTCAAACAGTATATTTGACTTTGTGTTTCTATGGGGGTGCAAACTGTTGAAATCTTAACTTAATGTATACTAAACTGATCTTCTGTAAAAAAAAAAAAAGAAGAAGAAGAAATTATCAATTCCCAACTTGACTCTCACTGGGATTAAACATGTCAATAGGTCTGCTCTGATTTCATCATCATTTAAAAAATCATCTATTATTTTTCACTTTATGTTTCTGTGTGGGAGCAAACTGTTGAGATCTTTACTTAATGTATGCTAAACTGATCTTCTGTATATAAAGAGAATCGAAAATGAATCTTGATGTGATTGGAAGGGGAGAGGGAGTGGGAAAGGGGAGGGTTGCGGTGGGAGGGACGTTATGGGAGGGAAGCCATTGTAATCCATAAGCCGTACTTTGGAAATTTATATTCATTAAATAAAAGTAAAAAAAAATCAAAAAAAAATTTCTATAAGAGGCACAAATTTCATGTATTTCGTATATACAGTTTTAAGCATAATGATAAAAATTGATTTATTTTTTATTAATTTGCAATGCTTACTCATTTTATGCATATATTATGCAATATTTCAAACATTTATACAGCATAAATCAATTTGGTCATGTTAATAGACTTTGGGGCCTACCAGCAAACTTGTTCCATTTAATAAAAATTTTTATGCATTTATCTTAGAAGCAGAAAGAAGGGTGGTGTAAAGATGGGGAGAGACAGGGGGTGGGGAGAGAGACAGAGACAGATTCCCATCTGCTGGTTTAGTCTCCAAATGCCCACAGTGGCTGGGCGTGGAAATGTGTTGAAAGGAGCACAGGAATGGGGCATCAGTCCATGTTTCCCATGTAGGTGGAAGGAACCCAGTCACTTGAATCATCTCTGCTGTCTCCCAGCATCCACATTCACAGCAAGGCAGAGTTAAGAGCTTGAGAGAAGAGGGACTTAGCTATTTCAGTGTGAGACACAGTTGTCCTAACTGGGGTCTTGACAGATAGATACACCACTCTTCAAGTTCCTTACATGACATTTGCTTCAGAAAATAAAATTTGAAGCTCATAGGAAAAAAATATATTCTTGTGTATGTAAGCATAGAATGTAAATATTTAGTGCCATCAGAGCTCAGAAAAATATAGGCTGACTGCATTTCTTGTAAATATGTCCATCGTTATTTGTACTATTTTGTTTAAAAAAAAAAACAAAGACTTTTAGATTATAAGAAATGTGCTTTAGTTTATTCAGACAATTGGTAAACCAATATCTCAGATGATTTAGGTTTACAGTTTAATTTTGTAGGTGACTTGCTTTGATTGTGACACTTGAACAGTTTTCTTTTTGCCAATCTCCTCACTTGAAAAACAGGAAAATAATATTAACCTCATGGAGATCTCAGACTGAAAAAGTCAATGAAAGAAGTAGTTATTCACAATTGTGGTGCCAAGAAAAGCTCTCAACTGTGGGCTAGTCCTGCAAAGCCCACACAGTCGGGATGGTGGGGGGATAGCGTTCTTCACACAAGAGGCACCAGAGACAGTTTCAGTGAACATGTCCATTTATTAACAGTCAGGTGCAAGGTTTTATAGGGCAGGCAAAGGAGAGCAGCTAGCTCAGGGTAGCAACACTAATTCTATAGGATAAAGCAGATACTGGCACCTCCCTGCTTTTCCGAACAGCTTGGAGGTCATGTAGCCTACATGGCCATCCAGGTGGTCTTATGGGTCTGGGCCACACCTGGGAGCTGTTTACCTAGTTGACAATTACAAGGTCCCTCAACAAGAAGTTGGGGGGAAATGTGCCTGGGGCCCCTGCTGCCTGCCAGCAGTCAGGTCATATGTGGGTGTGTCCTCAACCAGGGTTTTTCCCAAGGGGCATGTCTTGACCTCCTGCATAGGCTAGGCAGGCAGTCTTCCAGCCAAGAACAGGACCACCCACACTCAATCTAAAGGTTTAAGATCTGAACATCTGAGTCAGAATCTGGATGATGAGTTAACAACCATTGGATGTAATCAAAGACTTTTTCCTAACTCAGTAGAAATCAGTTCTTTTGTAAACTCTAGAGGGGAAAATGTGATCTTTTTCATTTCTACGAATACAGGAAGTAAAGATAATAATTTGTATTATTTTACTAAACCTTTCATTTTAGTAAGTAATTCATGTTCCTCACTTGATAAATTATGGTTGCTTTTCACTGTAACCTGGTAAAATGAAAATGTAAACTGAAATTATCTGTTACTCTTTTTTATCCAATATCTTTGAAAGGCCAGTATCATAACTGATTTATCTTAACATTATTAGCAGTTAGATTATATTGTAAAATATAAATACAACAAATAAATAAAAGATATTGTGGGAATCATGATCACAGAATAAATAGACATTTTTCTCTGTCACTACTTACTATAATCTTTCCTTTTTTAATATTTATTTTAATTTGAAAATCAGAATTATAGAGAGAAAGGGAGAGAAATAGAGAGAGATCTTCCATCCACTGGTTCACTCACTAAATGGCTGCAATGACCAGGGTTGGTCTAGGCCTAAACCAGGAGCTAAGAGCTTCATCTGGGTCTCACACATGTGTGCATAGGCCCAAGGACTTGGGCCATTCTCTGCTGCTTTCCCTGGCACATTACCGGGGAGGTGGATAGTAAGTGGAGCAGCTGGGACTCGAACTGGTACCCCTATGGGATGCCGGCACTGCAGATGAAGGCTTAACGTGCTGTGCCACAGTGCCGGCCACAGTGTAATTCTAAAACAGGATAGTCATGCTTACTTCAGTCACATATAACACGGAAGAAAAAATTAGAAGGAAAGAGCTAAATAATCCTAAAGTGCCTCTACTTTCCTCACTTAGGAAAATGTCACCACTGGACACTTTGCTTCGCTTTCACTTTGTAAGGTTGTTGTGAGAATTACAGTAGCTATTCTATCATCTAATACATTATGCCATATGTTACATTGTAAGAAATATTTATGAGGATTATTTTGTATATTATTTTGTAAGGTAATTTAGAAAAGTTATTAGAATGAATGTATAGTATAGTAAGCATTCAGTTAATTAGAATATATAAGGTCTTGGAGAAAAAAGGTCATCAAAGAAATCAAATTAAGTTCAGATGCAAAAATATATTACACAAAAATATAATTTCTGATGTGAAATTCTGTCCTATTCACCGTATGACAATAACTGACTCTGGAAGATGCACTTTTTGATCTTTGTTCCTTGAATTCACTTCTTCTACACACTTTAGCATTTTTATTCCAGTTAGTCTAATAACTCTTTTTCTTGATGAATTCTTCTTTTTGCAATCCAACCCTGATGGAACAAGTACATAAGCATTAGCCATTCTCACTCATTACCCAAAAGACAGATAAAATCAGAAATTATCCCTTGTCCCTGAATCCCAAATCAGTCTCCCACCCCAGCCCCCGCATTCCTCCCCAGGTTTGGAAGCAGGCAGGCCAAACTTGAAAGACCTGTATGGAGAAATTCACCTCTGCTTACTGCCCACCACCCCCGCCCCTACCCCTAGCCCAACTAAGATATAAAATAGCCCAGCCCCTGGAGTCTGGACCCTCTGGCACGTATTCAGCCTGTGTGCATGCTGGCAGTTGGTCACCCACCTCTGCAAGTTTATTTTCTTCCAATAAATTAGGTCTTGTTGTGCGTTCATGTTCCATCTCCTCTCTGTTCTGCCCCCTTTTTCTTACAAACCCTACTTATGCAGCTCTTTCTGGGCAGCCTAAACATCTTGCTCATAACTTTTGCTTCTCAAAGAAGTCATTACCAATCATTGTTTTTACCCAACTGCAAACCCAACATGTTGACATCTGTCAAAATAGTGTGGAAATCTTACTTGAAGTTTCACTCTCTTTTTTTTTAACTTTTATTTAATAAATATAAATTTCCAAAGTACAGCTTATGGATTACAATGGCTTTTCCCTCCCATAACTTCCCTCCCACCTGCACCCCTCCCATCTCCCGCTCCCTCTCCCATTCACATCAAGATTCATTTTCAATTATCTTTATATACAGAAGATCAATTTAGTATATATTAAGTAAAGATTTCTACAGTTTGCACCCACACAGAAACACAAAGTGTGAAGTACTGTTTGAGTGCTATTTATAGCATTAATTCACATTGTACAACACATTAAGGACAGAGATCCTACATGAGGAGTAAGTGCACAGTGACTCCTGTTGTTGACTTAACAAACTGACACTCTTGTTTATGGCATCAGTAATCACTCTAGGCTCTTGTCATGAGTTGCCAAGGCTATGGAAGCCTTTTGAGTTTGTGGACATCGATCTTATTTAGACAATGTCATAGTCAAAGTGGAAGTTCTCTCCTCCCTTCAGAAAAAGGTACCTCCTTCTTTGATGGCTCGTTCTTTCCACTGGGATCTCATTCATGAAGTTTCACTCTCTTAACAATTTCTTTTGCGGAGGCCGGCGCTGTGGCATAGCGGGTTAGCTCTCCAGCCTGAAGCACCAGCATACCATTTGGGTGCCCATTCGAGACCTGGCTGTTCCACTTCTGATCCAGCTCTCTGCTATAGCCTGGGAAAGCAGTAGAAGATGGCCCAATCCTTGGGCTCCTGCAGCTGTGTGGGAGACCCGGAAGAAGCTCCTGGCTCCTGGCTTCGGATCAGCGCAGCTCTAGCTATTGTGGCCAACTGGGGAGTGAACCAGCGGATGGAAGACCTCTCTCTCTCTGCCTCTCTTCTCTGTGTGTAACTCTGCCTTTCAAATAAATTAATAAATCTTAAAAAATTTCTTTTTCTTTTTTAAAAATATTTAGTTAAAAATATTTTTAACAGAGAGGGGGGAAACAGAGATGGAGGTGTTCCATCTGCTGGTTCACTCACCAAATGGCCACAGTGGCAGGAACTGAGCTGATCTGAAGCCAGGAGCCAGGAGCTTCCAGGGACTCCCATGTGAGTGCAGCAACCCAGGCATTTGGGCCACTTTCTACTGCTTTCCCAGGCCATCAGCAGGGAGCTGGACTGGAAGAGGAGCAGCTGGGACTCGAACCAGTGCCCATACGGGATGCTGCTACTGCAGGTGGGTGCTTAATCTACTACACCGCAGCGCCAGCCCCTCTTAACAACTTGTTGAATCTAGTTCCTGCTATAAATAAATTGTGTAGTTACTATTAACCAATCTCTTTTTCACTATTGTTATATACTTGTAAATATGTACACTGACTTAAATCAGTAAACCAGAATTTTCCATATTGTATATAATGTTCTACTCATCATTAGGTTTCAAAGAATATTGAGTACTCTTCCTAAAAGGACTATTGGAAATTCACAAGATATTTTTATTTAACAAAGAATGATCAAGTCTCAGCAAATCTGTTTAACTGCCACCAACAGAAGACTGTGACTGAAAAACACAAGACATTTAACAATACCCTCTTGCTGACCTATATTAAATATTTCTCTTTCCTTTTCATTTATTGCCATATTTCATAAGGATAACAAGTAAATTAGACTGAACTTTTAACTTATGGCAAAATGTGCAAGGAACAACACAGATGAGAATCACAAATAGTCTTCTGTGGAACTCAGAGTGTCTAAGACCCCATTCATCAAGAATTCTCAGTGCAGGGCTTTTTGGAAGATCCATTAAAATGCAGATCTTATCCCAACTTCAAATCTACTGAATCTGTTTCTGTGAGGGTAGGACCCAAAAATCAACATTTAAATCAATAATGTAATTGTTAGAACACACTGACTGGAATCCATTATGCTCTACCACAGACTGCTGAAAGAAATTCTAACCGAAAGAATTAACTTTTCTCCATGAAATTATACAACTCTAAGGGAATAAGCTCTTTGAACAAGGGACTACAGACAGGGTATTGGGTAAGACTCTGGTTAAAATGCAATTTTTTCAATAAATCTTAAATATCGTAATTGGTATCCTTTGGAAATTATCTATCCGTTTCCTCTAGTGTTGATCTATTCCTTGTTTTACCCACTCTTTTACTTCCTACCCAACTGTAGGTTGAATAGTACACCTTTCTTTTTATGTCCTATATCCAGCCTCTTTCTTTCCTTTCCTGGCTTGTATATTTGTTTCCAAATGGGCCCAGATGCATGGACTTGTATCTGAACCCTTTCTGTGACTCCTTAGTCTGTCTTGGCAGTACTTGAGCAGACTTTGGTCACCTTTTACCAGAAAGTTCCAGCCTCCTTTTCTTACCTGGTGTGTATATCATTGGTTCAAACTTGGACACTCATGGAGCCATTCAAAACATGGGAACTCTTGCACCATTAGCTTATTAACCCACCCCACTTTGTTTTTAAAATCTCATAAATATTTAAATGGCTGTCTCCAAAATAAAGATGTTTCTGTTCCCTTTTCTCTTATCTTTGGTTAAGAAATTTAAACCCTGCCTGTAACTTCTCATTCAAATGTTCATCAGCTTCCTGTTTGGATAAGAAAATAGAGGTTTTGAAAAATATGTAGAAATTCTGAAAGTTGTTTGCATTCCATTGAAATATTTCTTTAGCTGAAGGGTATCAAATCAATAAAATATGATGAAACCATATGCTCATTATTTCAAAGGAGAGCAGCTGCTCCAGGGAATATTGGAAGATTTATTAATTCTACCAATACCTCTCATTAAGGAGTGATATCTCCAAACTTAATTTCCTAAGTGAAATGCATCTTTGGTAGGAAAAGCACATTTGTCAAATTTGTACTGATATTGTATTTGGTATATTTTCATGGTAGAGAAAGCATTGTACAATCTTAAATTATTAAGCAAACAGATACAGTTAATTTCATCCAAAAGGTTTATAGCATAGGCATAGTTTGGAAATGCCATAGAGGAATGAGTGTTGGCAAAGATGAATGCTTACTGCTATGGGCCATATGTGTGTTTAATTGAGTTTGCAGCTTCCCAGGCAAGATGCCAAATAGATAGTCTGCCGTCTGGTGGAAAGGTGACATGCTTTGTTTTCTCATCCTCACCAATTCTAGAGGCACAAGAAGACTCAGATTTGTTCTTTGGAAGATGTTTGGATAAATGCACAATCAAACAAACAAGGAGAACAATAAAATAATCAATGCATTTAGGTGTTTAATTAATCACAGTATGATTATAACATAATCCTTTGTACATTGACATGCCCTTGGACACTTGTGTTCTTTATGGTTTTGACTATTATATATAAAAATGTCAGGAAAACGTTCTGTATGCGTTTTTATTTATAGGCCATTACTTTCATTTATTTTGGTAGATCTCTTTAATGGTGTTCATGTGTGACCATACAGTAGGTGTAAACATAACTACTTAGGAATCAGCCCAATTATTATTTTTCCAAAATGATTGTATCATGCTTCATTTCCTGCCAGCAGTGTATGAGAATTTCCATTTGCTCCCAATCTTCACCAATTTTTGATTTGGCCAGGCTTTAATTTTAACCATTCTATTAGTTATACAGCACACCTTTGTAATTTTAATGTAAATTTCTCTAATAACCATTGATGTTAAAAATCTATGGGGCCTGGGGCCGGCGCTGCGGGGTTAAAGCTCTGGCCTGAAGCGCCGGCATCCCATATGGGTGCCGGTTCTAGTCCCGCTGCTCCTCTTCCTATCTAGCTCTCCACTATGGCCTGGAAAAGCAGAAGAAGATGGCCCAAGTCCTTGGGCCCCTGCACTCATGTGGGAGACCTGGAAGAAGCTCCTGGCTCCTGCCTTCGATTCAGCGCAGCTCTGGCCGTTTTGGCCATCTGGGGAGTGAACCAGTGGATGGAAGACCTCTCTCTGTGTCTCTATGTCTCTCTGTAATTCTGTCTTTCAAATAAATAAAATAAATCTTAAAAAAAAAAATCTATGGGGTCAGCGCTGTGGCGCAGAAGGTTAATCCTCCTCCTGTGGCACCGGCATCCCTATGGGCACCCGTTCTAGTCTTGGCTTCTCTTGCGATCCAGCTCTCTGCTATGCCTGCGAAAGCAGTGGAAGGTGGCCCAGGTGTTTGGGCCCCCGCACCCACTTGGAAGACCCAGAAGAAGATCCTGGCTCCTGGTTTCAGATTGACTCAGCTCCAGCCATTGAGGCCATTTTGGGGGTGAGCCAGCAGATGGAAAACTTTTCTCTCTGTCTCTCCCTCTCACTGTCTGTAACTATCTCTCAAATAAATTATTTCTTTATTTTATTTATTTTTTATTTATTTTATTTAAATCTTTTTAAAAAATCTATTAATGGGTTTCTTTGCAAACATATGTCTGCTTTAGTGGCATGTGTATTTAAATATTTTGCCAATTTTAAAATTGGGTTGTTTGTCTTATCATCACTGAGTGATGTTTAATATATGCATTCTCCATTAGATATATATTATGGAAATATTTTCCCCAATTAGTGACTTGATAACTTATTTTTATTAATGTATTTTAATGACATTTAGAATTTTAATGGAGTCTAATTATTGTTTAATTTAAATAATTTTTCCTGGGGCTGGCAATGTAGAGCAGCTGGTTAAAGCCCTGGTCTGCAGCACCAGCATCCCATATGGGCTCTGGTTCAAGTCCCAGCTGCTCTACTTCTGATTCAGCTCCCTGGTAGCACCTGGGGAAGTAGCAGAGGATGGCCCAAGTGCTTGGGCCCCTGCACCAACGTGGGAGATCCAGAGGACGCTCCCAGCTCCTGGCCTCAGCCTGGCCCAGCCCCTGTCATTGGTCCCATCTGGGGAGTGAAGCAGCCAATGGAAGATCTCTCTCTCTCTGTCTCAACCTCTCTCTGTAACTCTACATTTCAAATAAATAAAATAAATCTTTAATAAATGAGTAAATAAATAATTTTCCTTTAATGTCTTATCTAAGAAATGTTGGCCTTCTGTTAGATCAATGATTTTCTTTTATTCAAGAAGTTTCAAGGTTTTTAGTTTTAGGTCTATAGTGCATTGAGTTAGTGTGACTGTGCATATTTGTATGTATGATGTATCACCAGGATATTCATTTGCTTCACATGTGACCACCCAAATATTACAGAAGCAACTGCTGAAAGTCATTTATTCCTCTTTTTTATTTTTTATATTTTAATTTTTACAGGCAGAGTGGACAGTGAGAGAGACAGGGAGAAAGGTCTTCCTTTACCGTTGGTTCACCCTCAATGGCTGCTGCGGCCGGCGCACCGCACTGATCCAAAGTCAGGAGCCAAGTGCTTCTCCTGGTCTCCCATGCAGGTGCAGGGCCCAAGCCCTTGGGCCATCCTCTACTGCACTCCCAGGCCACAGCAGAGAGCTGGCCTGGAAGAGGGGCAACCGGGACAGAATCCGGCACCCCAACCGGGACTAGAACCCAGGGTGCCGGCGCCACAGGTGGAGGATTAGCCTAGTGAGCCGTGGCGCCAACCTTATTCCTCTTTTTAATAGCATTGTAATATTTGTCAAAAATAAATTGACCATATTTTTTGAGTCTATTTCTGGATTTCCTATTTATTTTCATTCATCTATTTGTCTAACTTTACTTTAATGCCACAATGTCTTGTTTTTTTGAAGCTTTATAATGCTGAAAATCAGGGAGGACGTATATGTCCCTATCTCTAATTCAATGCATGTTTTCAAAGTTATTTAGGTTATTTTGATGCTTTATATCTTCATATAAATTTTTATATCATCTTTCAATTTTTACCAAAAGACAAGTCTACTGAACTTTTGGCTAATAGTATATTACATGTATGGGTAAATTTGAGAAATATTGGTGCAGATATAGAACAGCAAGAATATTTACATATTTCTAGTGAAAATGTGAAATTTAGGAAACAATTTAGCTTCATCTTATAAAGTAAAACATGCACTTATCATTTGATTAAGCAATCCAAATTTGAGTGTTTATCCAAGAAAAAGGGAAGCATATGTTCAAACCAAGACTTCTACTTGAATGTCCATGTCCACTTTTATTATTAGAGCCATGAACTATAAACAAGTCCTAATGTCCATCAGCTTGTGAGAACATAAACAAACTGTGGTATGTTCACATAATGAAACACTCTTCAGTCATAAGATAAACAAACTATTGACATTCAAATAGGAATAAATCTCAAAATTAATATGCCAAGTGAAACAAACCAAAGACAAATGAGAATGTATTTATTTATTCATTTATTTGAAAGAGTTACACAGAGATAGGAGAGTCAGAGAGAGAGAGAGAGAGAGAGAGAGAGAGAGAGAGGTCTTCCATCCGCTGGTTCACTCCTCAATTGGCCACAATGGCCAGAACTGCACCAATCTGGAGCCAGGAGCCAGGAGCTTCTTCAGGGTCTCTCATGTGGGTGCGGGGGTCAAAGAGATTGGGCCGTTTTCCACTGCTTTCCCAGGCCATAGCAGAGAGCTGGATTGGAAGTGGAGCAGCCGGGATACGATCCAGCACCCATGTGGGATGCTGGCACTGCTGGCAGCAGCTTTACCCTCTTTGCCACAGCACCGGCCCTGAGAACATATTTTTAAATTCTTCCCACAGAAGATTTTGGAAAATACCAGTTTATAAAGACAAAATAGATTCATGACTGTCAGGAGTTAAAGCGAGGGGGAGAAAATTTGTTGCAGGTGCACATTAGAGAATTCTTTAGGATGATAATGTTCTGTAACACAATTTTGATAGCAGTTATGTAACTGTAAGTTGTTCCCTTAGTATTGGTAGACTTTTGTGGTATATATATTATACACAAAAATCCTATAAAAATGTACAAAATTGCAGACATCTTGGATATCTTTTGATAAAATAAAAACTTGACAATTTTGTGTGATTCTACTTTTAAAATTTAAGGAGCATTACCTTTTGTTGATATGCTTTCCATGTATAGAATATTAGATGTTTAAAATAATTCAACTGCCAAGGAAGAAAATTTAGTAACCAATTATTACAGGAGAAATTCAGACAATGAGAAAAAAGACATTGATGTGACCTAGAATCTGGTATAAACTCAGCAATAAAGAATGAGCTACTTATGTCTCAACCGAAAATTTTTCAAAAATTTTTAATGAAAGGATATATCTACATTGTTATTTCTAAGATAACCCTCTTCCTCTGATCTTGAGACTTAAGGACGTAACAGTTTCAATCTAAAGTGACCACACTGGATTTGAGTTCGTTACAAATGAAGTTAGTGATGCCTAAGCATGTTTCCTTTTACAGCTCCTTTTTTTTTTCCTGTTACAAAAGTGCTTCTCAATTCAAGAATGCTTAACATTTGGAGTGTTGTCATATAGCCTTTCTAATGCAGCATCAACATTTGGTAATGACTCCAAAAATACTTCTGAAATGTTTACTTTGAGTTTTGTATTAAATGTTGTGCATCAAGGGACCATATGGTCCAGCATTTTATAACTTTTTCAACTGGTATTATGGCAAAAACTACCACATTGAATGTAACTGAGGATATATAAAAACTTACTAAAATTTAAATGTTCAAATGAGAGACACATTGAGTAAGTGAAGATGCCAGAATATAATAAAAACCCTTTAATTTACAAGCTCCCAGAGGCAAACATACTTTAAAGTTAATGTAAATCAAGGGGAAAATCTGCTTTTTGTGCAAGAAAGATAAAATCAAAGGAAATAGATGTTTTCTAGTCATCACAAAGACAAAATAATAGATTCTCAATATCTCAAATAGGTCAAAGATCAGAATATGGTTTTTTTTCTGCTTTACTATGAATTAAGTTTCAATATGTTAAAGATTAGTAGTCAAAGCTTAATTTAATGCTGTCTGTGTCCTAGAATCTATTGATATAACTTAATTTTAATGCATTATCTTTAGGACCAATAACAATTATTTTCAAAGGACATTACTAATGAAACACTAATCATTGTGATGACACAGAATGATAACCTAGTTAGAAAATCATAAACAGAAAATGATGAAAATTAAAAGCAAGTGTTAAATCTTACTCTCTTATTGATATAAAGATAAATGAATAAAGAAAACATTAGCATGGACAGAAGGAAGAAATATTGAAAACACTATGCTGGGGGTTGGTACTAGGGTATAGCGGGTAAAGCTGCCGCCTGCAGTGCCGGCATCTCCATCCCGTAAGGGCACCAATTCAAGTCCTGGCTGCACTGCTTCCGATCCAGCTCCCTGCTATGGCCTGAGAAAGCAGTAGAGGAGAGCTCAACTCCTTGGGCCCCAGCACCCACGTGGGAGACCCAGAGGAAGTCTCTGGCTTCTGGCTTCAGATCAGCTCAGCTCTGCCTGTTGCAGCCATTTGGGGAGTTAAATAGTGGATGGAAGACCTCTCTCTATCTCTGCCTCTCCTTCTCTATGTGTAACTCTGACTTTCAAATAAATAAATAAATAAATAAATCTTTAAAAAAAGAAAACCCCACAATTGATAGCAGTTAATAGCAGTTAAGAAGAGCAGCCAGGACATGAACTGGTGCTCATATGGGATGCCGATGCCACAGGCAGATGCTTAGCCTACTGTGCCACAGACTGGCTCCAAAAAGAACTCTTGACCCAGGGAACAACTACATGAAGAACTGGGAAGAGAGCCACTGTGTATGATTCCAGTGAGTGAGATTCCAGGTACTCAAAAAACAAAAAGAAAGAAAAAAAAAAGAAAATACTGTGTTGTGCCGTAATCCAATATCCAAATGGAATTTTGACAAAGTGAGTATATTATTCAGACTTTTTTAATCCAAATATATTGCCTTTATTTATATTATATATGATGTCAAATATTATGTATACATATATATGTATATATACGCATATATGTATATATACATGTATATGCATATATGTAATGATAGACATATATATCTGACTCTGATATTAGATAAATTTATCTACTTAACAATTTCTTCAGGCTTTGTAGTATACACTGCTTAGTGGAGATAAAGAGATGAATAAGAAGACATTTGGTCCTTATGAAATAAGACAGGAAAAGAAGGAACTACAATGATAACAGATGCAATGGAGCCCAAAAGATGAGAGTTCCCAAATTCTGCCCTTGGGTGGTCAGTGCATGAATGGGAAAGCAAAAGCAGACAAATACAAAAGGGGAACTCTTTTTTAAAATATTTATTTATTTGAAGGTCTGAGTTACATAGAGGAGGAGAAGGAGAGAAAGGGGAAGAAGGAGAGAGCGGTAAAGGGAGAGAGAGGGAGAGAGGGAGAGAGAGAGACAGAGAGAGAGAGAAAGAAAGATAACTTCCATCTGCTGGTTCATTCCTCAAATGGCTGCAACAGCCAGGAGCCAGGAGCATCTTCTGGATCTCCCACGTGGGTACATAGGCCTAAGCACTTGGGCCATCTTCCACTGCTTTCCCAGGCCATAAGCAGAGAGCTGGATTGGAAGAGGAGCACCCAGGACATGAACTGGTGCCCATATGGGATGCCAGTGCCACAGGCAGATGCTTAGCCTACTACACCACAGCACTGGCTCCAAAAAGGAACTCTTGACCCAGGGAACAACTACACAAAGAATTGGGAAAAGAGCCACTGTGTAAACAGTTCATCTAACCACAGTAGAAAATTTTCCTGTTTGCCAGAGGATGGAGGCAGGGGTACAGTGCAAGAATAATTAGTGATTGAGCTTGGTAAATTAACAGAAATCAATTAGTTAAGTGACTTTTATACCAGTCCAAGAGGATTTGGGTTGTACTAATGTAGAAAGAAGGTCATTGTTTTTTGTTCATTTTTATATTTAGAGTATTTATCAGTTCTCTAATAAGTAGTTGAAGGTCTAAGCTCAACTGAACCAAAAGAATAACTGGTCACAGAAAACATGAAGGTAGATGATATAGGAATCCAGTGGGGAAATATTTAGAAAATTCTTTCTTTTTTTGGAGTATTCAAATACTAGTGAAATAAATTACAAATTAATAAATTGTACTATGTGGCAAATTATACAATATAAGCACAGTATTATAGACTTTGCGAAAAAATGAGAACACATACTTTTCTGGTTAAGTCAGGGAAAACTATAAAGTTGAAGTAGCACCTGAATTGGACATTGTTGCAGAAAATTGAATTTTCCATTAGGGTAACAATTTTTCAGAAAATGCTTTCATTAAAGTAAAAATGGTCAATCCTACTAAAAATATGGAAAATATGGAAAAAGAAATGGTATCAATAAAGACTATATATCTAATATAAGGTTAGACATAAAGTTAAGAATATAATCAGAGCCTTTTTCATTTTTCCTTTCCAGATCCTTTTGGAAAACCTATGTCCTTCAGATCACAACAATTCAGTTAACATGTTACATTTATCATGGGCCAGGCCCAATATGCCAGGCACTCCTCTAGCAGTTAGTCCGATAGTTGGAGGTATGACAGTCTCTGTAGGGAACAGCATTCTAGTTGGAAGAAGTGTACATTAGATGAACTTTGTCCAGGCAAGAGGCAGGAGTCTCACAATGAGCAAGGGACTATAATGTGACCACTGGTGCCAACTATCTTATCTGCCAGGATTTCCTCAAAACAGTTTTTGAGAATTTTAGAAAATCTTTATGTGTATAACAAGAAATTCAGAGATGTTTTTCCCCAAATATGGAAATGTCAAGGGACTTTTGAAGCAAATGATGCTTTTGTTGTAAAGAAATTATCTTTTATTTATCTATCACCCCCATCATGTTCCTAAAAAACAAAACCAATTTTATCTCAAGAACACTGTTCTTGGCCAGGGCTGCGGCTCACTAGGCTAATCCTCTGCCTGCGGCTCTGGCACCCCGGGTTCTAGTCCCGGTTGGGGCGCCGGATTCTGTCCCGGTTGCTCTTCTTTCAGGCCAGCTCTCTGCTGTGGCCCGGGAGTGCAGTGGAGGATGTCCCAGGTCCTTGGGCCCTGCACCCACATGGGAGACCAGGAGAAGCACCTGGCTCCTGGCTTCGGATCGCCGAAGCGGCGATTTGGGGGGTGAACCAACAGAGGGAAAACCTTTCTCTCTGTCTCTCTCTCTCTCACTGTCTAACTCTGCTGTCAAAAAAAAAAAAAAAAAAAAAAAAAAAAAAAAAAAAACAAACAAACAAAAAAAAAACACTATTCTTGTAGGTGAAGTATACTGTTCTGTATAATTTTTAGCCAAGTCTAGCTATTTAGATCTGGTCATTATTTTGGAAAAAAAAATCTTGCTCTTCTGAGAATTTAGAGTTCACTGAACTGTAAATGAACTTTTTCCTTATAGCTTTTTATGTATTCATTTCCAAATAATTGTGAACAAAAGTTGATAAAGCAAGCAGAGTCTGTCGCTATAAGCTTCTCACCATATAAGACAGGCTTTGAGTCACAATGGGTTATGCATTTGATAATTTATGTGTGTTATCATTTAGAAGAAAGACAAATGATGCTGTTTTGGACTACTACTGTGTTCTAACCTTTGAGCAGTGGTGGCCAGAGGATGGTTCCACATCCTTTGGGGTAGGGAAATAGAGTTTTCTCTACAGGGTGAGATATTCTCACTATCAGGCATCCTAAGATGGTTTTGTTATGGCCAACAACAACAAGGTAGGAGACATGACTCTAAAACTGGGACCTCCTTGTACCTCATGGCAATTTGACTTTCAAGTTGGAGTCACAAAAATGCCTTGAGTACACCTAACAGTTTCTCAAACTGCTGTGTGTGCTTGTGTGTGTGTGTGTGTGTGTGTGTGTGTGTGTGTTGAGCAGGATTTGATGCCTTTGATATGGAGATAAAAGAGCCCTGAGAGTGGCTCTGGCTTGTAGACTCAGAACTGGTGTATTTAGGAGTCAGTCTCACATTATTCTTGGTGTTGTATGGAAGCTAAATTGAAACAGGACTTGACTCAGAAAATCCTGCCAAGGCAACCATGCATCTGTTTGCCTTGCTGCAACCACAGCCTGCTTTCTCCCAACCAACTCCCAGCTGATTGAAAGTAAGAAGCTCCTAAACAGACACAGCAAAGACTCCCTTCTGTCCCATTATGGACTTTCCCAGCCCAGGTATGTGTGCAGAATAACCCAGTGCAACAGATATGTGATCTTCCCGGGGTGGGGTGGGGGGTGGCAGTGAATCATCTTGAGCAAGTCACGTGCAAGAGGAGAAACAGCACCTGGGCAGACCACTGAGCCAGGGGAAAACTGTGCCCAGAGGAATGAGTCAGAGACCAAAAGCACACTACTAGGCCTCTCCAACCCAATAAAATCCCTCACTCTCCTCTTCAGAGTCAGGCAATGGAACCCCCTTCCGCTATGCTGTCTGCCTTGTGCTTAAACGTTAAGCATAAGCCCCTAACAAACCTTGTCTGGGATTAAACTTTTTTTTTTTTTTTTTAAGATAAGGTAGCAGAGAGCTAGGGAGAGGGAGGTCTTCTGTCTACTGGCTCACTCTCCAAATGCCTGCAACAGAGGAAGCCAGGAACTAGGAAATCCATCCAGTTCTCTGATGTGGGTGAAAGAAACCCATGTATTTGAGCCATCATGCTGTCCCAGCCTCATTAGCAGCCAGCTGGATTGGAAATGGAGGCAGAACTTGATCCCAGGCATTCTTTCATATTGAATGTGGTGTCCCAAACAGCAGCTTAATCAACTGCACCATGGAAGCTACCCCTGGGTTGAACATCAACCTCCTGAGTGAGTCAAAAAACCCTGGGTCAGTAACAATATTTATGTATTCTTATCCTTGCATTTTCAGTGGAATATTAGTAAAATGCGTGGTATCAGCACAGTTATGCAGGGAGCATGGTGATTCAGGCCCAGTTCTTGTTAGGGTTGGGTAGGAGTGCAGAAGAGAGTAAGGCCATTCGTGTATGTACTGCAGTCAGTGGCACTCGCCAGGAGAGGCTGACCATACCCTGCAGAACAGTTCTCTCTCTGATCTGTTATTATCAACATGACTGGAAAGAATTAATGAGGAAGCTGAAGTGGAAAATTTGAGGAATGTGTTCCTGAGCACTTGTAAAACAGCTGCTGGGAGGGCTCTCAGATATAATTGGAGGACTTTGTATAAGAGGATTCAGTATCAATGATCACTTGGGAGCTTTATAAGAATATAAACTAATTTTCCCCCACTGTCCTGGGAGGCCAGAATATGTTGGTAACTGAAAAGGCACTGAATAGGAAAGGTTGGGTCAATATTGGGAGAAGGGCAAGAGTCTGTGTCACTTTGGATATTCATGCTGAACTCCTCAGGTGGAAAATCAGTGGCCCTAAAATGAAACCACAATAACTTACAAAGTTTGAGTCAATTCCTTCTTCACAGGCTGTAGTGGTGACATCACTCACGACAGAAAGCCCCCTTATTCTAAACAAAGTGTAATTGACTATGAAATTCTAAAGGGATCTCTATTACTTTTGTTACCATTTTCAACCATTTTGCAGAAGACATTATACACTGGGAAACTTTTAAAAATGTGGGTAATTTGGGCCTGACTCTGTGGCATAGTAGGTTAATCCTCCGTTTGCGACACCGACATCCCATATGGGTGCCGGTTCTAGTCCCGGCTGCTCCTCTTCCAATCCAGCTCTCTGCTATGGCCTGGGAAAGCAGTAGAAGATGGCCCAAGTCCTTGGGCCCCTGCACCCACATGGGAGTCCCAGAAGAGGCTCCTGGCTTCAGATCAGCGCAACTCCAGCCATTGCAGCCATTTGGGGAGTGAACCAACAGACTGAAGACGTTTCTCTCTGTCTCTCCCTCTCACTGTAACTCTATCTCTCAAAGAAATAAATAAAATCTTAAAAATAAATAAATAATAATAAAAAATTTTTAAAATGTGGGTAAGTAGAGTTTTTTCATTCATTGGAATAAAAAATCTTAACTGTTTAAATTGGGCGCCAGTACTAAAGAAATCGATCTCAAACTGCTGAACAGAGCATGTAGGATACTGTTTTGAGCTGGCTCCACCCACTGAAACAATCTCATCTCCTAATATTTCTCTACATGAAATTTATAGAAATACTGACCCTTGCCAATCACAACTTGCCCAATGTTTTTGCCCTATTTTGTACTATTCTTCTCAACACAGGATGTATTTTACATAGATCCAACGTCCATCTACTATTTTCTATTTGACCTCAAAGTATCCAATATCTGCTCATTCTTTAATAAGTTTTAAGCTTACACAGAATTAATAATTTTTTTTTCTTTTCACTCCAGTAGTACTTTGGGCCCTTTTCTTTCTTTCTTCTCTCTTTTTTCCAATAACACAAGTGTTTTCACTACTTTCACTTACACTCTACACTTTTTTCTTGGCATTAGCCACAAAGAAGTTTTATGTATGTGTTGAATGTATGTATGTCATATAACCCATTGCTTCAAATCCTCCAATGGTTTACCATCACATTAATCACATCACATCACATCACATCACATCACATCACATCACATCACATCATCGTATCTTTCAAGGTCCTAATTTCTCTGGCCCGTGGCTGCCTCCCCAAAGCCATCTCTCTTGCACTTGCTGCCTTCCAGCAATAGTGTGCTTTGCTGTGCCGGACAAGTCTGCTGTAGCTTCAGAGCTTAATCATGGGTTTGTCTCTCTGCCAGAAAATATCTTTTCTCAGCTCTTTTATTGGTTTATTTCTTTATTTTATTCTTCTTCCTATTTAAATGTCATTTTCTTAGAGAAATTTCCTCTGGCTTACCTAAAGAGCTATAACTTGTCTAAAACCTTTATCCCTCCTATTTTCCACTGTTAGTTAACAAAGAGCAATCATTTTTCAACATACTCCAGCCATTCGAGAGTTGTCTAGTCAAAAGCAGACATATTTATAAAACAACAACAACACAACAACAACAAATAGCTTTCTTGTAATGCAGTCGTTGAGAGTAACCTAATTCTCTGACCTGCTTGTAGGCATTTTGTTTAGCAAATTGAACTCTCTTCTTAAACAGAAATGGGTTGTGTTTCCTTTTGTCCAGTAAACACTCGTTACTCTTGATTATACTTACAGCACTGTTAGTCCAACTCCAGTCCCTCATCAGTTTAGAACGTCAGGAGACATGAAAGTAGACCTGGACTGGGTATGTGGTTTTGACATGTGCTGTCAGTCTGGAAGAGATTGATATCCTAGGCAGAAGGTATCAATCATATAATCGCCTATAACCTGTTTCTCTTCTTTTACCATTACATTGTATAAAGATTTAGATTTCTAAAAATGCCTTAACGTTGATCAAAATCATTGAAAGTCCTTGTCCATGATCTTCCAACTATGAACTTCCTTTATTGGTATAATGTTAAATTTTAATCTTCTCAGTTTTCTTAGGTCTTCAAATGCTCCTAAGTAGCTGTCAGCAGTTTATGGCTATTATAAGTTGAAACTCTACAACCTTCAAGGAGTGCACCTGGCTCTCATCCTTCCAAAACTCAGAACCTTTAAAATTTACCATTATTTTGAAATTACTTTGTGATACAGAATTTCACTAAATTTCTGAAAGAAAGTAATTTCTGGTTTGTTGCTCCAAAAGAAGTATATGAATGTTACTCTTTCTGTGTTTTAACATTTAAAATGGTCTCCTATTAATAGATATTAGGGAAATAGTTCATTTATGACTATTTATATAATATTTTCTATTGGATCAAGTTTAAGTTGGAAAAACAACAAATGGATTCTTCTGTACCTGCTTATTTTGATTTTATCAAGTGTGGAAAGAGTCTCGCCAATGGACACACAAAATAAACAAAGGCAAAAGGATGGCTATGCTTCATATTCCCTAGGGCAGCCACCATCCTTCATCTCCCTCTTCTAATTTCCTCTTTACAGTCAAAGTTCTGAATGAAATCTGGGATTTTCCAAAGATGTGTGATCATAGGTGGTTTGGAAAACAGAGGAGGCCTTTTTCTGTGGGTGTGCTGCCAAGTCAGCACCTTACAAGAACGGGGCAGCTGGAGCCACTGAGAGGAGAAATCAGCAGTGAGTGTTCTGTCCTCCATATCATCCCCAGTAAGATGTTATTTGAAGTCAAATAGACTAAGTCATCCATCTTGAGTATTACCCCTTAGACCCTTTCAATGAATTTTGAGTATCTGGTTGCCTGTATTAAATCTTTTTTTCCTGAAACACCCACAGTGATTTTTGGTTTTCTTCACTCAAACATAAATATAGATGATATCTTTTCATCCTACAAATACGTTCGACATTGAGGACCTTTAGTAAGAGAAAAGCCTGCTTTTTTGAGATTTATTTATTAATTTGAAAGGCAGTTACAGAGAGGCAGAGGCTGGGGTGGAGGCAGTCTTCCATCTGCTGCTTCACTCCCTCGATGGCCACAACGGCCAGAGCTGCACCGATCCAAAGCCAGGAGCCAGGAGCTTCTTCAGGGTCTCCCACTTGAGTGCAGGGGCCCAAGGACTTGGGCCATCTTCCACTGCTTTCCCAGGCCATTGCCGAGAGCTGGATAGAAGTGGAGGAGCCTGGAGTTGAACTGGTGCCCATATGGAATGCCAGCACTGAAGGTGGTAGCTTTACCCACTATACCACAGTGACAGCCCCGAAATCTGTTTTTTTTAAATCAATTATTGATATATTACCAAACTATAGGTTTGTTTCAAACCAGAAGCCACATTTTGAAACATCTATTTTCCTTACCTCACTACAAAAGAAAGGAAACAATAAACATTCTTAAAGAGTTTTGATGAACTCTTTTCTTTTTTAATTTTTTTTTTTATTAGGCTGAGTTAGACAGTGAGAGAGAGAGAGACAGAGAGAAAGGTCTTCCTTCTGTTGGTTCACCCCCCAGATGGCTGCGACGGCCGGCGCACTGTGCCGATCTGAAGCCAGGAGCCAGGTGCTTCCTTTTGGTCTCCCATGAGGGTGCAGGGGCCCAAGCACTTGGGCCATCCTCCACTGCTTTCCCAGGCCACAGCAGTGCTTGGGCCCTGCACCTGCATGGGAGACCAGGAGAAGCACCTGGCTCCTGCCTTTGGATCAGCGCGGTGCGCCAGCTGCAGCAGCCATTGCAGGGTGAACCAACGGAAAAGGAAGACCTTTCTCTCTGTCTCTCTCTCTCTCGCTGTCCACTCTGCCTGAAAAAAAAGAAAGAAAGAAAGAAAGAAAGAAAGAAAGAAAGAAAGAAAGAAAGAAAGAAAGAAAGAAAGAAAGAAAGAAAGAAAATAGCACAATTGAGAGCTACACTATTTTCCTCAAGCCAGTGACTGGTGGAATCTCAATTTGCCTGAAAAAATTAAATGAATTAAATATTAATATTATGTTCATAGATGGAATGATTCCTATTGAGGTTATGGTTAAAGCCCTTCAGATTCTGTGGCCTGGGTAAAGAAAAATTTCCATAGCTCTAGTGTTCAAATCCAAATGTTAGGTATGCATATACCAGCTGAAAGAAATCTGTCAACTGATATGAGGTTTGTTGAGTTGGCCAGACGTAGCACCATAAATCATTTGTCAAATGACAGTGTCAAGACTTGAGTAAGAGAAATGAAGTTATTTTCTATTGTACAGAGACTTACTGGCTTATTAGACAAAGTGCTTTTAAGCTTTAGATTAAATTTCAAGCAAAAGGTTAGGTCTGATTGAAACAAAAGCAAATTTTAAGTACAACTTAGTGGAGGAAATTCATTCAAGATTTGTCTTTTTTCAGAGTGGATACATTCAGTGTCTAATTTTTAAAATATTTATTTTATTTATTTGAAAGGCAGAGTTACAGAGAGGGAAGGAGAGACAGGCAGAGATCTTCCATCTACTGGTTCACTCCCCAAATGGTTGTGGGTTTGCCAGGCCAAAACCAGGAGTCAGGAGCTTCTTCCTGGTCTCCCTAATGGCTGTAAGACCCCAAGCACTTGGGTCAACTTCTGCTGTTTTCCCAGGCACATTACAGAGAGCTGAATCAGAAGTGGAGCAGTTGGAATTTGAACCAGAGCCCATTTGGGATGCTGGCATCACAAGTAGAACTTTACCCTCAACACCACAATGCCAGCCCTGAAATTTCTAAAATTTGTGACCCATTTTTCTGATACCAGAACTTGGTAAGAAATTTTTCCTTTGAACAAATTTCCTTGCTGGATGTAAATACTGATTCCAGATATACTCATGAACTTTTTTTTTTTTTTTTTGGACAGGCAGAGTTAGAGCGTGAGAGAGAGAGAGAGAGAGAGAGAAAGGTCTTACTTTCCGTTGGTTCACCCCCCAAATGGCCGCTATGGCCAGTGTGCTGTGTCTATAAGGAGCCAGGTGCTTCCTCCGGGTCTCCCATGCAGGTGCAGGGCCCAAGCACTTGGGTCATCCTCCACTGCACACCCGAGCCACAGCAGAGAGGTGGACTGGAAGAGGGGCAACCCGGACAGAATCTCGCACCCCAAATGGGACTAGAACCCAGGGTGCCGGCGCCGGTGCTAGCGCCGCAGGTGGAGGATTAGCCAAGTGAGCCGTGGTGCTGGCCTCATGAACTTCTTAATAAAAGAAAGTGTTTTTGTCATCCAGAGTTCAATATTTTTATTTCACAGACAAGATACTGTTTATTCTTTTTATCTTAAGTTACTTTTTATTGATTCACTGAAATACCAAAATGGAAAACTTGATGAATTCTCACAAAAACATAAACCCGTATAACCAGCTCAGTAAATAAAAAAATCCCACATACACTTTTATTGTTATGCGTCCTACAAAAAAAACCACTTTTTGATTTCTTTCATTATGGTTTTTATGTTTTTTTTTTTACTTTTTCTAGATTTCAAGCAAATAGAGTTGCATATCATGTATTCTTTTGAACTTGAGAATCTGTGCAGATCATAATTTGTGATATTCAACCAGATGTGGCATTTATTCCGTTATATGCAGAAGTAGCATAAGATTCCTGCAACTCTCTATGTAACTATGGACTGCCAACTTTCTCTGCTTTTCTTTGGGCTCTTGTTACTATGTATTTTTATTTTAATATCATAATATTCACTGTTCTATTTTTCCCTACATTATGTAACCTGCTGCGAATCTATAAAGTTCATTTTTAAAGAAAGCTTTATTTAATAAATATAAATTTCATAGCTACAACTTTTGGAATATAGCAGTTCTTCCCCCCATACCTGCCCTCCCACCCCCAAACCATTCCACTTCCTACTCCTTCTCCCATCCCATTCTTCTTAAGATTCATTTTTAATTGTCTTTATATACAGAAGATCAGCTCTATGCTAAGTAAAGATTTTAACAGTTTGCATCCACACAAACACACAAAGTATAAAGTACTGTTTGAAGACTAGTTTTGCCATTAATTTTCATAGTACAACTCATTAAGGACAGAGATCCTACATGGGGAGCAAGTGCACAGTGACTCCTGTTGTTGATTTAACAACTGACACTCTTATTTATGACTTCAGTGATCACCTGAGGCTCTTGTCATGAGCTGCCAAGGCTATAGATGCCTTTTGAATCCACAAACTCCTTCAATATTTAGACAAGGCCATAAGCAAAGTGGAAGTTCTCTCCTCCCTTCAGAGAAAAGTACATCCTTCTTTGCTGGCCCGTTCTTTCCACTGGGATCTCACTCACAGAGATCCTTTGTGTAGATCATTTTTTGCCACAGTGTCTTGGCTTTCCATGCTTGAAATGCTCTCATGGGCTTCTGAGCCAGATCCAAATGCTTTAGGTCAGTGTGATCTTAGGTCAGTGTGCTATTTAGGGCATTTGTCATTTTATGAGTCTACTGTGTGGCCTGCTAACCATGTTGGATCATTCTCTCCTTTTTAATTCTATCTATTGTTATTACCAGACACTTGGTGTTATTTATGTGATTCCTTTGACAATTAATCCTATCTATATGACCAGTTACACACTTAATTTGATCTCTTTAACATGTAAGATGGCATTAGTATTTGCCAACTTAATGGAATTTGGAGTCCCATGGCAAATTTTTAGCTTTACCCTTAGGTTAAGACTGTGGGAACATGTGCTGATACAATTCATTTTTAATACCTATATACAGTTTCATCTCTGGCTATTTGAGTCTTCTATTCTTTCATTTTTATGTTTGTCTTTACATCATTATGCTTACTTTTTTTTAAAACTTTTATTTAATGAATATAAATTTCCAAAGTACGGCTTATGGATTACAATGGCTTCTCTCCCATATCGTCTCTCCCACCCACATCCCTCCCCTTTCCCACTCCCTCTCCCCTTCCATTCACATGAGGATTCATTTTCCATTCTCTTTATATACAGAAGATCAGTTTAGCATACATTAATTGTGTGAAGGCTCTTAACCTTATCTATCATTTCTGCATCTATTTCTATTGAGTGATTTTTCTGCCAGTAAATGGGCCAATTTTTCTGATTTCACATGTATCTAAGCAGTTTAAACCATTTGTGGATATTATTGTGTGCTCTATTTTGGTTTCTGCCTCTTAAATATTGGTGGTTTTGCTGGCAAGTTGTAAAGTTATTTGGCAATTAGTCTGATTTATTTCTAACCATGGTGAGGTTGGTTATAGAGTGCCATTTATTCTGCAGCTAGCTTGGGCCAACAATGAGAGCATTATGCTTCCAGAGTACCTATTGAAAGATCTTGCTATTCAACAAGAATCCCTGACTTTTGATGGCCAGAATTCAAACATTGTCATCCCTGGATTAGTTCTTGGGATTTTTCTTAAAGGTCCTTGTAGTGCAACCTTCACCTCACAAGTCTGGCTTATTATTCAGCAACAGAGTCTAGTAAGTCCCGGTGCAGCCTGCTGGAATATTTTTTTTTCACTGCTCCTCATCTCTGATGCTTGGACCTACAAATTCCAGAAACTTCTAGCTCACGTATCTTCAAGTTTCGTCTCCTAGTTCAGCAGCATTTCTGTGATCTCTTGGGGTCTTCTATGTACTACCATCAAGAACCCAGTTTTTTAAATCTTCTTTGTGGGTCACTTTTCACTGTCTAGTGTCTGAAAATAATTTCTTACGCATCTTCTCCCATTTCTAGTTTATGGAGGGAATGCAATTCCTAGTAAATTACGGCTGGGAACAGTTGCTGCGCAATTTGTTTACACATTTGTAGCATTAATAGATCCGAATTTATTCCTTATCAACCCTATACTCAAGGACGTGAGTGATTTTGCCTTTTTCCTAAAATATATCTATGTCAGTCTCAGCTCTACTCAAATCAAGTATCCTCCCTATTTATGTCAAAAAGCTGCTCACAGCATCTGTTCTCCTTGGAGATCCTACTTTTCTTTGAGAATTTAGTTTATTAAGGTTTCTTTGCATCCAATACTTTTCACTCTCCCCTTGGAACAGTATGATTTTTATTTTGACTAATATTTATTGTTGTCACCAGACAGTGAAAATTTTTCACATTTATCTACATCCTGACCAGTAGTAGAAATTCAGTCTATTTTTGACAATATATTTAAGTAAATCTTACTAATACCACCTCTTGTTGACACAATCTATTAAATTAATTGGTCTATCAAAAAGCAGCGAGGCAAGCATTCAGATTTCTTGAATCATAAATCAGTCTAAATGCCTTTTCTCAACACAATTCTGTATATGCACAGGATCTAAAGCTCTCTCTCTGCTCAGATTTGCTGAACTGCAGCTTTTGGAAAATGACATCTTACAAGGTGAGATCTTTTTGAGGTTCAGAATGGAGATCAGGGTAATTGTTCCTTTTCTTTCCTTTATCCTAACGTGCTACCTCCACTTCTGACATGAGCACAGAGAAAGCAAGTTAAGATACATGTGTCATGTGTATCCTCTGCCTCTCTCAACAGAGTTTCCCTTTTTCCTCTCTCGTGGAACATTAATCTTGGTCTTTTTAAATCCAACCTGCAAGTTATAGCCTTAACATTTGGAATAAATGCAAAGAAACTGGTTACTCTGAAAAACAAATTTGTAAAGTTTTTAAAAAGACTCACCTGAAAGTACAAATTTGTGTGAAAAAGCTGTGACATAGCTGGTAAAGCCACTGCCTGCAGTGCCAGCATCCCATATGGGTGCCGGTTCGTGTCCCAGTTGCTCCTCTTCTGATCCAGCTCTCTGCTTTGGCCTGGGAAAGCAGTAAAAGATGACCCAAGTCCTTGGACCCCTGCACCCATGTGGGAGACCCGAAAGAAGTTCCTGGCTCCTGGCTTCAGATTTGCGCAGCTCCAATCGTTGTGGCCATAAGGGGAGTGAACCAGTGGATGAAAGAACTTTCTCTCTTTCTTTCTCTCTCTCTGCCTCTGCCTATCTGTTACTCTGCCTTTCAAATAAATAAATAAATCTAAAAAAAGAAAGTTTGTTTTGAAAGCAAACTGTTATATATCATAGATGAGAACCATATGCGATAAAATTTAAATTTTGATAGAATCACAAAGAATAAAGAATTCAGATTCTCATTTATTATCATGCACTATTCTTCATGCTGAAACATTGTTGATTTCCCAAAGCAAACCCTAATAGTCTTATATATCATTTGATGTAAAGATAATTAAAATTTTGATCAGATATTTATTCTATGTAGTAAAAAAAATACAGCACTAACTACAGCTGCTAGTTTTCAAAAATTCTCTTCATTAAGTAAATTCTTTAAGTAATATGGGCAGAAAGGAAAGCAGGAAATTGGATTTCATTGGGTCCACCTTGTAGGAAATTCTTATTTCTTCTGAAGGAAAATTTTGAGTCGAAAGAAAAGAACATAAGTAAACAAATAATTGTGAAAAATGATGAAAACAGAGACCAAGATGTATAGAGATTATTTTTCAAAATTTTAATTATTTATTCATTAATTCACTAAGCAAATATTTTTGGAGGCCAATAGTAAACTGTTTAATATCATAGCCACTAAGCACATGTGACTATATTTAAATTAATAAAAAATAAACACAATTAAAATTCAACTATCCACCACGACTAACTACATTGGAAGTACTCAGTAGCCACCAGTGTGTAGCAGGTCTCTTGCTGGACTGTGTAAATTACTGCAGAAAAGCACTGTTGGGCAGTGCTTGTCTAAAATCTACTACATTATCTATCTATATCTTTAAAATACAACATTGTGTTGCTGTATTTGGAGCATAAGCATGTAAATTAATGCTGTGGCATCGTGTTGAGAATAAAATAAAATTGGATTAAAGGGATGAAAAAGAAATTTCTGGGTCAGGAAGTAGAGATGTGGTTCTTTTACCCAAAATTAGAGAAGACTTCTTCAAGGATGCAGCATTTTATGCACAGAAATCAACCATGCCAAGACTTAAGGGAATTTGATTCAGGAAGAACTGAAAATAAAATTTCCTGAGTTTTTCAAAGTCATCTTGAGACAGAAAAAATGACAGCATGACTGGAATATTCAAAAAGTGTTACCCCAAAGAGTGTTACGTGATGGGGTTGAGGAAGGGGAAGTAGCCAAAATGTAATAGCACAAAATGCAACTTGACTCTCAGCACTGACTCTAACCTCCTGTTTTGGCTTTGTGTAAAATGAAGCTAGTGAAAATACATTTTCCAGACTCTTTTCCAACTATGTTGTTATGTGTGACCTACGGTCTACCCAGTGGGTGTGAGTTACAAACGAGCTACTAGAAAGGTGGTACCACACACTGGAAGATTGTATCCTTAGGCAAGTAGAACAGTAAGAAGCATTTGCTTGCTTGTAGGCGCTATTACAAAATTTCTGGCATCCATTCTCTGCTGCCATGGTTCCCTGGCATAGAAAACTATTTTCCCTGGCTCTTTTGGTCCCAGCTGTATAATACCCAGGGCTAGTTCTCTGAATTTCCTCTATAGTATATTTGAACAATGATTTTTCCAACCAGCCGAAGGATTTGCCAATGGATTACATCGTCTGAATATAAGAACAAAATACATGCTGGTACTTCTAGAGTGTGAAGTGAGCCACTCAACAAGCCCTCTCCGCCAACATCAGAGATAGAAAGGCAAAAGACAAAAAATAACAAATCAAAGATCAACGAGAGAATATCACAACTGACCCTACAGAAATGAAGAGTTATAGGTAAATACTATGAACAGTGGACAAACAATAGATAATTTGGTCAATCAAAGAAATTCTTAGCAGAACTATCAAATCTGACTATGAGACAATCCGTATAGCTCGATCACATTAAAAATATTTTGAATTAGTAATTAAGAATTTTCTCAAAAAGAAAACAGGCTTAGATACCTTTGCAGGTTAATAGTGCCCAATATTTATAGAAGAAGTAGTAAACTTTCTCAAATTTCTCAGGAAAATGGTGGAAGAAGAAATACTTTCCAGCTCATTGGGTGAGGGCAGTCTTTACCAATGATCTATGAAGAAAAAAATACATAAAAAGGATTGAATCAAGTAAATTTTCTGTGAGTATGGCCTCCAGGAGTCCCTGGGGTGGTGGCAATGATGGTGTTGGGTACGGGGGGGGGGGGCAGTTCTGACAATCATTTCATTTATTGAGTTTCTTTTTTCCTTTAACTGCTATCATTCTGTTTTCCACAATACACAGTGCTAGTCTGAACTGTTCTTTATACCTTTAGAGTTGTCAACCTCCATGACAGCACCCAACATACTACTAATTTCCTCTGGAGTCATCACATTCCACTGCTTGCTTGCTTTCTTTCTCTCTCTCTCTCTCTCTCTCTCTCTCTCTCTAAGCTTCCTTATAACATGTTTTCTCTTTTATATTGCTAATTAATTTTGAAATGTTTCCTACAGAAGTGTTATGGAGTCTTTACAGAGATAATGTCTTTCCAGAGTGTTGGTCAACATTGCTGCTTTTGTAGCATCCTATTCACTTGGGCTCTCTTGACCACTGTTATCTTGGGGGCCAATTGCTTTTCACCCCAGTTGGGATCCCTCTGAGCACACATTTCCATTAATATAGCTGCACATGATTGAAGCCAAGGTTCTGACCGTGGCTCGGTTTTCTGCACTATTTTGGGGGCCTGATCCCCGTAAGAGATGAGGGAGATCGTCTATTTCTTCCTCCCAATTCATTTCTGCAGCACCTCAAGTTCCTCCAGAGGGCAGTGTTGCTTAATTCCGAATGCAAACCCGACAGTCCTGTCTCTCAATGCAAAACGCAGGGACAGTGAGTGCTAAGATGAAATTCTCCTGAAGTTTCCTTGGAAACGGAAGCGATTTAAAACAGTGTTTGAAATGTGTGCTTAGGAAAACTGTTGAAAAAATAAGGTACTCCGAACATAAACAAGGGCTAATGAAATTCTGAGGTTAAAACTTTCTCTGTTTTCAATTTGGTTCTGCCATTGGCTAGGTTCTTCTCACAAAAACTCTCTCCAACATGTGCTAGAAACCTCGTGCATCTCCTCTGTCCAAATAGCACATATCCATCCTGCAGCTTCCCTAGATCTCTCTGAGAGGTCTCTCTGAGAGACCTCTTCCCTGACCACACCTAACCCACCCCAGTCAATTTTAAATTCTCATGGAAATGAGGAACATTGAAGTGAAATAATTATTCCTGGGAAACAGGAGGTAATTTGGTAATTTTTATGTCAGTCACATTTTTCAGGATACAGATCGGAAGTGCCTAAGACTGGTACACAGGATTGCAGTAAAAAATACCGAAGTATTTTGTGTCCCTCTGAGACCAAAGAATCAGGTCATGTCATTAGCTGATAAAAGCTTTTATTTGGTTTCTACATATTAAATAAAGAAAATTTCTATGTAGCTCTCAGGTACTGCTCTTGAATATGAGAAGTTCTTAAGTGAAAATTAGATCAATTTTTGTTCTTGTTAATATTTATTTTAAAACATTATATCCATTGTAGTAGTATTCTGTGAGATAATTCTAGAACCTTCCCTAGTGGATTGTACTATTCTTTGCACATGACAGTCCCTTTAAAAAACATTTGTTCAATTGAGTTGATCTAAGTTTGATTGCTTAATAAACACAGTTATTGCACCAAATTTGGGTTTACTTCAAGAGATGAACCACTTGCTTGGATTGTTATTTCAGTGACATAAGCATGAGATCTAAAGAACAAATGTATACACAGTCTAAATACCATGATAAAATCCACCAGGTAGTTGTTCAAGCTACAAATTTATCTTAAAAAACATTGGAAAATACTCTCAATCAGAATGTGATTGAAAATGAGTTTTTAATAAGAATAATGTTTTTCTTTGAAATAATGTGCACTTTGGGGGAACTGCCAAAACTGGAGCCATTTAATGAAATGAGTATAAAGATATCTTATGTTTAAGAAAAAAATTTTTCTTTCTATATTTTCCTTATAAGCTTTTAGAATTTATAGTGTTTTTGAAGATTAATTAGTTTTTATATAATAGAATAAGACTATTGTTTTATTTCCTGTTTAACATTTTTTAGGCTTATCCCATGTTTTCACCTACATGAACTTCATAAGCTAAACACTAAAATTTTACATAAGAGCTGTGGTAAGAGTGGAATTGGCAACTAATACTTGGTGCAGTGGTTAAAACACTATTTGGGACACCTGCATATCCTGTAGTTTAACGTCCCAGTTCCTCTTCCAGATCCAGCTTCCTACTAATAATTCATACTCTAGAAGGCTGGAGGTGATGGCTCAAGTACTTGGATTCTTGTTATCCATGTAGGAGACCTAGATTGTGTTCTTGGCTCCTGGCTTCAGTCTGGCTCAGGCCCAGCTGTGGTATGTATTTAGGGAGTGAACCAATGGATGGAAGATCTCTCTCTGTCTTTCTCTGTTTCTCTCTGTATTGTTTCCTTCAAACAAGAAAATTCTACATACAAGTTAAATTTCTTGTCCATTTTGCTTATACCTACAGGAGGCACTGAAGGACTTCAGTAGGTAAAGAAACCACTTCCACTTGGGTCATTTTGAAGGAATTTCAAGCAAAAATTGAACTTGAGATAGAAGTGTCAAAAGGGTTCAGATTTCCTTAGGTAGCAATGGAAGAAGAGTATGTAGGTTAAAAGAAATAGAAGGAACAAATGTGGAAGTAGTACATTGTAGTGGTAACAGCCATTTTTTTGCTACTTACTATATGTCAGATAAGTTGTATACCTTATTTCATTTAATTCTCACAATGACCTTAACTCTATTCTGTAGAAGAGGAAACTCCAGCTTGGAGACAGTGATTAATTTGCAGAAGGTCACATAGCTGTGAGGTAGCTGAGGCTGAATTCATTCCGTACCACTTAGATCTGATGTTGCTGGATCAGAGTTTGTACTGGGGACAGCAAAAATGGAAGACGAGAAAAGCAGCCTAGGGAAGCCTGTAGGTGAATAACTACACCTGTCAAGAGCTAGGCAACGTCTTGTTTCAATGACAGACATGATATTTACAGTGAAACTGACCTTTTTTTGTATGTAAGAGATTCAGTACAAGATTCCACTTACCATGGCAGGATATAAAATTGACTCATGAGATGTGACCTTCCTAGTACTTTTAAGGTAAGACTAAAAAAATCCTGAAATTGACAACCAGTGTATTACAGCTAGTAAATAAGTGAGAACGCTGGGAGAAACAGCTGGAACATAAAAGTTTAAATGATATTTTATTTGTTTTTGTACTGGACTGTATGCCTGATTTTGAAAGTTCTAATGCTAAGTTTTATTAAAAGTTAATAAGTTGACATTATATCAAGGTAAAGTAGCATATCTTGAAAATTGTGTATGAAATATCTCTGTGAAATCAAATTTTTTCCATCACTCAAACTAGAGCTGTGTTGGAGTGAAAAATAAACAAATACATGGAAAATAAAAACACGTTTTTGAATGACCAATGGAACACTAAAGAGACTAACAGGAATCAAAGTATTTCTTGATGGAATGGGCATGTGACTCAGCTGTTAAGAAGCCCCCATGGATGCCCACTCCCATTTCAGTGTTGCTGTGTTTATGTCCTGGTTCCACTTCTGATTCTGGTTTGTTGCTAATGCCCATCCTGGGAGACAGCAGGTAACAGTTCAAGTAGATGAGTGTGTCAGCCATGTGAGGAGTCACTGATTGAGTTCCAGGTCCTAACTTCCAGCTGCCCGAGCCTCAGGGTATTTCCTAGTTTATTATTATCAGTACCACTCATCATCATTTAAACTGTGTGAGGTAAAGACATTGTCTAATTTGCCATTCTATCACCTGTGCTTATGATAATGCCTTCAAGTAGTGGACACTCGGAGCTGGCACTGTGGATTAGTAGGCGAAACCTCTGCCTGCTATGGGTGCCAGCATCCCATATAGGTGCTGGTTCATGTCTCAGCTCTCCTCTTCTGATCCAGCTCTCTGCTTATGGCCTTGGAAAGCAGTGCAAGATGGCCCCTGCACCCACATGAGTGACCTGGAGAAAGCTCCTGGCTTCAGATTGGTGGAACTCCAGCCATTGCAGCCATTTGGGGAGTGAACCAGCATATGGAAGACCTTTCTCTCGGTTTCTCCCTCTCTCTATCTGTAACTCTACCTCTCAAATAAATAACTAAAATTAAAAAAAGGATGCCCATGAAATAGTTGTTAAACAGATTAAAAAATTAATGAATCACTATTTCTTCTATTTCTCTCATTTTCCCTTATTATTCTCAATTTCCCATCCTTTTGTTTTTCTAAGAGTTGTCGGGAAAAAACAGTTTCCTATGTTGTTATGCCAGTTATGATGGCATTTCCATTGGCTTATGCTGATTGTACTAGTTTTTAAATTTTTACAGTTCCTCTTTCTATGCATTTTTCCTTTTCTTTCTTTTTATCTCTGCCATCCTTCGGTTTCTTACAGCAATGAACTTTTATGTTTTGTTGAAAAGAAATATTTTTTTAAATTTTTAGTTTTTCTTTATTAAGGAAAAAAGTTTATTGGTGAGGAAATTCGGCAGACCAGAGGGAAGGGGCAAGGAAGGAAAAGGAGAAGGAGAGCATGAGAGAGAAATCGAGATCGAGAGAAAGATCGAGAGAGTGAGAGAGAGAGATTGAGAAAGCAATTTTTAGTTTTTATCTCAAAGAAATACCATTTCATAGAAGAATGTTTCTCATTATATTTATTCTCTTCTTCGAAATTACTAACACATTCCTCATTCCAGAAATTTTATTTGTACATATTTACAGTGGCAGATCTGTCTTTGTGAATTGTGAATTGAGATGACTTCTCCAAAGATACAGTATGTATCTTTGGCAGAATCTGCTGAGGAGTTAAAAGGAAAAGAAAAATATTATTTATTGTTGTTTTACTTAGCCAGTTTGGACATCACAGCATTATCTGGGTTAGACTGTGGAAGAAGGCAGTGAGCCTTACACAGCGTTTCTCAAGAGGGAGCAGCACTTCTTTGCTGAATAAAGGAGATGTTGGTAACTTTATTGGGAGCAGTCAGTTGTACCACTTTCTTCTCTGTTATATGGTGCTGTCATGGCAAGACCATTGCCCGTGAGTATGCAATGAATGAGGCAAACATTTTTAATCATCTTTAATCATGCATTTATCTATAGTTTTCCTAAAGCTATTGGTAAAATTGAAGTAGTCCCCAAATGTATCATAATCTCTAGTCTGGGCCATTTTCACCATATGTTGCCACATTTCTGACAAAGCTTGTGTTACTAGGATTCATACCAAATATTGCAGGAGTTCCTTGAGTATACTTTCTTGATTTACAGACTAAAACAGACCACCTTACATTTTTGTATCCCTTTCCCACGTTCAGTGAGAATTTGTAAGAGAGGTGCCAGTTTCAGTTACAGACTACATACAATTCATTGCTGTTATTGAAATTTAATAACACGATTTCTTTTAATTTTAAATATTATATAAAAATTGACAAAATATATAGTGGGCTCTGGAGACCCATTTCCCAATTTGTTTATGGAAGAAATTTGACTCCCTAGATAATGAGAATTTTGTTCACTTATTTTACAAAACCAAGATTTTTTTTTTTTTTTTTTTTTTTTTTTTTGACAGGCAGAGTGGACAGTGAGAGACAGAGACAGAGAGAAAGGTCTTCCTTTTGCCGTTGGTTCACCCTCCAATGGCCGCCGCGGCTGGCGCGCTGCGGCCGGCGCACCGCGCTGATCCGATGGCAGGAGCCAGGAGCCAGGTGCTTTTCCTGGTCTCCCATGGGGTGCAGGGCCCAAGCACCTGGGCCATCCTCCACTGCACTCCCTGGCCACAGCAGAGGGCTGGCCTGGAAGAGGGGCAACCGGGACAGAATCCGGCGCCCTGACCAGGACTAGAACCCGGTGTGCCGGCGCCGCTAGGCGGAGGATTAGCCTAGTGAGCCGCGGCGCCGGCCCAAAACCAAGATTTTTAAGGTATGTTCTCTTATACATCATGCTAAGAATGGTATGTTACATGGATCTGATTTGTTTTTCTGTTTCCACCATGAACATATCAATAAGAGCCAAGATTTTCCTTTATCAAATGAAAGAAAAGGAAGCACCCACCAGTGAGAAAAGTGTAGAACTTACTACTGAACAGCAACACTATCAAATTCCATCTGTTTTCTCCCTTGTCCTGTATTTTTTTTGAGCCCTAGAAGTCTGATAGAAGGGACATTTAATACCAGTTTCAGGGGCCGGCGCTGTGGCGCAGTGAGTTAAAGCCCTGGCCTGGGGTGCCGGCATCCCATGTGGGCGCCAGTTCTAGTCCTGGCTGCTCCTCTTTTGATCCAGCACTCTGCTGTGGCCTGGGAAAGCAGCAGAAGATGGCCCAAGTCCTTGGGCCCCTGCACCCAATTGGGAGACCCAGAGGAAGCTCCTGGCTCCTGGATTCGGATTGGTGCTGCTCCAGCAGTTGCGGCCGTCTGGGGAGTGAACCAGCAGATGGAGAACCTCTCTCTCTCTCTCTTTGCCTCTCCTCTCTCTCTGTGTGTGTAACTCTTTCAAATAAATAAAATAAATCTTTAAAAAAAATACCAGTTTCACCCCATTACTTAGAATCATCACAGTCTGCCCTGTCACCACAGCTAGCAGTGCCAACACATATGTTCATAAATCCTTTCTTGACCATCCTCTGGATTCCCAAACTTTATCACTATTTCATTTTCCAGTCCTTTCTGATTTTTGACCTTTCCTCCTTTTGGCTTCTGCTCACATACTCCCAGTTCTTACAATAAAATTGATTTCCCAGGTTTTGATTCCTCTGGTTGTCCAAGCACTCAAGACTCCCTCATCCTCTGGCTTCTGGTACCAGATTTGATCTGCTTCAGTTAAATGTTTATCTCTGTCGGGAGCAGGGTATAGCATTTAAGGGTTTAGACTATGGAACCAGAATGTCTCTAGTCACCTTGTCTGTAAAAAATGAGGATTATGATAATATGAGCCTCATGGGACTGTTTCAAGGTGGAAACTTGTTAACATTTATAATATGCTTACAACAGTTGTGGATTAATGGCAATTGCCATAAAAATCTTTCAAGTAAATAAAATAAAATAGTACATTAGCTCAGCCTCATATCTGCAGGTCAAGAAGCAAACCACATATTTCTTGGCTTCTATTTTCAAACAAAGCTGTGGTTTTCAAAGATAAAACACTTTCTGCTCTGGATTTATGAAATTTCAAGTCAAAATCTTGGGCAGCCATGTCTCTCTTGTTCTTTATGTTATGTTTCCAAGAATCTCCAAGCCTGGCCATGAACAATAATAAAATGGGGTTTTTCAAAATTTAGGGCTTAATTAATATAAAACTGCCTAAAAGCTACCAGGAATTTGCAAAGGGGATATGAAATTTATAGTCCTTAATAAGATGGAGACCTGCTAGGGCAATTTTTGCTCAAGTGCAGCTACAAGCCAGGGCAACTGTACTGTACATCCACTATGAATCTAACAAGAAGCTTGATTCCAAGTTGCATGATTAACTCTGCTTTTGACATATTTGTTTTATTCACAAAAGTGCTCTTGCTTCATATGTCTCTGGTGATTTTTTCAAATAAGATCATCCAAAGCATTTTTCACCTTCCCATCTTATTCTCAATTACACTAATTCTTAAGTGAATTTCACTCTCTCCCAATTTAAAATATCTGATTATTTCTGAATACCAGAGGTCTATCCATCCAGATGATCTCTCTTTGTATTGCCAAATTTTTGTGAGGGTCAAGTTGACCTTTTGTTTTTCTTCCAAGTTCAGATACTATCCAAAGATTGAGAAAAGCACCCCATATTTCAAATCAGCTTAATTAACATTTATTTATGCCTGTCATGAATCTCTTAAAAATTCTAATATTTAAGTTATGTAAATTTTTATTCTTAATTACCTCAATTAGAGTTTTCATTTCCATTTGAGACTTCTAAAATTTTTTCCACTTTTCTTTCAAGACCTATTAATTTGAGGAAAGAACATCTGCCTTTTATGATCAGTTTAGAAGAAACTATGCCAATACTGGTTTCGTTTCCATGAAGAGGAAAAAAAAAAAAAAATCCTGTGAATCAAAGATTCAGCATGAGTTCTGTGGGCTGTAAGTACAGTCAGATACGATATTACGAACGCTTTGTCCTTCTCAGTCAGTTAAAAGAAAGAAAGGGCAGAAGGAATGAGAAACTCACATCTGATCTTTTGGAAAGACTTTATATCAGAATGAATTATACATTATAGAGGAAAGTCCAAGCAAAGATTTGAACTAAGTTTTCCAAATGTCCCAACAGTGAGGGCTGGGCCAGGACAAAGCCAGGAGTCAGGAATTGAATCTGGGTCCCCCACTTCAGCCATCCCGGCTGACTCCCAGGGTGGTGATTCAGGAACAGAGTTGGGTCTCAGACCCATGGACTGGAATATGGGATGCAGACATCCTAACCACTGCACCAAAAGTCCTCCCCATTCACAGACTTTTTGAAGTCTCCGTGTACACGATGTTGTTGTTTTGTTTGTTTTTTTTTTTTTTCTCAGAAATTCATTTGAATCAAAGTATCTGTTACATTTTCTTGCCTTTTTAATGCTCCCTGCCCCCCAGTCCATCTAGAATAATGGTTCTTAAGTGAGAGCAATTCTGTTCCACATGGGACAGCTGGAAACATTTGCATAAATTTTAGTGTTTACAACTGCAGGTAGTGGTGGAGACTACTTGGTATAGAGCAATGATGCTGCTAAAAATCTTCCAGTGCACTGGACACACTCACAACAAGACCTGTTCTACCAAACTCTCAGTAATGGCAAAGTTGCGAAACTCTGAATTAGGTCAATAAGGAAACCAGATAGTTTATAACCCAAAATGGATGCCATTCCAAGGAACTTGGAAACATTTTCCTTATCTTTCAACAACAAAATGAGTCTAACAGAAATTTCAAGTTGCCTTTTCAGAAATATGACATGTAGTTATAGTTGTGTTTTTCTTTAAATCTCCTCCTTGGTTTCCTGGTGTAGGGTTTTTCTTTCAGGCAGAGAGGATTGTGGCTGTTATAAATGTGCTTGTGGTGTTTGGTAGTATGTAGAGAGACACACAGGCAGGAGAGCTATTGTAAAGCTAAAAGCCCAAGGCATTCTCGAACAGCATTCTTTGTTGTCTGATGCCTTTGCTGACTGTACAGTCACTACGCCTGGATATTTTGTTTAACCTATAGGTTATTCCCTCTGAGTATTATCTTTAATCTTTATCCTTACTCCTATCACCTAGCCTTGCAATATCTTCAGTACAAAACATACCAAGGCAATTTTAGCATAAAGAACTATTTTTCTAAAATGTCATAGGTTGGGTTTCAAATGTATAAAGATAAGTAAAACTCAGTTATTCTACAGAGAATTTTTTTTCCTGCAGATGTGCATCCTCGCAGCTGCAGGAGCAGACACCCACTGTTGCATCAATTGGATAAAGGCTTTGGAAGTTGCTTAGTACTGATGGATTGTTACTGGGCCTTTGAATCATGATTTATGAGAGATATTCCTATTGCTTATGCTGGAAACTTTTAACCATAGCCTCCTTAGTAGTTCCAGGAAAAGATGGAAGATTAACTAAAGGAGCAAATGCTATAGGATCTGAGTCCTCACTTTACTGATGAAAGAAGTCAGAGAGGATATATGATATTTTCAAAAAGTTCATGGAAAATGCATATTCTGAAAAAAGTATGCATAAATTTCAAAGTCTTTTTCCACCAAAATTAATTGATCTTTTAATTCCATTTTCCACAAACTCTTTGAAGTATCCTAGTATAGTCATCAAGGACAGAAACTGTTTTCCCTGAAACATTTTTATGATGTCTTTGCAACTTATGAAGGTAAATAATTAAATTTTATCAGTAGATGTGATTCACTTAGACATAGGGCAATATCTTACCCCATCTACATCTGTTACCTTACATACAGAAAATGACCTTTGTCCCAGGTGAGTAGCTTTGAATCAAATCATAATTATCCATTGCTCAATCAAGCACAAAAGTGTTTCTTATCTGGGACAGAATTAGGCTATTCAAATATTTACACATCTTTGCTCAAGATTTTGATAAGGCTTTTTGAATTAGAGAATAAGTCACGGAGCAGTTAAGGCTGGTCCATTTCTAAATATATCCCTGGGGATGAGGGGGCTTATTTGCCTTTTATAAAAATCTAAGGCAGGGTCTCTGATCTATCTTACATTGTGGTTCTATCCCCTGACCTTTTGCTAAGCCAATTCATGTGTACTTACACTCCGGCAATACAGGTGGTCTGATATCCCTTCTCAATCTGAGAAAATTACTTTTCAGATTTGGAAACATTTGTCTTCTTTAATGTCTACCATTCAAAGAGGAAATAAATTGATTATATATATAACATATATATATATATGGTCTTTTTTTTTTTTTTTTTTTTTTTGAAAGGCAGAGTAGACAGAAAGAGAGACAGAGAGAAAGGTCTTCCTTTGCCGTTGGTTCACTGAAGGCAGGAGCCAGGTGCTTCTCCTGGTCTCCTATGGGGTGCAGGGCCCAAGCACGTGGGCCATCCTCCACTGCACAGCAGAGAGCTGGCCTGGAAAAGGGCAACCAGGACAGAATCCGGCACCCCAACCGAGACTAGAACCCGGTGTGCTGGCTCCACAGTCGGAGGATTAGCCTATTAAGTCGTGGCGATGGCCTATATTTGGTCTTGCATGTAATCAGTGACTAATTCTAAAATGAATAAAGATTTCTTTGTTTTCCAAACTAATGCATATAGAGATTTTTGCCAGTTTAATGAATTCATATAAAGCCTCTTATCTTGACAACAAATCACATGATAACATCAGCGGCCACTGTGGTTTTGTGGAGGTGTAGTGAACACATGTTTTGAGATGTTCAATACTGGTATATTGAACATCTAGGCTGTTCTTGAATCTTAGAGCCATACTTGCAGGTGAGGGTGGAAATGAAGGTACAGCTGTCAGAAACTGAAACTGAAGGGGTGTCAGGATCTCCCCCTCCAGGAACTGGCCAGGTTGCTGCGAAGGAAGAGTCGAGGAGACTGAGGAAGGTCAAGCTAAACACACTTTATTGATACTCTAGCAACTAGGAGGAGAGATCGCTCAAGCCTACTCCTGCAAGCACTAGGCACTACGGACCAGGGAGAGAGGCTGAGCAACCTCTAGTTTACAGCATCTGAGGGTCCCTTATATACAGTTTCTACCCCGCCCACATTCCGACCTCCCAGGGTCCCATAGTCATGGCAATGACAGTTTGTGGTTAGGCCATCTAGTTAGGCCTTCCGTTTTCAAAATCTTACCAGCTAGGGTGGTTACCTTTCTACTTTTCTTTCAAGCTGTGCTACTGCTACTGTGCAGTTATTTTCTTTCAAAGGGCGCTACAGTTGCTTTGTTTCAAATGGTGCTACAATTACTTTCTCCATGAATGGTTCCCTAACAAGGGGTCAGCACTGCAGGTCCGTGGGTGATCCACCACCTGATACACTGGCATTCCACACCAGAGTGCTAGGTTAAGTCCCAGCCGCTTTGTTTCAGATCTAGCTTTCTGCTGATGCACCTTGGAAGGCAGCAGAAGTTGGCCCAAGTGCTTGAGCCACTGCCACCCATGTGGGAGACCCTGATGGAGTTCCTGATTCCAGGCTTCAGCCTCATCCTTTGGGGTTTATGCAGCTTTGAGAGAGTAAAACAGTGAATGGAAGATTCTCTCTCTCTCTTTCCCTCTCTCTCTCCTCTCCCTCCCCTTTTTTCTCTGTTGCTCTGCCTTTCAAGTATATAAGCTTTTTGCAAAAAGTAGTTGAAACAAAGGAATAGAAATAGAAATATATAGCACTTTCTGAGGATGCTATGGTGCAGCATCGGTATTTAGATGACTAGGACCAGTATGAAGAGAAACTAATGTGCTCTTGACCTCCTGGGGCCACAGATGTACTCTGATCAATAGTTTGGATTCCTTACATTTCCCACTCCTCAAATAGTAGTACTCACTTTTATGCTTCTCTCAAATCTCAGACAGTGGCATTCCTCCTGGTCAATGAAGATCCTTCATTTGGGCTTTTAATTCCATCCCCTTCAGCCATCTCTGGAGCTTTGTTCTAATTCTTCCATAGCCCCTCTGTTTCCTTCTTTGCTGTCATTTTCTACTCTATTGAGATACTATGACAAAAATAAAACATGCAACTTGATATAAGTGTACTACCTGATATCCTTACATATATATCCATGTAATCAATACATTATTTACATGTGTACACACATACTGATATATAAATGCATGTATATATTCACATATATAAATTACTTTTTTTTTTTTTTTGACAGGCAGTTAGACAGTGAGAGAGAGAGAGAGAGGTCTTCCTCCGTTGGTTCACCCCCCAAATGGCCACTATGGCTGGCACGTTGTGCCGATCCGAAACCAGGAGCCAGGTGCTCCCTCCTGGTCTCCCATGCAGGTGCAGGGCCCAAGCACTTGGGCCATCCTCCACTGCCTTCCCGGGCCACAGCAGAGAACTGGACTGGAAGAGGAGCAACCGGGACAGAATCCGGTGCCCCAACCGGGACTAGAACCCAGTGTGCCGGTGCCATAGGCGGAGGATTAGCCAAGTGAGCCATGGCACCGGCCATAAATTACTTTTAAACTGACTTCTATTATCATAATTGCTATTGCTTGCTTTTTAATTTCACATGTGTGGAAGCATTTAGAATGCACAGCTCTGCCTTTCTTTTGTTTAGCACTGTATCTCTGAGAATCAGTTATAGTATGATGTGTATGGTAGTCTGTTCTTTTTCAAAACTGTGTGTAATTGCATTGTATGAATATATCATTATTTAACTATCCTATTGTACATGAGCAAATAGTTATTTTTCACATGAGGATTTTTTTAGATTTATTTATTATTTATTTGAAAGGCAGAATTGGAGAGAGAGGGAGAGAGATTCCATTACTAGTTCATTCCCTAAATGGCCACAACAGATGGACCAGGCTTAAGTCAGGAAACAGGAACTGCTGCCAAATCTCCCCCAGGAGTGCCCCAGGGTCCAAGCATGGGAACCACCTTCCATTGCATTCCCAGATGCATTAGCAGGATCAGAAGTGGAGCAGCCAGGACTCGAATTGGCACTCATATGGGATGCCAGTGTAGATGTCAGTGGCTTAACCCACTGTGCTACAATGGTAGCCCCCAGCTAGGGGATTTTGTAAGTAATGCTGTCATGAATATTCTAATAGAGTCTTTTGGTGATCACAGTCACTCATTTCTTATGCTTGTCTATCCAAAACAGAATTGAAGGGCTGTGGGATATACATATGTTTAGCTTTGGTGGATACTACCGAGAAATTTTAAAAGTGCTTTTGACACTTTTTACTCCAACTAGCACTGAATGAAAGTTCTAATTGCTTCACATTCTTCATTTTAGCCATGCTGGTGAAATACATCAATATTTTATTGTGTTTTTGATTAGTGCATCACTAGTGATTTCTAATGTTAAATACCTTGTCAGATATTTTTGGCTGTCTAGAACTTCATTTATCAAGGTTTGTTTTTTTAAAGATTTATTTATTTATTTGAAAAGGCAGAGTTACAGAGATAGAGAGGGAGAAACATGCACACGCATAGAGAGAGAGAGAGATCTCCCAACTGCTGGTTCATGTCCCAAATGGCTAAAATGCTAGGGCTGGGCCAGGCTGAAACCAGGAGCCAGGAGCTTCTTCCAGGTCTCTCATGTAGGTGCAGAGCCCCAAGCACTCAGGCCATTTTCTGTTAGCAGTGAACTAGATTCGAAGTAGAGCAGCAGAGTTGCAAACTGGTGCCCATCTGGGATTCTGGCACTGCAGATAGTGGCTTAACAATGGCCACAGCACCAGCCCCGCAAGCTAATTATTAAGTTGATAATTTTGTGTGGCCTGCAATGATATTATAAATGTCTGGCCCTTGGCAGAACAAAAAATGCTCCTCACCCTGTCAGCTTATCAGATTTTTCTTTTATGGATAGTGCTTTGGTATTCAACTTAAGAAATCTTTATCTACCACTAGATCAAAAATATATTCTCCTATATTATCTGCTTGAAGTTGTATTGTTCTATATTTCTCATTTAGGTCTCTGATATTTTTGAACTACTATTATGTGTGCTATGAAGTAGGGATAGTATCTCAGTTTTGAACCTAGATATCCAATTGATGCAATAATGGATATATAAACTGTCTGTTAGCAAGGTGAGCCTTCCTCCATGAGTCATGTCAGTGTCTTTATTCTGGTCTGGTTCTGAAAGCTATTCTTGTTCTATTGTTATACAAAGATTCTTCAAAGAGCTTATAGGAAAATGGAATTTTAAAAGGTCAATTTGCTGCAAGATGATTTTGAAATTCATGCATAGATTTTTTGAAGTATATATTTTCCATTAAGTTTTTAAAGTACTATTGTATTTATTTTTTAATTGGCACCATACCTACTTAACTTTATAGTAGTTTTTGATATGTGCTAGGTGTTGCTGTTCAAGATTTCTTTGTTCATTCTAGAGCTTTTGATTCTATACACATTTTTAATCAGTGTTTCAATTTACACACATATTGCACTGAAGAACTATCAAGAAAGGAAGGAGGAAGGAGGATGGAAGCAAGCAAAGGAGGGAGGGTAGTGTGGGAAGCATAATTATGTTCCTAAAAATTATATATGAAGTGTATGAAATTTTTTCCCTTTATATAAAAACAAAAATTTTTTAAAGGAGAGTGTCTTTATGGCTGGTGCTGTGGTGTAGAGGTAGTCTCCATCTGCAGCACCAGCATCCCATATTGGCACCAGGTGGAGTCCCAGCTGCTCTGCTTATGATCCAGCTTCCTGCTAATGTGCCTGGGAAAACAGTGGAGGACCCAAGTGCCTGGGCCCCTGCACCGAACTGGGAGACCCGGAAGAAGCTCCCGGTTCTAGGCTTCTGATCTGCCCAGCTCTATTCATTGTGGCTATTTGGTGAGTGAACCCGCGGATAGACCTCTCTCTCTCTCTCTCTCTCTCTCTCTCCCTAACTCTTTCAAATAAATAAATACATATTTCTTAAAAAGTAAAAATAAAAAGTCAAAGGAGAGAATTTTTGTGAATTCTTGCAAAAATAACTTCTGCTAAAATTATAACTTCTTGATTTTTTTATCTTATCTGACAATAATTTCTGTTACCCATTCACATAATTTTTATTATGGTTTTCAAAAATAGATACATTCTTCTTTCATTCTTAGGACTTCTCTGCAGATATTCCCCCTTTTGTATCAGTTTTGAAATTCTCTTCTCCTTTATTTATAGATACCCATTACTAATACAATTCTAGCTCAACTAGCTCAACTGCTTCTTTTCTTTTTCCCTTGGTCTGTCCTCAAACTTTCATACTCCTTAAAATGATTGTTTATTAGGGTTCAGTTTCGGACAGCAACAGGCTGGCCCTCCCACATCTTAATCTTAAATCCCTCCTGAAGTCCCGACATTCCCAGACATCTAGTAGAGCTCTTCTAGCTAGATGCATCTTCGTTAGGCTGCAACAGAAGACCTCCAAGGTCCTCAGTGGTGCTGTGTCTTTGTAATTAGCACAGCTGCTTCGTGAAAGGTTTTTCTCCCTTCAACCTATTCATAACCAGAATTCATTGTTTAACATATTAAGTTTAATTAAAATATTATTTCTTCTAAAAAGTCTTCCCTAACCCTTTAATGATAACTTAGTCTATTCTCCTTATGCCTTACTATAAACCTTTGTTCGTGTCTCAATTATAAAACCTCCTGCAATTATTAAAACTATTGGCTTTATTTTTGTTGCAACAAAATAATTTTGATAGTTTGCTTTAATTTAATTGTCTCCTTTAGAACAGGACTCAAGCAATGGATATTGAATTAAACCGGGATTTTTTTTTCCTATTCCTTGAATGTTAGAATTTTGTTAGCTTATATTTTTATATTCACCACCTAATTAAGAGCTTTACATTTGCAAGGTGATTAATACAACATTTCTGCATGAATGACCACTAATAAGTGGGCTATGAGTAAGGCAGGGTATGCAAGGTTACCACCATCTTGTCTGAGTTTTTCAATTCCAGTATGCAGAGTAGCAGAAGGGGCTTGGCATAGCCATGCTAAACAGCACTGAATAGTAGTTAAGACCCTCTCCTGGAGAAGAGTTAACTATGTAGAGGCTCCAACTACTGAGAGCCTTAAGGCTGGTTTTCAGATGGAATTACTGCCACCTATTGGAAAAGACAGTGACCTATGGCATGTGTTTGGAGAATGTACACCATTTTAAGGCATTAACTTGGAAGTGTTTACAAATTCAGCTTGTTTTTATTTAACATGGCTCTTTTAAAATGAGATTTGAACACTGGATGTTGAATTAGACTAGCATTTCCTTCTATCTCTAAAATCTGCATTTCATTCATGAGGCCATACAAATAAACATATTCATCCCTATATGAATGAATCAATTAAAGAATTACTCTCTAATTTGGTAATTTACTTATGTTTACTGTTTTATCTTTTAAGTTTCACCTTTATTTATAATTTTAATGAACTATTTTTTTGTCTTCTAGAGAACCTGTCAGAAATATTAACATTTAAGAACTGAGTTTTTAGGAATAATAACTTACACTTAGTATTTTCAGCTCACAATTTGATTTGTTAAAATTACCAACGTTCCATTTCTAAACTCCTCTATGGACCTCATCTCCATCCTAGAATCAATAACTCAGTGTTTTGTTTTTGTTGCTCTTGTTGTTGTCTATCATCCAACTCCTTCTTTCTTTATGGACTTCATCTCTCTTTAAAATCTTTTATGGCTCATCTATCCTGGACAGGAAATGCACTAATACATCCCTTCTTTTGATTTAGATTAAATAATACTTGTTTCCAATCCAGTTTGTTACCATTTTTTTTCTTTCTTTTCATCCTTGTGTCCCATTCGAACAGCAAACATTTGCATATTTCAGATTAGTGCTTGTATTTCACAACTTTATAAGGAAACAGCTTCACATTTTTCTTCATATCACATGGATTTAGAAAATTAAAAAGCATTTAGTTTCAAAAGTCATGTCTTTCAAATTTTCTACCACTTGAAGATTAGGCTATTTATAAAGAAAAATACTTAAAATTCTTTCAGAAATGAATGCTATTAAAGATACAAAAAGAGCAAAGCTAAACTATTACACAAACAATGTCTGATATCTATGAGGTTTTTTTTTTTTTTTTTTTTTTTTTTATTTTTTGACAGGCAGAGTGGACAGTGAGAGAGAGACAGAGAGAAAGCTCTTCCTTTGCCGTTGGTTCACCCTCCAATGGCCGCCACGGCCGGCATGCTGCGGCAGGCACACCGCGCTGATCCGATGGCAGGAGCAAGGTACTTATCCTGGTCTCCCATGGGGTGCAGGGCCCAAGGACTTGGGCCATCCTCCACTGCACTCCCTGGCCACAGCAGAGAGCTGGCCTGGAAGAGGGGCAACCGGGACAGAATCCGGCACCCTGACCAGGACTAGAACCTGGTGTGCTGGCGCCGCAAGGCAGAGGATTAGCCTAGTGAGCCGCGGCGCTGGCCTGAGGTTTTTAATATATGTCAGAACTATATCATTATTTAAATGCATCATTTCCTGTCATCTTTGAAATAACTTCATGAAGTTAGTACCTCTATTATTTATATTTTACCAAAAGAGTTTACTGAAATTTAGAAAGATAAAGGATGCGCCTAAGAACACAGAGCATGTAGGAGACAAAGCTATAGTTCTGAAGTCTTGCCTATCATACTTCTCTTGCCCCTTTTTCCAGCTAAATAAATGTGTGATTCAAACAGGCTCTAGACAGTCAGTGATACTACATGAAGATGGCACTATCAGTAATGAATTCCACTGTATCATTCCCCATCTCTTGTCTGTCATTTGAAACAAGGAGATCCTAGTATTTTTAAAAACTAGCTCTAATCCTCAGTTTTCTTGGTTTTCCTTGGGATAAAATATACAGTCTGTCAAATAAAGTGTCATAAAAATGGCCTCAAGATATATGCTCTTCGAAAGAACAGCCTGCCACTTCATCCAGAAAATACTGCGCCCTCTGTCAAAGGCCAGCTGGTGGGAGAGAACTCGGGCATTTGGGAAAGAACTTTAGGTAAAAATAAAGAAATCATTTCATGTAATAAAAAATGACATTTTCACATTGACTAATTTTACCCATATAGCCTGTTTTTGTAAGTATGTTCAACTTTATTCAGAAAATATTTCGTGCTTTTTCATTTATTTCAAAGTTAAATTCATTTTAATATTTTCCAAAGTTCCTTAGAAGTTCATGTATCTATCTCTCAATCGTGAAGTTCTTCTTCAACCTTTATGAACATGTAAACAGCAAGATTTCTTTTTTTAAGAGTGTATTTTAAAAAGCAAGTTCCAAGTGTTTTCCAAGTATACTTTTTATAGTTTAACTAATCAAATGCCACCTTTCAGAGATAAAACTAGAGTCAGGCTAGCTTAATTCCATAGCAGTGGAATTATCGAATCAGGTATTCTATCTGTTAACCTAATCAACTCATGTTTCAACCATTGGATGTGCAATTTGATAATGGTTAGTCAGTTTTAGGAATACTCTAAAAAATTGTGTAAGAATGAATGAACTTTATTGATGTTGTTACATTATTTTTGTTCACTTTACAACTCATATATGGTCTGAGAAGGCAGGTACTGATTAATTATTATGAAATAATTCATGAGGGTCCAGCAGTATAACGTAGTGGGTAAAGCCGCCACCTGCAGTGCTGGCATCCCATATGGACACCAGTTTGAGAGCCAGCTGCTCCACTTCTGATCCACCTCTCTGCTGTGCCCTGGGATAGCAGTAGAAGATGGTCCAAGACCTTGGCCCCCTGCACCCACATAGGAGACCTGGAAGAAGCTCCTGGCTCCTGGCTTCGGATCGGTTCAGCTCCAGCCCTTGCGGCAACCTGTGGGGTGAACCAGCAGATGAAAGACCTCTGTCTCTCTCTCTACCTCTGCCTGTTTGCAACTCTGGCTTTCAAATAAATAAATAAATCTTTAAAAAGAAAAAGAAATAATTCATAAGAATATGGGCCCATATGATAGAATAGAGAAGCACAGATTAAAATCTTCTACCTTTATCTATACAGTTTCCTCATTATAAGGTGTACCACCTTCTTTCCTACTCATAAACTCTATTCTGTGAGATGTTACACTGGTATTTGATTTAGAATGTGCATGTGATCACCACTCGGAGTCAAGTTATTGGGCTTAGGTCAGTTCGCAGACCACGGGTAGTGTGTAATTCTGGAATTCCTGTCCTCTTCCTCTTTTTCTTGTAATCAAGAGTTTCAATTATAAAGATACTCTGAAATGGGAAAACAAAATAAAACAGAAACTAAATCAGACAGTCTTCCAACACATTGCATTTTATAGCTCAGTGAAAATGTAATGTTTGTTTTCCCCCTGCTTCTGCTATGACAGTTCGCTCTTGGGTTACTGGATGCTTTGCAGCAAGCTGTCCATATGGGAAAGGGTCTCAGGATCAAAGTGCCATTTCTAGAATACTCTTTCTTCTCAGTAACCTGAGATTAGTACAGATAAGCATTTATTTACAATTGTTTTGAAGAGCTGAGTTAATTATCAGATAATGGTCAAAACTGAGGGCCAAATAGGATTTGTATAAAAATCTTTCATAAAACAAAAATTAACCTTGGGGTAGGCATTTGGTGCGGTGGTTACCATACCACTTGGAATACCCACATCCTATATCCGAGGACATGCCATATTCAGGCATTGGCTCCACTATTGATTCCAGCTTCCTGCTAATGTAAATCCTGGGAGACAGCAGGTCATGGCTCAATACTTGGGTCCCTGCCACCAATTTGAGAGACATGGATGGAATTCCTGGCTTGTGTCTTTGGCTTGTCCCAACCTTAGCTATTGAAGGCATTTGAGAAATGAACCAGCAAATCTCTGTCTCTGTTTCTGTGTCTGTCTGTCTCTGTTTCTCTCTCTCTCTCTTTGATATTATGTATGTCTGATAAATTAACTAGTTAAAACAGTTTACCTTCTATAAGGGAGATAATTATAATATTTTCTATTTCTGATTCTACAGCCTCTACTTGTGGCTAGACATAGGTATTTCTTAGCAGTGTAACTACTTGAGTATCTAAAATGTGAATGGGATAGAAAGGGTGAAAGAAAACTCTGTATTCATCTCTTTTGGTGTTTGTGCACAAGTCCAGATTGAGCTTGAGTTTTTTTGTTGTTATTGTAAATGATTTATAATCTCATTGTATCTTTCAAAGGGAGTAGGTCAGGAGATACATTGGGATTATAAAAGATTTGCCTTATTTTTAGAGAAAAACAGTCTAATATCTACCAATAGTCACAAAACTCAAATTTGGGGGCCTGGCATTGTAGCATAGTGGGTAAAGCCCATCCCATTGTGGTCACTGCTTCATGTCCAGGCTGCTCCATTTCCTATTCAGCTCCAAGCTAATGGCCTGGTAAAAGCAGCGGAGGTGCTTGGGACCCTGCACCCACGTGGGAGACCTGAAAGAAGTTCTGGCTCCTGGCTCCTGGCTCCTGGCTTTGGCTTATCCCTGACCCTGGCTTTGGCTCATCCCTGCCCCAGCCATTGTGGTCATCTGGGGAGTGATTCAGCAGATGGAAAATCTCTCCTGTCTCTCTGTAACTCCAACTTTCAAATAAATAAGTAAATCTTAAAAAAAAAAACCCTCAAGTTTTCTGAGTATTTAGAGAATTATCCATTTTCTGTGTATATAAAAATTGAAGACTATAAAAATATATTTAAACATTTTAAAATTATTTTTCTTTTTAAATTGGCAATATTGCATATTTATGGCATACAACATGGAATTTTAAAATACATGTACATTGTGGAAAGGTTAAATCAAGTTCATTAATATATACATTACTTCACATATTTATTTATTTGTGGTGAGAACACTTAAAATCAACACTCCTAGACATTTTCAAGTATCAAATGTATTGTTATTAATTATAGCTTCCATAATGTACCTAAGTTCCCTTGAATTTTTTCTTCCTGTCTACCTGCAATTTTATAAGTTTTGATTTTCTCTCCTGTTTCCCTACCCCTGTCCCACCACTGGTAACCTTCATTCAACTCTCTGCTCCTCTGAGTTCAGTTTTTTTAGTTTCTATGTTTCGGTGAGGTCTTGTGTATTTGTTTTTACTGTGCTGGACTTCTTTTAAAAACCTGATGTTCTCCAAGTTAATCCATGTTTTTGCAAATAAAAAATTTCTTCTTTTTAAAATATTATTTTCTAATTCATTCATCCTAAGATGAACATTTAGGTTGATTTCAAATCTTAGCTATTTTAAATAATGCTGAAATGGAACATGGGAATAAAAATATCTCTCGGACTGATGTAAAAAAATTCAAGCAATAAGCCCAATATAAAAGCATTTTCAATGATCTGCAATTTTGAACTATCTTAGCCCACTCATCTTTAAATATAGATAATGAAAGTTCTTATTCACTGAGAAGCAAATACACAAACCATGATAAATAAAACATTAAATGGGCCACGGCTCAATAGGCTAATCCTCTGCCTGCGGCGCCAGCGCACCGGGTTCTAGTCCTGGTCAGGGTGCCGGATTCTGTCCCAGTTGCTCCTCTTCCATTCCAGCTCTCTGCTGTGGCCCAGGAGTGCAGTGGAGGGTGCACCGGCTGCAGCGTGCTGGCCGCAGCAGCCATTGAGGGGTGAACCAATGGAAAAGGAAGACCTTTCTCTCTCTCTCTCTCACTGTCCACTCTGCCTGTCAAAAAAAAAAAAAGTTAAATGACAATGTCATTTTATATAAGATATAATTGATAAAGATCATAAAGATGGTGTTAGTAATTACTCTCAGTAATTAAAAGTCATTTGAGGGCCGGCGCCGCGGCTCACTAGGCTAATCCTCCACCTAGCGGTGCCGGCACACCGGGTTCTAGTCCCGGTCGGGGCGCCGGATTCTGTCCCGGTTGCCCCTCTTCCAGGCCAGCTCTCTGCTGTGGCCAGGGAGTGCAGTGGAGGATGGCCCAGGTGCTTGGGCCCTGCACCCCATGGGAGACCAGGAAAAGCACCTGGCTCCTGGCTCCTGCCATCGGATCAGCGCGGTGCGCCGGCCGCAGCGCGCTGGCCACGGCGGCCATTGGAGGGTGAACCAACGGCAAAGGAAGAGCTTTCTCTCTGTCTCTCTCTCACTGTCCACTCTGCCTGTCAAAAAAAAAAAAAAAAAAAAAAAAGTCATTTGATCTTCGAAGCCAAAGTGCACTGAAGCAAAGCAGGGTTGTGGGGCGGTGGGTGAGGGCCATTGGCTCTGGAGTGAAGCTGTTTAGAATGAGATGCTGACTTCACCATACCCTTTGTGGCAGGTGATGTAATTTCACCCTGTTCAGCTTTGTATTCAGAGTGAAGAGAATGATAGAATCTTTTTCATGAGTTGCTGTGAGAATTAAGTAGGTAATATAAGTAAAGTTGTAAAGCATTTCTGCATTAGTTATCAATCATTGTAGAAATTTCTATTTATTTGAAAATTATTGACCGCATAATAGTCTGATTCTGAGATGTCAAAGACAAGTCAAGGCCTCTGTTCTCAGTGAACTTACCATCCACTAAAGATGGTATAGAAACAACTATAAATCATATCACATGGATAACAGAGATGCGCCTGCCAATTCTTCTATGGAGAGGAAGCAATAATGTCCATGGAGCGAAGGCATATGAAGTGGGAACAATAAGGTGATTTTTTTTATTTGAAACAAGATACCTTTTGGGACCTCTTGGAATAGAAGAAGTAAGTACTTTGTCAAGATCTGACTTTATTTGTAAGTCAGAGCTCCAAAGTCAATGTTATTGGTATGTAATAGAGTAAGAACGGAAATATAGCTCTCACGTTTGCCAACACCATGCCATCTACGAGACAGCATTGGAGTTAGGGTAAATATTATCAGACCATGTTTACTGAAAAATATGCTTCCAAATAGTGAGACAATTGCTCTTTAAAAAATCCCGGGGTAGAAGTTTAGAAACAGCACTGATGAGAATGGTTTTACCCTCAAATGCCAGTTTTATCTCATAGCTGACAGGGTACACATGTGTATTCAGTGGAGATGGGAAAATCTCTCATTTTTTTAGACTGGGGTCTTCAGCAGGCAATGAACTGTGTTGAATGCCATATGGAGGTAATTTAATATGAATTTTGCAATACTTGAACAAGTATCATCACGGTATCTGCTAAATGGAGACACTGATTTTGTTTCTTTCTAGCGTGATGATTTAGTTGTGCAATGGTGCTGTCACCAGATGAGATTAATCACAATAATGATGCATCTTTTTACTAAGGACATTATCATAAATCATTTGAATACAGCCCAAGAGAAAAGGCTTCTAGTTAAACTTTCTAAATGTTACAAAATGGTTATAAAGCATGAGCTGTTGGAAATAGGCATTATTTTTATTTCTGTTTGGGGAACATATGGCAAAATGATTATTCATTGACACTGAAGTGATTAGCAAATATACACATACAAATAACACACAAAGCATCTCAAGAGATTTTGAAAATAATAGTATCCTATTATACTGGTTTCATGTTGTCCCAATTATGTTCATATGATCTTACTTAGCTCATTTTACAATTGAATCTTGGCAGTTTGGTTATCTGTAAAACAGAAATAATAGTATCTAACTCATTGGATTTTTATGAGTTAATGTATATTAAAAATACTCTGCAACCCAAATTACTCTTCCACATTTTTCTCCTTTTCCTCCTCTACCTACTCATTTTTCTTTCCTCTGTATTTTCATTTTTTCTTACTTCTCTTGCTCTTCCTTATTTTCACCTTTTCTTATTAATTAGTCAAAATTGTGTTAGGTCAAATATATAATACATATTGCCAGGAATATTTTATGTTTGCTTCATCATTACAGAACTAAAACTAAACTCAAGGAAATTCTTACTATACTGACATAGGTTCTAGTTTATTTCACTTATGTATCATGAGACCAATTGTCCTAAAATCTACATACCATTCATATCAACATAGCCTTATATTGACAATATAATCTCTCAAATGAGAGCTTAGTATGTCACTCTTAATTTTTTTTATTTTCTAATAATAACTAACTTGAAACTATTCTCAATTAGAATGAAACAATAATATCACAATCTATAATAGCTATTTTTTAAAGATTTATTTTATTTATTTGAAAGAGTTACAGAGAGAGGTAGAGACAGAGAAAGAGGTCTTCCATCCATTGGTTCACTCCCCAGATGGCCGCAATGACTGGAGCTGAACCGATCTAAAGCCAGGAGTCAGGAGCTTCTTCTGACTCTCCCACGTGGGTTCAGGGGCCCATCTTCTGCTGCTATCCCAGGCCATAGCAGAGAGCTGGATCGGAATAGGTGCAGATGGGACTCGAACCATATGGGATGCCGGTGCTTCAGGCCAGAGCTTTAACCCACTGTGCCACAGCACTGGCCCCCTAGAGTAGCTATTTAATCTGCTGCATCACAATGCTGGCCCCTAGGAAAAACATTTAAAACTCATTACAAATTATGGATGTTACTGAAATACTGTTTCAGGAAATACTATTTTGGCATGGGAGAACTGGAAGGCACAGAGAGATCAAAGAAAGAGGCTAAGAAAATCCAGCATTCAAGGAACTATAATTTAATAGGGGGACTTGAAGACAGAGTAGGCATCAGCTGTACTCAGACATTAGAGGCCTCTACGTCCCCAGTCACTAGGAAAGGGGTTATGCGCTAAACTAGACATCAATGACTCACAAATAACCAAGGAACAACTGGACTTTCTCAAGAAATGGTAAAATTCCAGGCATTGGATGAGGAACATCCCAGAGACTTTGTTGATCACATAATGTGTGATAATGATCCAGGTTACCTAAAGGGCACGATGGTAGTTACAACCAAAATGGTTACAGTCATGTCAGGATGAATCCCTACATACACTATTAATGTGAAGGCATAGAAACTATTCATCTAGAACTTCAGTTCCAAATTGTTTTTCAAATTTTTGGCCTTTTCTTTCTTTGCAGTACTTTTCAGTTAATCACTAATTACCAGTGCTAGATATAATGCTTCATTTAGCCACATATTATGCATACTGGAAGGATGAGCTTGACCTAAAATAAAAAATTATTGTTTAAATAAAGAATCTTAGGGTCAAAGATTTTATGAATCTTACCATCATATACATATCATGCTTCTGAACTTAAATAGAAAGGATAAAGTTAATTTCAATACTCTCAAAATTGTTTTTAATATCTAATTTTTTGCTTTTTTTAAATAAATAAGATGTATCTTAGTTCATTGTGTGCCACTGCAACAAAACACCACATAATTAGTAATTGGCAAAGAAGAGGAATTTACTTCTCACACTTGCACAGGTTGGGAACTTTGAGATTAGGATGCCTGTAACAGGTGGCTGGTTGTACTTCTTCCTTTGTACTCACACAGCAGAAGGAGGAATGGCAAGTCCAAAAGGAACAGCGTCCTGCAGCCAGCTCTTTCAAAGGGCACCTGATCCCAATCATAAGGGAAGAGCTCTCATAGCCTCCTCACTTCTCAGATGCTTCACCTCCTGACACTGGCACATTGGCAGCACTTGAAATTTTTAAGGGACACATTCATCCACAGCAAGATGAGAGCCATTAACTTATCATACTGCAGGATACTAGAACTGAGGGCTTTGTTTTCTGGGAGGCATCACTACTTTTTTTTACAACAAAAATTTGATATTTTCTCCTTTAAAAAAATTTTACAAGCATTTATTTCTGAATAAATTTCCAAAACAAAACTTAAAGAGTTTTACAAAGAGTTTCCATATATCCACACCCAACTTCCCCAATTACTAATACCCTCTATATATTTGTCAAAATCCATAAACCACTTTCAATTTCCTCTATTTTTTAATCCAGACTTCCACTCCCCCTTTCTCTAGTAACCAACATTCTGTGTTCGCATTGAGTTTTTAAATTTATATAGAGAGGACACATTTCATGTATTTCATATGTGCAGTGGGGTGCATCATTATTGGAGCCTCACGATGAAAGAGGACCTGAAATGGAAGGCATTGGGGCTTCCACCGTAGGATAGATGGCGATGAGGATGATTATTTGATTGTCTGCAAGGAAAAGGGAAACACCAGTGTGTCTTTCCTCCAGTTCCTCATTTTTGCACTTAAATTTTCCCATCTTTAAAAACGGTGATGCAAATAGGGTTGACCCACTAAAGAGCTTCTGTAAAGAATATGTAAGTTGAGCAACATACTTAAAACTAGGTGAACTATGTCTGGAACCCTGTAAGGATAGCAGATGAAGGAAAAGTGTTGCTAGTGAGAAATAAGCATGCCAGCCAGCCCTGCACAGCTTCCTGTGGTTGTCAGAATTAGCCTCTCCTCAGTGTCTGTGCGCCTCCTCTCCTCCCTTTCCTCTACTCTCCTGCTTCCTCTCTTTGTCACTTTGCTCTCAGGCCCTGGCTATTTGGTGACTGTGGACATTCCCTCTCACTCTCTCACTTTCTGAGAATTTCTGAATTTCCGCCTCTAAATTCCCACCCTCACCCTTCCCCTCAGATCTTGTCCTTCCATTTTGCTACTCAAGTTTTTTAAGAATATAGGCAAAATATTTATAATTATGTAGTCAACAAAAATGGTAATGTTTGAGAAAGTAAAGAAATAACAGTAAAATTAAGTTAAATTTCATGATCCATGACAGGAACAAACTGAAGTACAATGGTCATCACAGGGTTGACATTACAGTGTGAGTGTTGGCAGGAAGGGGAGCTTGAGACAGGTTCTCTCAGTGTTTTTTTTTTTTTTTTTAAGATTTATTTACTTATTTATTTGAGAGGCAGATTTACAGAGAGAGAGAGGAGGAGAGATAGAAAGAGAGGTCTTCCATCCTCTAGTTCACTCCCTAAATGGCTGCAATGGCCAGAGCTGGGCCAATCTGAAGCCAGGAGCCAGGAACTTCTTGATCTATCATGAGGGTACAAGGGCCCAAGCACCAAGCACTTGGGCCATCTTCCACTCCTTTCCCAGGCCATCAACAGGGAGCTGGGTCAGAAGTTGAGTAACCTGGACTCAAACTGGCACCGATATGGGATGCCAACCCTGCAGGTAAAAGCTTAACCTACTATTCCACAGTGTTTTGAAGGGGCTCTCATTAATGTTACAGTTAAACTCCACTCACTGTTCTCAAAGACTTCAGAATGACACTGAGAGGAAAAGCACCTTCACAGGTACCTATGTCGCTCTGTTCTTGTACAGTCAGTAGCTCTACAGTGACTGATAGGGTCAATGCCTGCTACCGTCATTGCCACATGACTCACCGAGCCACATTGCAGTGTCACAATACAAATGAGCCTGTGTCTGTCTCAGTGGAGAGTCACAAAGATGAATTGAAAGCTTTAGCCAAGTTAGAATCCGATTGTTGGCACATGTCCAACTCTTTTTTTGTTGTTGTTGTTCTCTTTAAAATAACCCACTGTTCTCTTTTCCTTAGCCAAATAACAACTTTGATTCTTACGTAATAATAATGACTAAAATGTGTTAATTATATGCTCTGTGTACCAGGCCCTCCAACAAGTGCTTTAATGGTATCCTCACATGATTGTCCTACAGTTCTTGGAGGTGTTGTTTTTATTTTATATAGAGGGAAACTGAGGTTCCAAGTATTTTACCTAACATGCCCAAGTTTATGTAGCACATAAATGTCGACCTGGAGACTGAAAGCCAAACACCTGACCCTGAAGCGTAGATGTAGGTTGATTGATAGAGGAAACAATACATTTGTGTGACTGCAATAACATGGATCTCTGTGGGAAATATTGAGCTGGGTCTTCAATAGAGTTTCTATTTAGCTAGAAAATGTAGCAATATTAATATAAAAGGCCAATGAATCTTTGCTGTTATTTGTGAAAATATTACACCATATACCTTTACACATACATCTTCTATCTTTTTGTACCAAGAATTTACTCAGCTCATTAATCTCCTTCATTTTTCTATATACATTGATCCTAGCATGCATAGTTTCTTGGCAGGGTGTGTATCTAAATAGTAACTTACACTTAAATAGCCATCCATTGATGCGACCTCCTATTATATTCTGAGCTGTATTAATTATTAATGGTCTGAATGCAGGCTAGTTCCTGGGCATTGCTGAGTCATCTTCAAAGCTGAGGTTCGTCTTCAGAGATGCCATGATCTTACCAGGCAGTAAAACAATTCCCTGAAGAATGACCACCTTTGAGAGGAGATGTAGCCTATGACTCAAGCAGTCATTACAGAAAAAGAGCATTATTCTAAGACAGGAAAAGCTCTTCTCTTTCCCATCTTAGAAAAGAATATGTTTTGGGTTTGATTTTAAGAGTTTTATTTATTTTCAAGCTTAGAGTAGCACAGTCTCATTCAGATGTTTTCTGAATATTGAATACACTAGAAAATCAAAAGGTCCTCTGTTCACATACAGATATTCTAAGGGGAAAACATAGAATGAAAATCGGAGAACGCATCTCTAAATTATAGACAAGAATCAAGCAGCTGTAACACCTTTTACAGTCATTTTGTTGTATGTTTCATTGCCTGTCTAACCCTCCTAAGGAAATTGGTAGCATTGGCAATGGAAAGTACTATTTTATCCATCTTCCACATGTGAAAGCAATCTATTTGAATAGGAGAAATATTGGAAAATGGGGCTCCATTTCCAAACATATTTAGACCTACAGAAGTTATAGCACCCATGAAATCCTTCAGATGCTGTGAAGACTTTGTTATTTCTTTGGTAAAACTGAAATATCAGCTTAGAAATAATACAAAATAATAATACAGAACTAATACAAAAATACAAAACTAATAATAGATCACATTTTGGGATGTTAAACATCAAATTTCTCATTTATATGTAATTTCAAATACAAATTTTATCTCACTGTAAAACCTTATAAAACATATTACTTATGAGACTATAATAAATGGTTATAATTCATTAATAGGGCAAAAAGTTAAGGGGGAAATGTGTTCCATAGTGAAGAGTTCTATGAAAATGTAATGTTCATGACTGTACACAGATCCATAAACAAAAAAGTAGTTTTATAAATGAAAATTGGAAACATTTTGATAACTCATGATACTAGGAAAAAATTGTATTTCTTTAAATTAACTGCCAAATATGTCCCAGATTTTCTCTCTCTTCATTTCAATGAGAACATTTATGGTTCATAAAGGTACAAAAGTACTCATTATGAGAAGCAAGAACAGACAGCCAAAATTTAAAATGATTTCTTCCCTTTTTCATAAGCTTAACTCTTCAGTATTCAATTAGTTGTGCTTGCAAAGTTGTGTAAGAAAATAATTTTACCTGAAATTAATTGCATGTCCTCTAGTTTGAATGTTCAAATTATCTAATTCAACAATTATAATGCACATGTAAAAAGGGGGCTTTAGAAGAGATTTCTTTTAGAGTTCGACCTCATAATCTTTACTCTGTTCATTTCTGATCCCTGCAGGAAGAGAAAATGCTATTAATTGAGCCATTTTGTGACATGAAAGATCTTCTCTTATGCTTGCAATGACAAAAGAAGATTAACATTGCATTTGTAAAAGGCTTTTAGGGAATTAATTCATTATATAAAGAACAGTCATTAGTTTTATTTTGTTTGTGACCTAAGTAAATTCTACGGCAGATACTAAATATAATCTACTAAGTTCTAGTTAGTCTAAAATTTCCACTTAAAATAATTTTCTCTCTCTCTAGTCCTCCATTCTACACTAAGTATAGCACCTAATTTTAAATACCACACACAAGAATCTTGAAGCACATTATGATATATGTAACTGTCCATGCATCCAATTGTACTGTTTTTATCTGGAATGTGTGTGTGTGTGATGTCTTCCTCCTTTCTTAATAGTAATCGGTATGTCCCAGCTTCGTGTTGAAACAACAAATTTAACAACCAATAGATGGCACTGAAAGTATTCAAAACATTTTCTTTATCTTTTCTGTTCCACTGGGTATGACTATTTCAAAAAAAGCAAAGACAATTTTATACTTAAATTAAAACAAATGCACATTCAGAATGTCCATGTTGAAGAGATTAAAACATTTAATTGTTGCATGCATGTTGGAAATTGTGACACCCTAATATGAAGTAATGCCTTCATACCTTATTATGTTGGGACTTACTAGTGTGTCATCCAAAGCTTTTAAACCACCATCTGTGAAGATTTCTGGGGAAGTCTGGAACTCAGTTGGTTCGTGTGATATCTACAGAGATTTCATTTTTGGTACTATTTACCTGCTTATGGGATCCTGGTGGAGTGAGGATTACTAAAAAATGTAACTAAGTCCTTTCATTACTGGTTCTTTTCACCTGGAATCTTCTAAAGTCAACTTCACAAGGAACCTTTCCATTTTCTGTAGTCAAGCCCACAAAGCATTCAATGAATCATGCAGAGAAAAAGAGAAGTGCATGATAGCACTCAGCACTGACTGCAGTGAATAGAGGAATCCATTCATAGGATGGAACTAGTTTCCCTGTACATTTGGTTAACAATGGACTTGGTTGTATAGACTTGGTAGAGAAAGATCTCACGTGGAGTTCAATGGGAATGCCCCATACATAGGAACTATTACTACATCTGTTTTCTTGAGTGAGATTCAGCCACTATGCCTTAATCTTTATCCTTTTTTATTTTTGCAGTTACAGCAAGTGCTTCACACAACCAGGTGATATTTTCAGAAAACTGTTATCAGCTTGATGCACCCTCAAACATTACAGCCATTCCATCTTCAGATTGCATGACACCACTTTGTCAAAGCTCTGTCTTAAAAATTGAAGAAGCCATTTTGTTCATTTAAAACAAGTTTAAATCATTGCTTTATGAAAATTCAGCATCAAATAAATAATCTCACACATAGCTAGACAGAATGCATTGCAACTGATTTGCTTATGTATAAAATAATAGAACATTTAGGCTGTACATATATTGACATTTTAAGATTGTTTATACCAGATAGTAACATAAATACATGCATGCTCTCATGTTTGTATTCACATGTGTATTTATTTATAGTGACCAATGTGTCTATATATATATAATGAAATAATTTACCTGGGAGGGCTAAGACACTGCCTGGTTACTTTTAAGTGCCTATTGTAAGAGGATTCAAGATAGAAAATCAGTTGAAATTATCTGTTGACTCTTCAAATATTAAATTTAATTTTTAGCAATATTTTGTACAACTCCCTATACATCACATTGCTATAAGCATCCTTTTAATATCTGCCTTTAAGAAATTCCTACATGTTTTTCATACCTAGTGCCCTCAGAATCGTGTAACTGTGGTCTCCTAACTTCCTGTAATCACACTAACTTTATGTATTATATAAGGGCTTGGACAATTTGTGAATTCTGCCCAAGGAGCTTAGGTGTGTTTTCATGAGCTTTGTGACAGCTGCAATCAAACTGAGTCAACTCCTTGATGCCCCTAGGGATGTTTAAATTTAATATACAACAATGTGAATTAATGCTATAACTAGTATTCAAATAGTACTTTACACTTTGTGTTTCTGTGTGGGTGCAAACTGTTGAAATCTTTACCTAATATGTACTAAATTGATCTTCTGTATATAAAGATAATTGAAAATGAATCTTGATGTGAATGGAATGGGAGAGGGAGCAGGAGATGGGAGGGTTGCGGGTGGGAGGGAGGTTATGGGGGGGAAACCACTGTAATTCATAAGCTGTACTTTGGAAATTTGTATTTGTTAAATAAAAGTTAATAAATAAATAAATAAATTTAATATACAGAGGAGAGGCCCAGAAAAAACAGTCCACAAGTGATACACAAAACTCCTGGAACCCCTTAAAGGAAAAGATAAATAAATAAATCCCTATAAAGTTCTGTAGACAGACGTGCAGGTACATTTTTCTGCAATACAACAGTGTGACTGACATCCTGGGAGCGCAGACTGACAGCATTCATCTTGATGTCTGCATTTTGTCAAAATGATACTATCTGCCACTTAAAATATTTAATTTCTTTTTTCTAACAAACAAACTGACCACAACTACTCTCCTGTTTTACAAGTAAGATTTTTAGAGCACAAGGTATTTGTTCATTTGGGTTGTTATAACAAAACCCCCCAAGTTGGGTACTTTATTTAAAAAAAAAAGATTTATTGGTTTATTTGAAAGGCAGATTACAGAGAGGCAGATGAGAGAGCATCTAACCCCTGGTTCATTCACCAAATGGTAGCAATGGCCGGAACTGAGCCAATCCAAAACCAGGAGCTTCTTCCAGGTCTCCCATGCTGGTGCAGGGATGAAGGATTTGGGTCATCCTCTACTGGTTTTCCAGGCAGTATCAGGGAGCTGGATCAGAAGTGGAGCAGCCAGGACTTGAACCGGGACTCCCATATGGAGTGCTGGCACTGCAGGCATGGCTTTACCTGCTACACCACAGTGCCAGCCCAAGTTGAGTACTTTAAAAAGCAAAGAGGTCTATTTGGCTTACAAATCTATAGCTGGAAGATCAAACAAGCATAAGGGTTTTTTGAGGGAGCCTCCTGGCTACATAGCAACATGGCAGAGAAGCAGAAGGGGCACGTGTGTGAGCCAAGAAACTAAGAGACCATCGGGGAGGCTTTCTCTTTTTCTATCATCCAACTCTTGTGAGAAGTAACTCACACCTGGGAGACCAGTAGTAATCCACTCTTAAGGTTGGAGCTCCAGGAGCTAATCACATTTCACTAGGCCTCACATCTTTAAAGTCTTACCACTTCAATACTTATAGGCCTCTGGAGAACAAACCATATCCAAGCCATAGAAAGCATGGAGTTGTATGGGAGTTTAACAGTGGGTATTCTGCTGTTCTAGTGCAAGGCTCTTATGTGACTGCTGTAATTGGATGAACGGATAGGTGAATGGTGGATGGACGGACAATAAACTACACAGTTTTAAACTTTGCTAAATCTGGTTAATAGGAAATACGAAATTTGATTCAGTAGATTTAGCTCAGTTTACAACAAAATAAATGTCAAAATAAAGCTGAGTGTCTTCATGTCACAGGAAAAAAACATTCATCACAGTGAGATGTTTTCCTCTCTGTTTTAAGCACTTAGCTTTTGTGATTGATGAACTCTGAATTTATTCAAGGAATCAACAAATTATAACCTTAGGTAAATTATCTCACTTCTTAAAGCCTCAGCCATCTTATTGGTGTAATAATTTTATTTGCCTCATAGGGGTGTTTTGAGAGCTACATTTTAAAATATGTATGCTGAACATAAGACAGGGCAACTCTGTTGATAACCATTTGGCAATGCCTCAGTAAGTAAAATATAGAGTTAGAATATAACCCAACAATTCTACTTACTCCCAGCTATTTGCCCAATGTAATTGAAAACAGATGTTCAGACAAAAACCTGTACTTGAGTGTTCACAGCAGTATTACTCACAATAGTCCAAGCAATGGGAAAAACCCTATTCTACGTCATCCCCTGAATGGACAAATAACATGTGGTATGTCCATGGAAAGGCAGATTATTCAGGAATAAAAAAGAATGAGATATTTATATCTGCCATAACATGGAAAAATCTTGAAAATATACTACAGGAAAGGAGTCAGACACTAAAGGTCGCATAGTATACACACTGGGTTTTCTTAAAAATAAATAATTACAGAAACTGTCTTTATCATATCTTTACTAGAATGCCACAATAGGTGTAAAAGCTTACAGAATTCAAGCTTAAAGAAAGTATAGGCCCCATTTACTGAAATTACAGGGTAGAAGGAGAACTACAACACAACCGGTTCTCTCTACATTTAATTATGTATTAACTTAATTACAATACATTAAGGTAAGAAATGCCTAATCTGGTTGGGAAAATATCAAGTGCCAATTAATACATGCATATTGTGTGAAATCATATGTGTGAGTGTGCATAAAACCATGCGCACATGCTTGGTGTCTGCAGCAGTGAGGGAGGAGAGGAGATTTAGGAATAGGTAGGAATAAGACACAATTGCGAGCTGGCGCCGTGGCTCAACAGGCTAATCCTCCACCTAGCAGCGCCGGCACACGGGGTTCTAGTCCCGGTCGGGGTGCTGGATTCTGTCCCAGTTGCTCCTCTTCCAGACCGGCTCTCTGCTGTGGCCCGGGAGTGCAGTGGAGGATGGCCCAAGTGCTTGGGCCCTGCACCCCATGGGAGACCAGGAGAAGCACCTGGCTCCTGGCTTCGGATCAGCGCAATGCTCCTGCCGCAGCGCACTGGCAGCAGCGGCCATTGGAGGGTGAACCAACGGCAAAAGGAAGACCTTTCTCTCTGTCTCTCTCTCTCACTGTCCACTCTGCCTGTCAAAAAAAAAAAAAAAAAAAAAAAAAAAAAAAAAAAAAAAAAGACACAATTGCTGCCCCCAGAACCCTGTATTGCCTTAGAAGCAGTTAAATAAAGAAAATGTCACATAAGTGGTTTTGATGAATATTTGCTTAAACACTATAAGAAACTGGAATAATATGAAAAACTCAGTTCCTTTCAATGCAACTCCACAGTTCTTTTACTCATAGTTAATTGATTTCCTAGTTTACCCACCAATTTCATATTTCCTCACATCTTGTCAAACAACCTGATCTATCTGTTTTTCTCTCCTATAAGCAGATGACCCCTGCATTGGCTTTTCTGAGATTAAGGTCAGCAGATAAGAGCTCCCTCAGCTATCTTTCCCTTCCACCAAAATTGTGTCTGAATCATCATCCATGCATTTCTACAAATCCTCTCATCTGAGGAGAGGTGTCTTTTCTGCTCTAAGCCGCAGAACTACAGAGATCTGTCCCTTCTGAACTAAACTTTCTCATTCAGTCTTGCACTGGCTGTTCTGTTTGCTCCTCCCCATGTCTACATGATGTCTCCACCCTTCACTGCCCTGTCTAAGCACCAGAAGATAAGTATCTCCAAGTCCACCTCTTGGACTGCATCAGCCACTCCCACCCTCTGATTTCCTCTTGCGTTGGAACACCAGTAGACACTGGAAGGAAACCGAAGGATGCACTGACCTGAAATCTGTGTCTTCCACTGCCCTCTGTGTTTTGCCCCATGCACCTTCCCTTGTCTTCCACTGCCCTCTGTGTTTTGCCCCATGCACCTTCCCTGGCCACTGCTATTTTAGCAGAGGTTGCGTGTCTTCTTTAGCTCCTTAAGGGTGACATCTGGCCTCTGCTTCAGCTCTCAGTCTTGTCTCTACTGTTCATTCCTTCTTTTGCTCCATCAGCCACAGAGGTGGTAAGGACACCCTGCTGTTGGTGTTGTATGTCCTTGATTGTCTCACCTACACTTCCTCTTCCCTTAAACCTTTTTGTATCTCTGTAGAAGCTCCATCCCTTGCCAATATATCTCTTTGAAAACATATCTGTACCCAGATAGTGTCCTGATTCATCCAAGCTTCTTGTATCTCCTCTGGGTTTAAACTGCAACTCTTTCTCACAGTTTTATAGTTTGGTTTTCATTGATTTGTAAATATGTTCAAATATCACCAGCATTGAGAAACTCTATCTCATCTATTTACCCTTTCAAGTTGTTACCCTATGGTAGGCATTAACTTTTTCTTCAAAGTGCTGTCTGTATACTTTTAAATGTGGGATCTGCTTCTACAAGTGTTTTAATTTAGCTACACTTTATTTTTATTGCTATACAAACAAGATAAGGCATGAATGTCTAACTTAACAAATTGATGGTGCACAAACACTCTGTAACCCTCACTCAGATCATTCCATGGAACACATATGCTCCCTAGAAGCTTCCTACACAGGCCTCTCTTATCATAAACCCTCTCTACTTCCTACATGAATAACTACACTGAATTTTATGGGAATTACTTCCTTTCTTTCCTGTAGAGAAGTACCCCTAAAATATACATGAGTTTTAAAAAGGTTAATTTTGCTGTTCTTTTAATCATCAGATTATTTTTATTGATAAATGTTACCTACAAAATTCCCCAGGGAGGGATAAATTCACTTTGTATAAAATACAGAGTTTGGGGGCTGGCACTCTGGTGCAGCAGGTTAAGCCACCATCCGCAGCCCCAGCATCCCATATGGGCACCGGTTCAAGTCCTGGCTGCTCTACTTCCCATCCAGTTCCCTACTAATGAGGATAGCCCAAGTGCTTGGGGCCCTGCACCCACATGGGAGACCTAGAAGAAGCTCCTGGCTCCTGGCTTTGGCCTGGGCCTAGCCCTGGCTGAGGCCTTTTTGGAAGTGAACCAGCAAATGGAAGATAAATCTCTCTCTCTCTCTCTCTCTCTCTCTCTCTCTCTCTCTGTTATTCTGACATATATAAATAGTGTTTTTTTCTTTAAAAAAAAAGAAAAGAAATTCACAGTTTTATGGAAAATCACTTAAGATCTGAGCTCACTCTTTGGTTCACTCTTGCTGAGTTGGCCTTGCCCTTGTAGAACTATTTCTGAGTGTCATCTGCACCCACTCTGGGTCACAGATATTCTCTGTCACCTGGTCATAATGATGGCAATTTGTGCTGTGTTAAAGGAGTTAGGCAGGCCTCTGCAGCTCTTCCATCCAAGGTCTTCCTCAGCAGATGAAAACTCACTCCTATCATGCTTGACCAGAATGGTGCCTCTCTTGCAAATCACACCCTCCCAATGCCAGCTGGGCAACTGAGAGATGTGGATGAAATCATACAGTACTTATTGTACTTGGTGGCTTTTTCCCACCACACTATGTCTTTAAGAACCATCAATGCTCTGTATTTATCTGTAGTTTGTTTTCGTTTTTCTTAGGATTTCATGATATAAATATGTCATTTGTTTACTTGTTTGACAGTGGATGGTTTGTGATTGTGAACTATGAACTTTCAATTGCTTGCATTCTAATGAATATAGGTAAGCATTTCTATGCATTTACACGAAGGCATGAAATAGGCTATGTCATAATATGTCAGTCTTTTACATCTACTATAGTTAACTTTTTTTTCCAAAGTAATTATAACAGTTTACATACTTACCAGAAAACTATGGATATTCCTATTGATCTGTAACTCACCAGTATGTGTTATTATCACACTACTGAATTTTTGCCATTCTGCTGACCCCTGAGTTATACCTTATGACCTTTATTGCATTTATTTCCATGGTTACTAGTACAATTGAGCACTTTTTGAAGTGCTTTTAAAGAGTCTTGCCCATTTTATATTGTCTGTCTTTATCTTTAAGAATATGTCCTGACAGTGTAGGATGGCCCAAGTGTTTGGGCCACTGAACCCGCATGGGAGACCAGGAGGAAGCACCTGACTCCTGGCTTCGGATTCGCATAGTTCTGGCTGTGGCAGCCATTTAGGGGGGTGAACCAACGGAAGGAAGACCTTTCTCTCTGTCTCTCTCTCTCTCTCTCTCACTGTCTAACTCTATCTGTCCAAAAAAAAAAAAAAAAAAAAAAAAGAGTATGTCCTGAGTGTGAGTAGTTTAGGTTTACATGTGTTACAGATGTAATTTTCCTAATGTATGTGATTGTATGTGTTCTTATTGTTTGTTGTTTTCTCTTTAGATACTATCCTTTGACGAGATAGCATTTTCTTTCTTTCTTCCTTTCTTTTTTCTTTTTTTTTTTTTTTTTTTTTTGGACAGGCAAGAGTTAGTGACAGAGAGAGACAGAAAGGTCTTTCTTTTTTTTTTTCATTGGTTCACCCCCCAAATGGCCGCTATGGCCAGAGTGCTATGCCGATCTGAAGCCAGGAGCCAGGTACTTCCTCCTGGTCTCCCATGCAGGTGCAGGGCCCATGGACTTGGGCCATCCTCCACTGCCTTCCTGGGCCACAGCAGAGAGCTGGACTGCATTTTCAATTATAATGTAATCCACTTAGCAGTCTTTCTACTTTTGATCAATTCTTTTTCTTTTTTTTTTTTTTTAAGATTTTTAAATTTTATTTGAAAAGTAGAGTTACAGAAAGAGAGAAAGAAAGAGAATCTTCCTTCCAATGTTTCACTCCCCAAATGGCCACAATGACCAAAGCTGGAACAGGCCAAAGCCAGGAAGTAGGAGCTTCTTCCAGGTCTCCCACGTTGATTCAGGAGCCCAAGTACTTGAGCCATCTTCTGCTGCTTTCCCAGGCACATTGATAGGGAACTGGATAGGAAGTGGAGCATCTGGGACTGGAACCAGTGCCCATTTGGGATGCCCACACTGCAGGTGGAGCCTTAACCTGCTACACCACAGTGCCAGCCCCTTTTATGTCCTTTTTTAGTGCCCCCCATCTCCAAGTTCCTAAAGACTTTATTAGAAATGTACTATATTTTATACTGAGAATTTTCACAACAGGTCCAACATTTGTGTTTGTGTGCATATTGAATAAATAGAGTTAATTTAATTTTGTTTTTTTTTTCTCTACAGATAATTAGTTTTGCAGCGTTTATTGAAAGGACTATATCCTTCTTTGTTTTATAGAACTACCATTGCTAAAATCAAATGCTCATATTCGTGTGTACTTTTCTCTGAGCCTTTTTTTCTGTTCCATTTATATCTTTGTCTTTTCCCTAATGCCACCTGGTCTGAACTATTTATTGTATCTTCATAATTTGTTTTGGTGTTCGTAAAACAAGTCTTATATCCATAACCTTCTTTAAGCTGTCTTGGATAGTTTTGGCCTTCCACTCATCCACAAAATTTTCAGTTTTCTTTCAAGTTTCTGAGAAAAGCAAATAGATGGTTTGGTATTTTGATTACAACTGCATTAAACCTATACAGTAATTTGTAGAGAACTGATATAATTTCAATACAGAGTTGATGACCACATGAAGTAAAAATAAGAATTACTTTATGAGTTATGTATTAGCCTTGCACAAGGCCTTTCTTTCAATACATACTTGTTGAAATGAGAGAATCAGAGTGGATGAATCAGAAGAGTGTGAGAGACAATCCACATGCAGAATACTTCCCTTTGCGTTCCGGAAGTGCTGATAAGGTTAGAGTAGAAGATGTAACCGCTGGAGATGTGCAGGCTGAGCAGCTGAAAGTACACCATCTGGACTCCAAGCACTACTTTCAGCTTACCAAATGATGACAATATGAGTGGTTGGCACTAAATATTACTGTGCACTTTTAAAAAAATTATTTATTTGAGAGGTATAATGATGGGGGTGGGGACGAAAACAAAGAGAGGAAGTCTTCCATCCACTGGTTCACTCCCCAAATGGCCTTAAGACCCAGCATAGGGCCATGGGAGCCATCAGCTCCATCTGGGTCTCCCACAGGAGTGGCAGTGGCAGGAACTTGGGCCATCTTCTGCCACCTTCCCAAGTACATTAGCAGAAAGCTGAATCAGAAGCAGAGCAGCCAGGATTCAAATTGATTCTTGCATTACATTGGCTCCTTGGCCCTCTGTGTCATAAATCTGGCCCCTGTTGTACATTTTAAATAAGATGATCCATATACAATAATAATAGAGTGTGGTATATAGGAAGTGTTCCCTTGCCAACTACTACTTTCTTTCTAGTTTGCCAAATTCTCTTTTGTAATTAAGGTGGGCTTGATTCTCAGAGTACATACTGAGCCTTGCCATTCTATCACATTTAGGTTTTCTCCTTTTACCTTGATCTGGACAGTTTTTGGAATGGGGTACAGGTATGTGAACTAAATATGCTTATAATATATATTTAGGCAATAAATCTAGGGGTAGTTTCTGAAGTTACGTGTAAGATAATGATTCGTTATTTGCATGGTCTATTTCAACCATAACTAACATTAGCTTAGAAAATGTTAAACTAAAAAACATTATATTAACTACAAAGTGCATGCTGCTTTGTTTAATTTTGCAAATATTATAAAATAGCTATTTAGATATAGCCTTCTAAAATAAGTATAATCTGTACAAATAGGATAGTAATAGGGTTTTCTTTTCAAGTGATTTTGTTTTTTCTAAAAGTCAAAACTGTGACTCTACTGAGCACATCTGTATGACTAATAATAAGTAGATGATGTGATTTCATGTCACAGTCACTTTACTGTAAGCATTCTGATCCTATGTAAGATGAACCTGTAAGTCATGCAATGCAGTTCCTAGAATGATGGACCTAAGAGACAGACATGCTGTCAAATGTGTACCAGTGACATAGCCTTACACATGTCTTAGAAGAGACCCATCTGTAGTGCAAATTTAGTGCAGCTTCAGAGACACTCCTAAGAATTATATGGAAAGATGAGCAGTCTTAACTGTAGCAGTAAAAACAAGCAAAAAGCAGAGGAGGCAGGATGCAAAAATATTAGCGATAATTTTCCCAGAAGAAATACAGGAAGGAAGTTAGGTGGGGGCTACAAATTTTAAATCCTTTCCACTGTGCAAATGGCAATATCTTAGAACCATGTGTCTCAAAATAGGTAATTTAAACTTCCCTAGTCATTCCTGAGACTACTGAAGGGGAAAATAATCACTGTGAAAATTGTTCAATCAGGAACCAATTTGTAGGAATTAATGAAAATATTTTGGGATTAAATTCCTCAGAAGGATGTTGGCATGACAAATTGACTGGTGTGCATGATTATTAAACTGGATTTTTCCTTCTGACCACATTCAAGCCACTACTTCTGAAGCAAATAGAAACCCTGCTTGTGGTTCCTTGTGTTATTAAGATCTTTTCCTGGAACTGGGATGAAAGAATTCTAAATATCTTTTCAGCAACAAGTACAGTAATGCCAGGCTATCAACCATGTTGCCCTCAATGTACTGTGAAGGGCATGTTTGAGCCATATTTATTTATATAATTGCTCTCTTTGTTACTTATTTCCTAGAGCTCTCAAATCATGCCAGAATGGTGACTAGCATGTGACTAAATGTTTGACCTTTATCTAAATTATGCAGACTTTCCCAGTCTCTCTGACATTGCTTGTCATTCATTCCTTCACCTACCAAGTCATTACTAGGAGGGTGTTGGTCAAATTGCTGAATTCAATAGACACTCTTCATGGATCTATAGAAATAATAGTTATGAGATAATTTTTCAGGTCTTCTCTGATTTCATCCTTTTTAGTAGTATACCCCATAGCCCTTAACACTACATTTCAAACAATAAAATTTCCAATAAGTATGTGTTAAATTAAGGAACTCAGAATAAGAATTTGAAAGTGCATTTGGCCGGCGCCGCGGCTCACTAGGCTAATCCTCCACCTTGCGGCACCGGCACACTGGGTTCTAGTCCCGGTCGGGGCACCGGATTCTGTCCCAGTTGCCCCTCTTCCAGGCCAGCTCTCTGCTGTGGCCCGGGAGTGCAGTGGAGGATGGCCCAAGCCCTTGGGCCCTGCACCCTATGGGAGACCAGGATAAGTACCTTGCTCCTGCCATCGGATCAGTGCGGTGCGCCCGCCACAGCGCGCCGGCCGCAGCGGCCATTGGAGGGTGAACCAATGGCAAAAGGAAGACCTTTCTCTCTGTCTCTCTCTTTCACTGTCCACTCTGCCTGTCAAAAAAATAAAAATAAAATAAATAAATAAATAAGAAAGTGCGTTTGGAGCTCAGAAATTAAAGTCACTGAAGGAAAGTTATAAATTACTTTTCTGTAGCTATTGTTCATCTCTGATTTCTTTTTTTGTCATTTTTTGAGGCTTAAAAACTGCCATGGCAGCAGGAAAACTACCCAGGGGATGGTCATCGGGTGTGTTCAGGATGCTAACGCTGCTTTCCATCAGTATGGGGAGCCATGTGCTGACACTGTGCACAGAGAGGGGAATCTGCACATAAATGAGCATAATTAGCAGTTAATAATTTATTATCATACAAAATACTCTGATTATTTTTGCTACTTGCAGCACATATCCAACAGCATTAAGTCCAAGTGCCTATCATTTATTCTTCTAATGACCCTTAATCTGACTTGAGTTTGTTAATATTTTAACATTTATTGACTGCATTTTAAAATAAATTAATTTTGTTTGAGCATGAAACTTTCAGGAATAGTGAAAAATTACAAGACAGTGATTTTATCTAGGAGGTATGTGATTTCCCCTTTGGAATTATTTCATTGATACAATCTTTTGATTATTCTATTAAGTACAGCATTCAGAGTTTTATAATTTTTCAAGTTGCAAAACAAATCCATGTATTTTGCAAATCAATTTGCAAAATAAAGTCCTATGTAACTTTCTATCTGAATATATATGAGTATAAAAGCCCTAATATCAACTTGGAACTATTAACTTAGAAGCTTTCCTAAAGAAACAAAATAAAGTTCAATTTACATAGTGCTGAATCAAACAAACATCTCTAAATGAAGATTTTTAAAAATATCATGTCAAGAAAAAATGATGATCCTGTAACTACTTAACTGTCTCTGTGATTTGTGGCATATCCCAATATGAACATCCCCTACCCTGAATGGTTACAGAGCAAGATTAACCCTGAAGAGGAGCCAGGTTCAGTTAAAGTTGGAAGACAGCATTCTCTAGAGAGCTCAAGAAAACAGGGTTGTTTTTTACTATGTTTTTTTTTCTTCTTCTTTTTTTTTTTTGACAGGCAGAGTGGACAGTGAGAGAGAGAAACAGAGAGAAAGGTCTTCCTTTGCCGTTGGTTCACCCTCCAATGGCCGCCATGGCCGGCGCGCTGCAGCCGGCGCACCGCGCTGATCCGATGGCAGGAGCCAGGAGCCAGGTGCTTTTCCTGGTCTCCCATGGGGTGCAGGGCCCAAGCACCTGGGCCATCCTCCACTGCACTCCCTGGCCACAGCAGAGAGCTGGCCTGGAAGAGGGGCAACCGGGACAGAATCCGGCACCCCGACCGGGACTAGAACCCGGTGTGCCGGCGCCGCTAGGCAGAGGATTAGCCTAGTGAGCCAGGGCGCCAGCCTTTTTTTACTATGTTAAAGACGTTCCAGACACATAGAGAAAGTGTAGAAATAAAGGGAAGCAGAAAAATGAAACAAATCATTTGTAGACGAGAATTCTGAGAGATTGATAAGTAAAGTAGCTTACATGCTCACAGAACCAAAGATGATTTGGTTATGAGACACAGTAGAAGGCTTCACTATCCAAAGGGAAATCTAACACATAGCAGGCCCTCTATAAATATTAATTTAATGAATGAGTAAATCCAATTCAATTATAATGTTAACTCAGTTAATGACAGGCTTCAACTTTTGACTAATGGTCTAAACACACAATAAGTGAGATGATATAAAATGCTAAGAAGAGTGTCTGACACATAGATAGTTCTACATGTGTTGGCTATTAGTATTATAGCCCTTTTTGTTATTATAATTAATAATATTACTAGCAGTCTTAGCTTGATTTGAAAAAGGGTATCATTCACTCATGGAAAAATCCAGTCTTTCTGAGAGGAGTTAGATTGATCTTGATAGCATACAGAAGGAAACCTTGACTATTTGGGCCACATTTAACAAAGTTGTTGAACTCTTACCTGTGGATTTAAAGCACACTAATTTCAACAGTTAGACTGTATTTGACTTTTCTATTTCCTGAATGACATATTGAATGGAAACACATTCAACCGTGTGTTGACTTTTTCTGATGCCAACTCTCAGAGCACTTTGAGAAAAATAATAGATGGTATCAATATGAGCAACACAATACCATCTTATATTTGTATATTCAAGCCACACGGATCCTGACATGCTCTCAAATATCTAAATATAACTAAGAACTTACTTTTCCTCCTTTCAGAGCTGAGAAATTGAAGGCCTGGAAAGGTTACTTGATTTGATGATTGAGATCGATAGATCTGGAGGTGTTGAGGCTAGAATAAGTTCCTTTGCCACCCAGTCTTTTTTTTTTTTTCTTAATGATTGACAGGTAACCGTTTTATTTGAAAGGAATGAGACTCTAGAGAGAAAGAAATGAGATAGAGAAACACCTTTTCATCCAAGCTAACTTCACAATAACTGCACTAGCCAAGACTGGATCTCAAATGCCCACAACAGCTTGTGCTGGGCCAGGCTGGACCAAGAAGTAGGATCCCAGAGTTCAACTTTGGTCTCCCACAAGGGTTTCAGAGACCCACGTACTTGATCCACCACCTGCTGCCTTCCAGGGGGTGCATAAGTGGGAAGCTGGAATTGGGAGCAGAGGCAGGACTGGAACCCAGGCACTCAGATAAAGGACATGTGCATCCTCAGTGGCATCTCAGCCACTGCTCCAAATGCCCATCCCAGGACAAATTATTTGATATTAATTAAATATAGCAAAATGACAAAGTTTCAACCTGTATTAATGAAAAATACTGATGATGACAATAACGGATAATCATACTGCACTTACCACGTAACAAGCACCATTCTAAGCACTTGCTATATACATTTTTTTTATCATCATAAGACATGAGTTCTATCATCTTAACTTCACATTTGAGGAAACTAAAGTGCAGAAAGCATAGCTGACTTTTACACCATCACAGATAGACAACGGGAGGACCAGAATACTAACCCAAGCCATTCAAATCCAAAATCCATGTTCTTAGCCAAAACTATCCATCCCTCACACCTGTTCTCTGGGATTACATAGTCAAAAAATGGTTCTGGGTTCCAGAATACTATTTTACTTTAAGGAAACTAACTTTTAATTTTGGTAATGTCTCTTAATTACTTTGGTTGCAAAGTAATTTGATTAGGACTTCAATTGTCTGAAGGTGACTGGAATGCGCTGTGCTGCATATATGTGTCCATAAATTATTTCAAACCATGACAATATTTTTAAAAATAAATTCTTCAGGGCTGGTGCCACGGCTCAATAGGCTAATCCTCCACCTGCGGCGCCGACACACCGGGTTCTAGTCCTGGTCAGGGCGCCGGATTCTGTCCCGGTTGCCCCTCTTCCAGGCCAGCTCTCTGCTGTGGCCCGGGAGTGCAGTGGAGGATGGCCCAAGTGCTTGGGCCCTGCACCTGCATGGGAGACAAGGAGAAGCACCTGGCTCCTGCCATCGGATCAGTGCAGTGCGCTGGCCACAGCGCGCAGGCCGCGGCGGCCATTGGAGGGTGAACCAACAGCAAAGGAAGACCTTTCTCTCTGTCTCTCTCTCTCTCTCACTGTCCACTTGCCTGTCAAAAATAAATAAATAAATAAATAAATAAATTCTTCAGGGTCCAGTGTTGTAATTCAGTGGATTAAATTGACACTTGCTATACTGGCATCCCGTAGCAGAGTGTCGGTTCAAGTTCCAGTTTCTCCACGTACAACCCTGTCCTGCTAATATACTTAGGAAGGCAGCTAATATACTTGGGAAGTGCTTCAGCCCCTGATGCCCATATTTGAGACCTGGGTAGAGTTCCTGACTACTTGCTTTGAGTTGTACCAGTTGTACCAGCCCTTTCTCTTGTGGACATTTGGGGAGTGAACCAGTAGGTGGAAGATCTCTCTGTCTGTCTCTCCTTTTCTATCACTCTGCCTTCCAAAAATAAATAAATAAATATTTTTTAAAAAATTATTCTTCAGAAAAACTGCATTTTATTAGTCTTCGAATATAGGTGGATATGGATTGACTAAATAAACTACATTTTTTGTGTGTGTGAGAGACCACATGTTTTGCATTCTAGAAACAAGCTCATTCTCAATCTTGAAATATCATTGGTATGGAGGTGAACTTAAGATGTCTGATTTACTTTCATTAAATAACTGAAAGTCTTTTATAATTATGGGCTGAAAACTCACCTTTCTATTTCAGAGATATGAGAAGCAATGCACTGAATAAATTATTTGTTAAACTGTTTTTAATCTATAAATTTCATATACCTTTCCATTTCAGATATATGAGAAACAACACATTGAATAAATTATTTGGTAAACTGTTTTTAATCTATAATTTACATATGGCTTAGCCTAGTAAAATCATCTGTACAGAAATGTGAATTTCCTGAGGGTAGGATATTATGTTGTTTAGCTTTGTTTTCTGTTGCATACCCAGTAGACTCTAAAATAGAGTTTTAATCTAATAATACTCCCTTAATTTACTGAATATATGTAAGTAGTAGGAAAAGACAAAGGAAATCAAGGTTAATTAACAAAGTTAATTAGCCATGAAAACAATGCCTGAGAATGTTATAACACTTGCTGTGTACTAGGCCCTGAGTTCAGCACATCAGCCCTTTGAAGTGGGCAACTGTTGTCTGTTTGCCTTGTATAGTAACTTAGAGACATGCAACCGCTTTCTCAAAGTGACAGAGCTAGTCAATTAACCTAGTAAGCTGCCAGATAATACCACCTCCATTCCAGCAGTCACTGCTTTTGCTCTGACCTTATAATTCTTTAATTTGTGGCCTCTGTGTCTTACTATCAGAATATTTTTTAAAAGGAGGTCAGGGACATATCTCTTTGGATCATTATTTTATCCTCAGTATCCAGAATAACACTTGCCCCATGGTAAACAATAAATAGGTTGCTGAGTGAATAAATGAATTAACAAATTACATCAGTCCCACATTTATTCTATTCCAGTGCCAGACTCGTACTTATATACTTACTACCTGTGAAATGGAAACTCAAAAGTCTCACTGAATACTCTCACTGTAAAGGAACAAAGGTACTCAGATAACAACAGCTTTTCTTGGGTTCCATGGCTAAAGATATGGGGGAAATGACTGGGTCCTTGTTTTGGAGTTACCCTCCTGAGGCTGACAGCATAGAATAATACTGAGATATTAAAATCATTGATTAAACCAGCAAGAAAGAAATCGCAGAACAAAAATTCTAAATTTAAAATAACTCCTTAATTTATTTACAAACTTGTTTAATTTAGACTGGAAAACAAAGAGACTTTTTCTGTATTTCTCTAATCTTGTTGGCTGTTGTACATCATAATTACTCTTGAGGTCTTCCTATTATTCCAAAATTGTGATCTATATGAAGTTAAAATTAGTAAGGGGATTTGAGTCTCTCTATTTCCCAGTTGGATTTCTCCTAAACCTGAATAATTTGCATGTACACACTCAGGATTTTGATTCAGTAATTTTAATGCTAGTTACAAAACATTCAGGTTACAGCACCAAGTTAATAAGTAGAGACCACAGTTGTTTTACAGCATCAGAGCCTTTGTGGCATCCAAAAGAAATCAAAAGCAAAGGTAATAACATTTGGTTAAATTCAAACTGTGTGACTGTTTAAAGTGTGTTCTGTAGTTCTCCTAAAATCAGTCTAGGCATCTCTTGACCATGTGTTTCATTCAGAATGACACCATACAAACATAATTAGCTGTGTTCTACTTCATGCAATCTCTATTGCAGAGCTGTCTTCCAGCTGCAGTTTTACATATAAATTTGTTTAGAAGTCATTCTATAGTATAGAGACTCAAGAGATCATCCATGTTAGTTTTACAAAGTAACACAAGGCTCTGAAAGATATAGAGGGAATAAATCACCAAGGAAAAAACTGGGAAATGTAACTCACATTAGTTGTGTGTTTTACTAGCCTGTTACTCATGGTAACATTTTGACAAGCTGAAAGTTGGCATTTTATTAAAAATAACGATAGCTCTTAGAAACGCTGTGCCTAGTGTTTACTGTTTTCTTCCCATAACAAGGAAGGAGATCTCTTTGTTTCCCACCACAGTCAATGTCAGTTACTGAGGACTGACTTGCCAGAAACTTACTAAAATTGTTTCTAATCTTCATTAGAATTATCAAGTAGTAATAATTTTTCCCATTCTTAAGCAGTAGCTAACAAATTTTCCTAGAATAACACTTCTGGGATTAGAAACATGGCTCATTAGAGTACAAGGCCTATATTCTTTTTTAGTTTTTGTGTGTTTATTTTCATTTTATTTGAAAGGCAGAAAGACAGAGACAGTGACAGACAGATGGAGAGAGGCCTCCCACTTGAACTTCATTCCCCAGTTGTCCTCAACAGTCAAAACTGGGGCAGGCCAGAGCAAAGCATCGGTATCTCCATCTGAGCCTGCCATATTGGTGGCAGGGACTCAGATATTCAAACCATCATCTGTTGCCTCCCAGACTGTGCACTAACAGGAAGCTGGATTGGAAGTGGAGTACCCAGTACTCAAACCAGCACTCTGATATGGGATGCAAGCATCCCAAATGTAAACTTAACTGCTGAGCCAAACAATATTCCCTCAAAATGCAGAGCAAATCTCATGTGATCAGTGAAATGTCTGGTTGTTTATTTGTTGTTTTGTTTTTTTTTTTTTTTTTGGTATGCTATACACAAAACCATCCATTTTATTCCAGAATACATCATCTTAATGAGAATAAAAAGCTTCTGTATGCACATACTGCCAATACATTTAAAAAGGTTCAAATTTTAACAAGTAGAAGACAAATTCATCAGACAAGAGATCATAAATTACTTTGGCCGAAAAAAATCTTTAAAAAAAAAAATCTGGCTCAACATTCTGCTTGCAGGTTTCTACACATACTGTATATGTGGTGAGTGTGTGTGTGTGTGTGTGTGTGTGTTATGTGTGGTTGTTTATTTGTAAGATCTGCTTCTGAGTCACCTGAAAAACCTACTGATGAGTATCTTTTGATGGTTTGGGATTCTTTTCTGAAAATGAGCATGCATTCTCTTTTTATCCTTGGTAAGCTGCTGTATATCTCTCTTTCAATCATTGCATCAGGAAATCATGAAGAAATAAGCCATTGTGTTTCATGAAGAAGTCAGCTACAACTAGATCTAAGACTTTGGAAAAGGAAGCAGAAATCATCTGTTCATAACCCATCCAATTCTTCCATTCATCAGGATTTACAGGGCCTACTGTGAATAAGACACTATGCCCGGAAAGAATGTTGATAACCTAACTGCCTTTACTTATAAAAGTAAGCTCTCAGGAAAAAAAGCATTTGAACAACTAGCTAAACATCTATTATTTTGCAAGATAAAATGGCTCAGTATAGTAAAATTTGCATGGTCTTTGGTAATAGATAGACCCAAAGTCTAATCACCTGTTACTTCTTTTGCTAATTTGCCTGAGAGAAAATGTTTAACTTCCCTGTGTCTCCATAATCTCATTTATGAAAATGTGATTACAGAATCTTGATGTGGTGATTATTAAATGAGATAGTGCATGGAAAGAACCAGGCTCATAATCAATGATGCCATTATTATTATTGAGATAGCACTTCAGACAAATTCGAAATAAACTTTCTACCTTTTCGGCAGACAGTACTGGAAACCAAAGGGTTTCTGAGTGACATGCCTAAGTGACAAAACAAGGCAGAGATAGCTTCCAGTAACCCTGCTCATATTTTACTTTTTAAAGAAATACTTGATGAAAACTGAAAATTATGCCAGAGAATATCAGAGGCATTTGAGTTCTATGGCAACTTTTTAACTGACAAAGTAATGGGCGGCTCACTGTGTAAGAGTGCTAGGATTAGAAGCCTGGAACGGTTGGTAACTCCTTGTCTTTTTATCTGGCTCCCTGATCTCCTATTAACAAGAACAGGCTGGATCACAACCCCGTAACTGCACAGGTAATTCACAGCCACACTTTTATCGCTTGGATCTTTCTTCTGCTCCACAGCCCAGAAGCTGCAGTCAGCTGAGGCTAAAGGACTCTGTATCATTTGGAATCACCTGTGTAACCTTGAGCTCTCCTTTCTCAGGAAGCTGTTATTCCTCCATTGTCCTGAATGCATACCTAGTTTCAGAGGCTGTTTGACTTCTGGGGATTTGGGAAGGTCATGGCTCTGAGGGAGCCGTTCTTTCAGAACCGAGGCTTCCCTCACCAGGAGGCAGGAATCTTGACACTCCACAGTGAAGTCTATTAGGTATTAAATACAAACTTTGATTCTGGATTTCCTCTTGGTAACCCTGATCCATATCTTTTTCTTGTCATTATTCATATCCAAGATTCAAGCTGGGCTCATTGTGCCATGATGCATTTTGTTGTAACATGATATAATGAAAAGTGATGTTCCAAAATTCTGAATCAATACACTGCATCCAGACTTGATTGTTAAAGTTGACTTGGATACTGAGGCTAAATTTTCATTTAGAATGCTAATTTAAGTGGAAGCTCCAATGAATAATAATGTTACCAGATCAGAAAATTATTTCTGGATATAATATTTTAATACTTACTGTGGACTAATATCCATATTTATTATGTACAAAGAACCACATACCAGACATACCTTGGTCCTTTAATAATCTATTACTTTTAAAAACAATATGATAAAAAAGACTAACAAAATCTGCTTTATGGTGTGTATGGTTATTGGAGGCAAAAGGTTAATTTTTAATACACTTATAGAAAATGAAAAAGGTATCTATAAGACAATGTTGACATGAAAAATAAGTTTTAGATATCTTATATTATGAATATATTTAAATGAATGGTGCACTGTCACTATAAAATAGAAGTTTACTTTACTTCTACCCCCATAACCACATATCACATGATGTGACACCCCACATAACAATGATCAACCACCACCATTTACAAAATGTATTTATTATGTCTGGAAACTTTATCCCTTATATCTGACACAAAACTACAGAACTATTTCTTCTGGAAAATCTTTACCTGTGGTTCATCAACCAATACAACAGAGAAAAAGGCATGAGAAAGTCACTATTTTGTATTGAATCTAAAGAACTTTTTAAAGGTTTTTTTCTATGTTGATATAATGGAATGCTATAATGGAAACAGCATAGTGAATGGAAGGGGTTGGATTTTAAAGCTCACCTCTACCAGTAAGAATTGGGTGGTGTGGCTCAAATCACTTAACTTCTTAATGTAACTTTCTTTATCTCTAAAATTAGGATAATCAGCAGTTACTTTTACCCTCACTTATGTTATACCATTTCCTTTTAAGTTGTGCTACAAGGAAAGAAGCTGTTTATTTTTAAGGACAGGGGGCAGGCAAACTGAGGAATTCTGCACCTATCCTTTGACTCCTGCATGCAGGGATGTAACTTCTGTTACATTCAGCCCAGAGTCAACAGCGAGTGTCGAGGGTCTGGGTCAGGCCAATGTGCATGGATCCATATCCTTACCATTTCAACTCCATTCTTTATCATTTCTTTCTTTTGTTTTTTCCTTTCTTATTTTTCCTCCTTTCTTCCCTTTCTTACTTTCCTCTCTACTTAAAGGTTTTTCTCATAAAAGCAAAAAATGCAGGGGCTGATGTTATGGCATGGTGGGTAAAGCCCCGCCTGCAGTGCTGGCATCCCATATGGGTGCCTGTTCGAGTCCCAACTGCTCCACTTCCAATCCAGCTCTCTGCTATGGCCTGGGAAAACAGAAGAAGATGGTCCAAGTGCTTGTACCCGTGAACCTGTGTGGGAGAACTATAAATTCTTTAGACTCCTGGCTTTGGATTGGTGCAGATCTGGCCTTTGAGGCCATTTGGGGAGTGAACCAGTGGATGGAAGACCTCTCTTTCTCTCTGCTTCTGCCTCTCTGTAACTCTTCCTTTCAAATAAATAAATCAATCTTTTTTTTAAAAAAAGAGAAAGACAAAGGTAATGTATCTCACCGATTGTTACCCCTTCATGTATAATATTTTGCATAAGTTTATATATCACAAATAATTGCTAATGCATTAACAGTCATAAGCTGGGACTGATTTGTCGCTCCCCGTCTTCGTGGAGGAACGACACAGGACCCTGTCTAGGCTTCATATCTGAGTCACGGCACCATTACGTCGCTCCCCGTCTTCGTGGAGGAACGACACAGGACCCTGCCTAGGCTTCATATCTGAGTCACGGCACCATTTGCTGCTCCTCCGCACACGGAGGAGCCTCACCGGACCGGACGCTTGTTGTTCCCTTTTTTTACAAGTCCTTTCTATAGTAAAGTAAGAATAAGTAAACAGCAAACTCCCAAAGCAAGAATGAGTAGAGAGAAATGAGAAAGAACGAAGTAACGAACTTCCCCGCGAACTCTCCAACGCACTCTCCAACCAACCCACACCACCATGCCGTCTCTCTCCTCCTATATAGTCCTCTCCACTAATCCGTGCTCTGCTACCCACACACTGAGCGCGCCGCTCTCCTCCAATCAGGAGCGGCTCTTGCAGCTTATCAAGTTGGTAAGGGGCCGCTGGGTAGAAGCTGTACGCTCCTCTCCCAGCGCCACATTGTGGGAGAGCAGATGCATAGAATAAGTCTTAATTCCAGTAACAGTATAGTCCGAGTTGCTCCCCACACTGATTTTCTGAAATAGTAGGTTAAGAATCATTGTGTGCCATTTCAAATCCCAATTGCTCCACTTCTGACTCAGCTTCCTGCCAACATGCTTATGATGGATGGAGTTCTGGGCTCCTGGCTTCAGCCATTGTAGCCATTTTGGCAGTGAACCAGAAGATGGAAATCTCTCTTGCCCACATGCTCTCTTGCTCTCTCACTTTCTCTGTTTCTGTCTGTGTGTTTGTGTGTGTGTGTGTGTCTGTCTTGCCCTCTCTCTTTCTGTTACTCTGCCTTTTAAATAAACAAAAATAAATAAATCCAAAAGAAATCACAAAACAAAAACAGAAACATTTGCCAAATGAGTAATAGCCTATGAAAATATGCTCCTTTATAAAAAGATAAAGAACACTACAAAAAGTGCTATCAAAATCAACTTTCTCAGAACTCTGGAAATGAACCAAAGCATTAATCAAGGAGTATTTACTTAAAGAAAAAGCTAATCTTCATTATAATAGTGAGCTTTGAGATTTCTGAACTTGACCTCTTTCCCTGCACCAATCTTACGGTATCCGTAAATATCAACAGCCCCCCAATTTCCGGAGCACTGAAAATCAGCAACCTGGCAATTAAGGGGTGAAAAACAGGTTTGAAACATCCCAAATGTCCCACTTTCATAGAACTGTCACTATTTTACCAACCTGAAGCTCTGTAGAAAAGCTACATTTATAGAATTTCTGTTAATTTGACCTCTTTAGAGTTCTAACAGTGTTAATAGCTCCATTCTAGAGCATTTGCTGAAGAAAATATCAACAATGATGTCAAATATTGCAATTTCCCTAGGCATTGATACTAGTTGAAGCTAACAAGAAGTTAAACAAAAAAATTAAGTTATGAAATTGTCTTAGTGGGCTTGAAAAGCTCCAACCTATACGTGGGAACCTTGAAGACCCTACACATGATCAGGAGTGTGTATATACTTGGGAAAGAATAGAAAAATCTCTAATCCCCCACTTCAGAGCAATTTTGAGGGTGTATGTTTGGAAAAAATGAAAGTTAAGGAAATCTTTTAAATTTCTTACTGGGCCATTGAAGACATGCCATAACACACAAAGAGCCCCTTAGCAATGGCTAGGAGAGTTATTGTTCAAGGCATTTAAGTAAATCTCTTTTTAAAATTACCTGACCAGAGAGACTCCAATGGCCACTGAAGAAAAAGAATAGTCTATAGGATTAGTCCAGAAAAGAAATAAACATCAGAAGCAGTAACAACAGCAAAGAATATAACAAATTCTGAGTGAGAATTTGATTATCAGAGGTAATGCATTATATTATTTAATTAATCCAGAGGTTATTTTCAAAAGATCCAAATAGAAATTCTTAAAAACTGAGATGAAACAGCCAATACAGTCACTCAAAATCAAAATCAACTTTGAACTGGAAGAAGAATTAGTGAATTTGAAGATAGATCAATTGTAATTGTGCAATCTAAAGAACTGAAAGAAAAAAAAAAGAATGAAGAAGATGAACAGGACTGAAATTTGTTCACCATCAGTTGTGATGGGAGTCTCAGATAGAGAAAAGAGAAACATGAGGAGTGATACTTGAATACGTAATTGTTCAAAACTCTCCAAATTTGATGAAAATGTTAATATGAACGTTCCAGTAGTATAAACATACAGACTCACATATAGACATGTCATCACAGTCAAACTGTTGAAAACAACATTACAAGAGAACCTTAAAAGTTGAATTAAAGCAAATCATGATAAACAAGGGATCCTCAGTAGTACTAGTTAGCTTTTGTCTAGTGTGGATACCAGAAGGAAGCAGAATGACATGTTCAAAATACTGAAAGAAATAGACAGCAAAGCAAGAATTTTATATCTAGCAAAACTATCTTTCAAAAATGAAGTTACTACTGAGATATTCCCAGATAAGCAAAAACTGACAGCATTCATTGTTAACAGATCTACCCTAAAGAAACTATCCAAGGGAATTCTTCAGATTTAAATAAAAGGACAGTACACACTAGCTCAAATCCACACAACAATGCCCCAAAGGAGAAGGAAGATAAACAGCTACACAGGAATAAAATCATTATATACTACTGAAGTAAAATTGGTATCAATGTGAAATAAACTATCTTAGGATCTTAATTTAAATATCCAGGTAAACTATTGTGATAAAACTCATAAAAGTATAGTAAAATATACTTTTGCTTTTTACAAATGGCTTTTGCTTCCAGAAAAAATATTATAAACACTTTCCCCTTATTTCTCTAAATACAACTAAGAATCCTTGGCATTATCTCTTAAAAAATAATAAGACTGAAAACTAAAGACAAAAAGACCAACTAGAGAACTTGGATCTCAACAAACTATATAGTAGAGTTTCCTGAGTTTTATTTTTGTCTCATAAATCCAAGATTTTGAGCTTAACAAACCAGCAATAGATAAATGTCAATGTTACAAATAAAAAAAATAGCAAAAGTTTGCTCTCTGTAGCCAGAGGAAAGAGCGACCTAGCAAGAGAGAAAACTAACACCAACCACAAAAATAATACATCAGGAAATGTTGAGTATGAAACCTGATTCTCACCTTGTGAGACTGCAATGGAGTACCCTATCATTCCTGCTAGAATGATCTCAGAGAAGTCCAAGTAAAAGTTGAGACTTTCATCTTGCTGATTGCCAGTGAGATATTAATAAGTACCACATAGAGATACTGAACTTTAACATCCAGTAGTCAAGGGCCATTCCCTCATAGTTAGAAGGGGCCTAACAGGGAGTTGTGACTTCCACCACCAACCACTAACAACAAGAGCACCCCTCCAACAGAGTCAATGGTATTCATAAGAGGAGCTAGAACTCCTCCTTACCCAAAAGTAATAAAGACACTCTTGTTGGGTGCCAACGAATAGAGGCTGAGTGAAGAACCTATAGTCCTACCCCCACTTGGCAATAATGAGACAGTGCCTTCTCTTTCCCTTCCTATACTGGTGTCACAGAAATGCAGTTCAAATGAAAGGCTTAAATAAGTTCTAGAGTATCATGACTTGTTATGAAAATATTAGGTTTGCATTTAAAGATCACTCATAACCAAGAATCAAGATCTCCAACTGAATGAGAAAACAACAGTGAATATTGGCCAACATTAAACATACAAACATGTTACAATTATTTGATAAAAATTTTAAAGAAGCCATGATTAAAATTCTTCAACAAGTTATTCTAAATGTGCTTGAAACAAATGAAGAGTTTAATTAAACAAAGATCAGATATCAAGAAGAATCAAATGAATATTTAGATCATAAAATACAATAATTATATTTTTAATTCAATGAATTAATTCAGCCACAAAATGGAAGACACAGGAGAAAAAATAAGAGATCTGGAGAGAGAACAATAGAAATTGGCCACTATACACAACAGAGGGAAATAGACTTAAAAAATTAAGAGCCTCTGGGACATGTGGGATTGCAATCAAAGAGTTGACATGTCACTGGAGTTCTGGAAGTAGAGAAAAAAAGCAGTGCTAAAAGAGACTCAAAGGAATTGTCAAATTTTCTCCCAACTTGACAAAAACATAGCCTACAGATTCAAGCTGAGCAATATCAAACAAGATAAACTCAAAGAACTTCATGCTAAGACACACCTTAATTCAACTTTTGAAAATCAAAGAAAAACTTTGAAAGCACTCCATGAAAAATGACACCTTATCTATAAGAAAACAAATTAAGATGACAGTAGAATTCTTTGCAGAAGCCATGAAAGCCAGAAATGTGGCACAATGTTTTGCAAATCTTGAAAGAAAAGGACCAGCATACCAGAATTCTATGCTACTAAAAATATCATTCAGGAATGAAGGGGAAATCAAGGCATTCTGAGATGAAAGAAAGTTAACAAAACTTTTCTCCAGTAGACCTACCCTAATGAGAGGCAGGGGAATACTATTTTAAGCATAAAGGAAACAACAGAAGAACAAGCTTTGCAATACCAAGAACAAAGGAAAAAATGTGGGTAGGAATATGTGGATAAGTTAATAGGTTTTTCATCTTCTGAAGAATATATATATCTTCAATCAAGCAAAATAGCAAGATTCTGTGGTACTTTTTTTAAAGATTTGTTTATTTGTTTGTTTGTTTCAAAGGCAGAATGACAGAGACAGGGAGAGACAAAGGAAGAGCGATCATCCGTCTACTCATTCACCCTCCAAATGGCTGCAACAACCATTTCTGGGTCAGGCCAAAGCCAAGAGCCAGGAATTCCATCCTGGTCTCCCAAGTTGATGACAGCAGCCCAAGTACTTGCACCATCTTCCACTGCTTTCCCAAGCACATTAGCAGGAACCTGAATTTGAAGCAAAGTAGCGGGCCGGCGCCGTGGCTCAATAGACTAATCCTCTGCCTGTGGCACCGGCACACCGGGTTCTAGTCCCGGTCAGGCGCCGGATTCTGTCCCGGTTGCCCCTCTTCCAGGCCAGCTCTCTGCTGTGGCCCAGGAGTGCAGTGGAGGATGGCCCAAGTACTTGGGCCCTGCACCCCATGGGAGACCAGGAGAAGCACCTGGCTCCTGCTTTCGGATCAGCGCGGTGCGCCAGCCACAGCGTGCCTGCCGCGGCGGCCATTGGAGGGTGAACCAACGACAAAGGAAGACCTTTCTCTCTCTGTCTCTCTCTCTCACTGTCCACTCTGCCTGTCAAAAAAAAAAAAAAAAAAAAAAAAAAAAAAAAAAAAAGAAGCAAAGTAGCTGGGACTCAAACAAATATTTCAATTTGGAATACCAGCTTTGTAACCAGCGACTTATTCTGCTCCACAAAACTTACCCAGGTTTTCTAAATCCTGTTTACTAGTTAAGCAGCATTAGTTAAGCACTGCAAATATCTGTTGTATGTATGTATGTATGTAAATATGTTTATAGGAAATACATCAGACAACTATATTATAAACATGGGAGAATAAGGAGACATAAGCAAAAATAATATAAAACTTAAACCAAAATAATACATAAAGAAACTATTAAAAAATGTATGGGGCCAGCGCTGTGGCACAGTAGGTAAAGCCACCACCTACAGTGCCAGCATCCATATGGGTGCTGGTTTGAGTCCTGCCTGCTCCACTTCCGATCCAGCTCTCCGCTGTGGTCTGGGAAAGCAGTAGAAGATGGCCCAAGACCTTGGGCCCCTGCACCCGTGTGGGAGACCCTGAGAAGAGCTCCCAGCTCCGGCTTTTGCGGCCATTTGGGGAGTAAACCAGTGAATGGAAGATCTCTCTCTCTCTCTCTCTCTCTCTCTCTCTGCCTTTCTGTAACTGCCTTTCAAATAAATGAATAAATTTTTATAAAAAAAGATATATAAAGAGATATATTAAAAACACTTTAGAAAAATCAGAATGAAATTCTAAAATGTATTTAAGCAAGATGTAGGAAGGCAATAAAAAGAAAACAGTGAAATAAAAAATAGAACAAATGATAGATCTAAAGCACTAACATCAATATTTTAGGTGTCACGAAGAAATATGTGAAATTTGCTATTATATGGAAATGAAACAATGAACTCTTGAATAACCAATCATATAAGCTATGTGAAATTATATATTTAAAGAAAACATAGGCCGGCGCCGCGGCTCACTAGGCTAATCCTCCGCCTAGCGGCGCCGGCACACCGGGTTCTAGTCCCGGTCGGGGCGCCGGATTCTGTCCCGGTTGCCCCTCTTCCAGGCCAGCCCTCTGCTGTGGCCAGGGAGTGCAGTGGAGGATGGCCCAGGTGCTTGGGCCCTGCACCCCATGGGAGACCAGGAAAAGCACCTGGCTCCTGGCTCCTGCCATCGGATCAGCGCGGTGTGCTGGCCGCAGCGCGCCGGCCGCGGTGGCCATTGGAGGGTGAACCAACGGCAAAAAGGAAGACCTTTCTCTCTGTCTCTCTCTCTCACTGTCCACTCTGCCTGTCAAAAAAAAAAAAAAAAAAAAAAAAAAGAAAACATAAACTGTTAAAACTAATTTTTTCTTTCTTTTTTTTTAACTTTATTTGACAGAGTTAGACAGTGAGAGAGAGAGAGACAGAGAGAAAGGTCTTCCTTCCGTTGATTCACTCCCCAAATGGCCACCATGGCCGGCACTGCAGCGATCTGAAGCCAGGAGCCAGGTGCTTCCTCCTGGTCTCCCAGGCGGGTGCAGCGGCCCAAGCATCTGGGCCACCCTCTACTGCCCTCCAGGGCCACAGCAGAGAGCTGGACTGGAAGAGGAGCAGCCGGGACTAGAACCCGGTGCCCATATGGTTGCCAGCACCGCAGGCGGAGGATTAACCAAGTGAGCCACAGTGCCGGCCTCCTATTAAAACTAATTTAAGAATAAGTAGAAGGGTAGGCATTGTGGCATAGCTGGTTATACTTCCACCTGGGAAACCAGCATCCCATTCTTGCACCAGTTCGAGTCCTGGCTACTCTATTTTTTTTTTTTTTTTTTTTTTTTGAGATTTAAAAGCAAGATATATTAGAGTCAAAGACCTCCAGCAGTGGCGTGGAGGAGGGCCTCCAAGAAAGGCAAAAACCAAAGGATCCTATGGTACTGGGGTTTTTAAGCACAATTTTAGTGAAGAAAAAAAACCCCGTCAGCTTGATATTAAGTTACACGGCAGGAACAAAACCCGTCAAAAGACCTGATTTATATCCAGCTGCCTACTAATGTCTTGGGAGAGCCGCAACTACAACGCTTGTACCCATGTAGGAGACTCAGAAGAAGCTCCTGGCTCCTGACTTCTGCCTGGCCCAGCAGAAGTGGCCAATTTAGGGAGTGAATCAGCAGATGGAAGTTCTCTGTCTTTACCTCTCTCTGAACTTTGCCTTTCAGATAAACAAATAAATCTTACATTAAAAAAAAAAGAGAGAGAAGAAGTAGAAAATCCAAATAGATCAAAAACAACTAAACAGATTGAAAGAGTAAAAGAGTTTTATAAACAAAGTCCCAGGCCCTAATGACTTCACTGGTGAATTGTATCAAATTATTAAAAGTACCTAACACCAATCCGTCCCAAATTCTTCCAAAGCAGAAGAACAAGCAGCATATTTCAGTTCATTCTGAGAGTAATATTTCTCTGGTCCCAAAATGAAATGAAAGTATGACAAGAGAAGAAAGCTACAGGTCAATATCCAATACCCATTTATGAAAAAACAAATAATCAACAACATGAAATAAAATGGAACTCTCTCAACTTGATATAGAATCTACCAAAAAACAGTAAAATAAAACTCATACAGGAAGCATAAGCATAATGCTTAATAATGAAAGACTGAAGGTTTTGTCCTCATACTCAGGAACTGGATGAGGAAATCCACTCTATTCAACATTATGTATAGTCAGCATTTTCTAGAGGTCCCAGCCAGGCCAGCAATTAAAAAAAGTTACACGAATTAAAAAGTATAACATACAGGCCGGCGCTGCTGCTCACTAGGCTAATCCTCTGCCTTGCGGCGCCGGCACACCTGGTTCTAGCCCTGGTCGGGGCGCCGGATTCTGTCCCGGTTGCCCCTCTTCCAGGCCAGCTCTCTGCTGTGGCCAGGGAGTGCAGTGGAGGATGGCCCAAGCGCTTGGGCCCTGCACCCCATGGGAGACCAGGAGAAGCACCTGGCTCCTGGCTTCGAATCAGCACGGTGCGCCAGCCACGGAGGCCATTGGAGGGTGAACCAATGGCAAAAAGGAAGACCTTTCTCTCTGTCTTTCTCTCTCACTGTCCACTCTGCCTGTCAAAAAAAAAAGTATAACATACAACTAAATTTATTTGCATATAACATAATCTTGAATATATAAAGTCATAAGTAATCTATAAAAACTCTGTTAGAGTTAATAAATGAGTTTATCAGGTTTTCAGGACATAAGTTCCACATAAAAACATCAATTATATATTTTAAAGATTTATTTATTTATTTGAAAGAGTTACAGAGAGATAAGGAGAAACACAGAAAGAGAGATCTTCCATCTGCTGGTTCACTCCCCAAGTGATCACAACAATCTGAGCTGAACCAGGCTGAGGTCAGGTGCTAGGAGATCCATTCTGGTCTCCCACATGGGTGGCAGGGTCCCAAGCACATGGGCCATCTTCCACTGCTTTTCCCAGGCCATTGGCAGGGAGTTAAATCAGAAGTTGAACAGCTGGGACACAAACCAATGTCCACATGGGATGTTTTACCCACTGTGCCACCATGTTGGTATCAGTTGTATTTTTAAAGACTAACATGAACAATGTGAAAATAACTTAGAAAGTAATTTTTATAACAGCATCAAAAGAAATGAAACAAACTTAACAAAAGAAGAACATAATTTGTACACTGAAACAATTAAACAATGGAGAGGAAAGCATTGAAAGACAATATTAATATGGCATTATTCTTCAAGTTGATCTATAAATTCAGAGCAATCCTTATAAAAAAAACCTCTGCTGACTCTGTTTTAGACTTTTACCAGATGATCTTATTGTTTATATATAAATTAAAGGGCTTACAATATCCAAACCTTACATGAAAGAAGAAGAAAGTTAAAAGACTTATACTTAAAGACTTTAACATTTTTCTATAATGTTACAATAATTGAGAGTTTGGTACCAGCAAACTAGTGAAATAAAATTGAATCAACAAATAAACCCTCATATTTGTTGACAATTCACCATAATTTTGTACTTCAAAGGACACTTGCATAAAGGAAATGAGAAGACAACCCAGAGAATGGGAGAACATATTTGCAAAACATCTGAAAATAATCTTTCTCTAGCATATGTAAAACTCTTACAACTCATCAGTGAAATAAAATTTCGATACCAGTTGAAAATGGACAAAGAATTTTAATAGACATTTCTTCAAACACAATACACAAATACCCAATAAATGCAATCAATACCAACAGCTATAATGGAAATGCAAATTATCACCATAGTGGTTCTGCTTCACATCCACTAGGATGAGTATAACCAAAAAATAGGCAATTTACCAGTGCTGACAAGCATGTAGAGAAACTGGAACCATTACACATTGCTGGTAAGAACTTGAAATGATGTAGTCATTATGGAAAACAGTCTAGCTCATAATACTAAACACTAAATTACCACATAAACCAGTAATTCCACTCTTACATATACATGTAACAGAATTGAAAACACATATACACTCAAGACTTGTATGTTAATGTTCAGAGCAGTGCTCTTCGTAAGAGTCAAAAAATGACAAAAACCTAAATGATCTTCAAATGAAAGTACACCCAGAAAGTGATAGAACCTACAATGTTATGTATCCAATCATAAAAAGCACTGAGATAATGAGGTACTGATATCTGCTACAATATGGAGGCATCTTGAGAAAATGATGTTAAGTGAAAGAGCTCAGACACAAAAGGCCGTAAAAAAAAAAATCCATCCACACAGAAAATAGTTTATTGTTTGCCAGGAAATGTGGCAGGGCTGGTAAGAGTGATTGCTGATGAATATGGGATTTCTTTGTGAGGCAATGAAACGTTCCCAAACTAGATAGTGGGATGACTGTACAACTTTTGGGGTATACTAAAAAATCATTGAATTATACACTTTTTAAAGGATGAGTTTTACAGTATGTAAATTGTCTCAGTAAAGTTGTTATTTTAAAAACTTTATAGGCAAAAATAAATGACATCCCTCGTCATAGCTCCTCATAAAAACACTATATAATTTCTCAGTATAGCTCACTCAGGAAATACAGTGGATAAACAACATTAACACTAAACAGTTTTTAATAAAATAAAACACCATTTCTTTTAAGATGAGATTTTAATAAACTGACAGTTCTATCTATGTTTCTTATTAGCACAAGAGTCTCAAATTCGTTACTTGGCCTGCAATGACAATAGAACAAGTTGACAGCGGTAATATTCTCAATGAACCTATTGGCGGAGTCTTCTGGGTTTTAGTTAAATGTATTCCTGCATGTAGCCAAATTCATTTTCCTACTTTTGTAGACAATGTAATCCAGATAGTGATCCTACTAACTCATATAATCTAATCAATCTATCATTCTATTTATTGACACCTCACAACAATTCTGTCATTTCTTGAGTCACACTAATAACTTACATTGCAAATTAAATTTATTTATAGGAAATTGCATGAGATTAGTTGTGGTTTATGTAGTAGAAAACAGAAGACACATTTTTGCCTTATGCCCTATTACTTTATTTCTTTTTTTTTAAACTATTTAATACATAAAGAGTTCAGGGAGTTATGTGTTTTTTTTGTTTTTTTTTTTTTTTTTTTTTTTTTTTTTTTTGTTTTTTGCAGGCAGAGTTAGACAGTGAGAGTGAGAGAGACAGAGAAAAAGATCTTCCTTCTGTTAGTTCACCCCCCAAATGGACGCTATGGCCAGCGTGCTGCGGCTGGCGCACTGCGCCAATCTGAAGCCAGGAGCCAGGTGCTTCCTCCTGGTCTGCCATGCGGGTGCAGGGCCCAAGCACTTGGGCCATCCTCCACTGCCCTCCCAGGCCACAGCAGAGAGCTGGCCTGGAAGAGGAGCAACCGGGACAGAATCCGGCGCCCCAACCAGGACTAGAACCCGGGGTGCCGGCGCCGCAGGCGGAGGATTAGCCAAGCGAGCCGCGGAGCCGGCCTTTATTTCTTTTTAAAATGCAAGAGGCCTACATTTTAGGATTTATTTATTACCCTATCATATAGGACAGAAATCCTCAGCCTAGGCAAAAACAGAATGAGGTTCTTCTCCTAAGAAAGAAGTCTTGCCAGGCACCATGACCACATCACATACCCTTCCAGTTTTCTGTTTTCCAGCTTTGTGTGGCAATAATATTTTGGAATGCTTGAACTCCAGGCATCACATTTCCCTTTTCATTTTAAGCAGAATGATAGGAAATGGAGCAGAGAAGATTAGAGCTCTCAGAAGAGCAGCAGAGCACTCTCATTGCCTTCTCAGCAGCCAACGTGCACTGACTTGGCTTCATTTAGGTTGAAGGAAGCCCAAGGTATACAGCACCATAGCCCTTCCTCTGGGAAACAGACCAACCTGGGATTCCTATTACCAGAGAAGAAATGGAGAGGGCTCGGTGCTATGGCATAGTGGGTAAAGCCACCATCTGTAGTGCTAGCATCCCATATGGGTGTTCAACCAAAACAACGAGGCACTTTAACCTAACAAAGTTGATATATAAAATTAATTATAATTGAAGATATCAGGAGAACCATCTGTACAGAGATTGTTCTCTTTTTTTCAATCCAATACTTCCAAAGTATTTCTATAAACTAAGATATTCCATGGGAGACCTGGAAGAAGCTCCTGGCTCCTGACTTCAGATAGGCTCAGTTCTAGCCATTGTAGCCATTTGGGAAGTGAACCAGGATGTGGAAGATGTCTCTGTCTGTCTCTCTGTTTCTGTCTCTCTCTCTGTAACTCTGCCATTCAAATAAAATAAATAAATATTTTAAAAAGAAGAAATGGAATTGGAGTAAGCTAGCAGTCCTTTACAGTTGTTCTCGTTGCATTCTTTCCCATACTTTGTCATAAACTAAAACTTCTGTCCAAAAAATATATACAGAAGTGAACGTTGACTTACTGAATACCAGAGATCTCATCTTAAATCCTGTTGAATGAGTAATTCCGTGTAAATTGAAATGGTCTTTACCAGAAGCTAGCTTCACAATACTGAAATCCTTAATTGTCTCACTCAGGTCCAATTTTATATTTATAATTCCAAAAATGAAAATGGCTTATAAAGGGAAAATTACAGTCACCTCTCAGGAGTAATTGAAAATGGCCACATATGTATAAGATGCATATAATTCATACTATAAAAATTAATCTTAAATTAAAATATTACATTTAATCAGTTTTAAAAATCAAAATTATTAACACTTTTTTGTAATAATTGCAATAAAAACAGTGTAATTAAAAACCATCTGCAAGTCTGTGTCTCTCTCTTACCCAGAGGCAACTACTTTCAAATCTTTCTTTTGGCACTTATATCCATTTCTCTAGTAAAATATTTGTACTAATTAATCATTTTTCTCACTATCTATTGTCTCCTTTTATAATACCAGAGGAGATATTTTCTATTATACTTCCTCCACCTTGGCTTTCCACATTGTTCCAAGCTATTTATATCACTTGGATTTTCATTTTCTTTTGGTAAAAGCAGTAGCCAGAGTTTACATGATTAAGAAAATATATAACCTGTTCACTCTTCATATCTTCTTGGAAGAAGCTGATATTGCACTTTCAGTCTGGAGAATGAAAAAAAGACTTCAATCTTTAAGTCCATCAGCTTCTTAAGTAAATCTCAACCACATTATATAGGAGAATCTGATTTGCCCAAAGACCATTAATTAAAATAATGATCACACCTAAAAATGTCCTGGGACTGGAGTTGTAGCACAGTGGGTTAAACTGCCACTTGTGACACCAGCATCTCATACTGGAGTGCTGGTTGGAGTCTCAGTTATTCCACTTCTGCTCCACTTCTGGCTAATGCGCCTAGGAAGGCAACAGAAGATTGTCAAAGTGTTTGGGACTCTGTCTCAGCCCCATGTGACAGACCAGGATGGAATTCTTGGCTACTGACCCAAACCTGGCTGTTTACTGATTTGAAGAGTGAACCTGTTGATAGAAAATCTTTCTCCTTTCTTCTTTTCTCTTCTCTTCTCTTCTCTTCTCTTCTCTTCTCTTCTCTTCTCTTCTCTTCTCTTCTCTTCTCTTCTCTCTCTCTGCGTCTCTCTCTCTCTGTCTCTCTCTCTCTCTTTCCCTCTCTCTTTCTGATGCTCTGACTTTCAAATAAATAAATCCTTTTTTACAAAATATAATAAAAATTATAAATCATCCATCACAACAAAGAGCTGGGCACTTTAACCTAACAAAGTTGACATATAAAATTAATTATAATTGAAGATATCAGGAGAACCATCTGTACAGAGATTGTTCTCTTTTTTCAATCCAACACTTCCAAAGTATTTCTATAAAAAAAGATATCTATTATATAATCATAGCAGAGTTATCAGCACAAGTACATTTAATAATGATGCAATATTATTCTGATCTGGGAGTGATGTTCTAATTTTGGCAGTTGATCCATAATTTCATTTCTACTATTTTTTTAAATGCTTGTATGTTTTCTTCTACATGAAAGGAAGAGTGAGAGACAGAAAGAAAAAGAGAGATGCTTCATCCCCAAATGGCCACAACAGCCAGGACTGGGCCAGGCCAAAGCCAGGAACCAAGAACTCCATCTAGGATCTCCCATGTTCATGGCAGAGGCCTGAGCACCTAAGCTACCCCTCAAGATGAATTGGCAGGGAGCTGGATGGGAAGCAAAGTGACCAGTGCTCGACCCTGAACTCCAATATGAAATCCAGAGGCTTACTGTACGTCAACAGGTGCTTCTTATTCTTAGCATTGTGCATGGTCTTGTTCTACATGCAGGCCAGAGTTACATATTTACACTTAATTGTCAGCTTCCTGGGAACTATAATAACTCCCCCTTTGTCTTTTATGACTTTGATGCTTTAAAAGAATACAATCACTTCTTCCCTTATTTTTGTAATAGAACTCTCCTCATGCTTTCTCCTAATGAGACTTAAATAAACTATTTCCACTTGGAAAACTACAAAAGTGATGGCATGTCCTTCTCAGAGTGTCAAGTCTGAAACTTATTGGTGTGATTAATTTTGAAAACCTTCTCAAGATATTATCTAGTGTCTTTACTTTTTAGTTACCATTTTTCCTATAATGTATAAGTAATCTTGTGTGAGGCATTTTAAGATGGTAAGTAGGTTCCACCCCTGACCAAATTCTCCCACCTAGATGCAGCTCCCGTTGACCTTCTTGAAGGAAATGGTTAAAAACAAAAATGACTTTTAAATATTTTTCCAGCTCTAATACTTTCTCCAAATTTACCAATCGACACTTCCCTAGGCTTACTTGTTTAGTTATTTATCTATTTAATATTAATGTGTTGGGATTCAATTTCTTCAGTGATTTATATAATTAATTATAGCCTTTATTTCAGTGCCCAAATTGTCCTATATGTGACCAGTTGGAAATCTCTCGACTCCTGTGTGCTTGTGGCATGCCTCTTATTTTTTTAGGTACTTCTATAATTTCTGACACAACAAGGTATTTCCAACTCTTCTTGCTCCTTCTCGGCTTCAGCCCTACAATCTTTGTTTCTCTTAGGAGTCCTAGTTCCTTTTTAGTGAGGACACTTGGTGTATTTGTTGTCACTGCTGTATCTCTGGCTGCAGTCCCTTTCAGTGACTACAGCTAGACAGACAACACAAATACCCACATATGCAACTACACATAAATATATGCAGTATTTTAATGATACCTCCAATAACAATTCATTGTCACGGCATTTTCTCCCATCTCCCTTCATTCCATGTTTGCCCTCCTTTTCCTACAATGAGAACTTTGCAAGTCCTAACAACATCTAAGTGTAGGCTCATACACCTTAATATATTGAAAGTAACTCTGAACATAAATAAATTCATATCCTGTAAAAAAAAAAACCAACCTGCTGGCTGGCGCCGCGGCTCAATAGGCTAATCCTCCACCCGCGGCGCCAGCACCCCGATTTCTAGTCCTGGTTGGGCACCGGATTCTGTCCTGGTTGCCCATCTTCCAGTCCAGCTCTCTGCTATGGCCCGGGAGTGCAGTGGAAGATGGCCCAAGTGCTTGGGCCCTGCACCCCATGGGAGACCAGGAAAAGCACCTGGCTCCTGGCTTCGGATAAGCGCGGTGCGCTGGCCACAGCAGCCATTGGAGGGTGAACCAACGGCAAAGGAAGACCTTTCTCTCTGTCTCTCTCTCTCTATCTCACTGTCAACTCTGCCTGTCAAAACAAAAAAAAAAAAAAAAAAAAAAAAAAAACCTGCTAAAGAGAATTCAGTAGTTGTTTTTAGTACATTCCCTCTCTACCAAAACTTGTTGAATATTGTGCTCATTACTACTTTTTTTTTCTCTTTAATGAGGATATATTATTCATTTAACACACATACAGTTAGATTTGTTTCAGAATTATTTCAGTTTTGTGCCTCTTCCAGTTCTTATTGATTTAACTATTTGAATACATTGAATATGAACATGCTTCCAGAAGTCAAAATGATGCACACAAATAACTTAGTAAAGTATCACTTTGTCTTATTTCATTTTCCTTACATCCATCCCTTGTAATGAACCAAGCCCACGGTCTTCCTATTTCCAAAGTCTCTTCTATAACACTAAGCAGGCATACCTGTATTTCTTTATTCGGCTTTTCTCTCACACCAAACTGGTTATACTATATATGCTGTTTTGCACTTCTTCTTGGTCAGTATTTGATGGATATAACTTCATATACATTCATAAAAATCTTTCTTAATTAGTTTCTAATTACTTATTATATTTTATTTATAGATTGTAATTTTTCTGACTAATCTGGGTTTGAACATTTATTTTTCAATGTTGCAATATGTTCCAATATGTTGCAACCCAGGTTGTACAGGAAATTATATATGTGTTCTTCTAGTATTTGTATAACTTCATGATTTATATTTAGATCTCATATCTACTTGGAGTTTTCCACTGTGTGTGACGTGATAAATGGCTCTAATTTTGTCTTTTTCCAAAATGCTACCCCGTTGTTTCAACATCATTTAATTTTTAAAGACTTTACTTTTCTCTAGTGATTTGTGAAACACATTTATGCTATATTGATTTCTGTATATTTTTGTTTACTTCTGCACATTTCATTTGTTCCATTAGTAATTTACATACAAGTACTATGTTGTTTAAATTATAAAGACTTTTTGGCATACTTCAGTGGTGGGTTGCTCTGGTACCTTTGCATAGCAGTTGTTTCTCAGTGTTTTCTTAACAATTGCTTTGACAAAGCTATAAAATAAAGTTTGACAAAAACTATCTGCAGCAATACTGATATGCACAGGCACTTCTTTCTTTTATTGGTTTGGTTTTTGATATTTTTCCTTTTTTACTTTTAGATTTCATATATATAAGAGAGAACATGTGGTATTAATCTTACTGTGTCCAGCTTATTTTGCCCAACATGACGCCCTCCAGTTGCATCTGCTTTGATGCTATTGGTAGAATTTCATTTTTTTAGCTGAATAATATCCAGTTGTGTGTGTTTGTGAGCATATGTGTGTGTATCACAATTTCTTTATCCATTAATCTGATGATAGACACCTTGGTTGATTGTGTATTGTGGCTATTTAACCAGTGCTGCTTAAAACATGGTGGTACTGATATTTCTTTAAATCGATGTGTTCATGTATTGGGTATATATCCAGTACTGGAATTGTTGGATCATATGGCAAATCTACTTCTAGTTTGTTTTTTTTTTCTAATCTAATTTTCTTTATTTTTTTTATTTTTATTTTTTTTAACTTTTATATAATGAATATAAATTTCCAAAGTACAGCTTATGGATTACAATGGCTTCCTCCCCCATAACTTCCCTCCCACCCGCAACCCTCCCCTTTCCTGCTCCCTCTCCCCTTCCATTCACATCAAGATTCATTTTCGTTTCTCTTTATATATAAAAGATCAGTTTAGCATATATTAAGTAAAGATTTCAACAGTTTGCTCCCACACAGAAACACAGAGTGAAAAATACTGTTTGAGTACTAGTTATAGCATTAAATCTCAATGTACAGCACATTAAGGACAGAGATCCTACATGAGGAGTAAGTGCACAGTGACTCCTGTTGTTGACTTAACAAATTGACACTTTTGTTTATGGCATCAGTAATCACCCTAGGCTCTTGTCATGAGTTCCCAAGGCTATGGAAGCCTTTTGAGTTCACCGACTCTGATCATATTTAGACAAGGTCGTAGTCAAAGTGGAAGTTCTCTCCTCCCTTCAGAGAAAGGTACCTCCTTCTTTGATGACCTGTTCTTTCACTGGGATCTCACTTGCGGAGATCTTTCATTTAGGTCTTTTTTTTTTCCCCAGAGTGTCTTGGCTTTCCATGTCTGAAATACTCTCATGGGCTTTTCAGCCAGATCCGAATGCCTTAAGGGCTGATTCTGAGGCCAGAGTGCTGTTTAGGACATCCGCCATTCTATGAGTCTGATGTTGGATCGTTCTCTCCCTTTTTTATTCTATCGGTTAGTATTCGAAGACACTAGTCTTGTTTATGTGATCCCTTTGGTTCTTAGTCCTATCATTATGATCAATTGTCAGCAGAAATTGATCACTTTGACTAATGAGATGGCATTGGTACATGCCACCTTGATGGGATTGAATTGGAATCCCCTGGTATGTTTCTAACTCTACCGTTTGGGGCAGTCAGCTGGAGCATGTCCCAAATTGCACATCTCTTCCCTCTCTTATTCCCACTCTTAATATTTAACACTGATTGCTTTTCAGTTAAGTTTCAACACTTAAGAATAACTGTGTATTGATTACAGAATTCAACCAAAAGTATTAAGTAGAACAAACAAAAAAAATACTAAGAGGGATAATGTATTAAGTTGTTCATTAACAGTCAGGGCAAGGACTGATCAAGTCACTGTTTCTCATAGTGTTCATTTAACTTTAACAGGTCTCCTTTTTGGTGCTTGGTTAGTTGTCACTGATCGGGGAGAACATATGGTATTTGTTCCTTTGGGACTGGCTTATTTCACTCAGCATAATGTTTTCCAGATTCCTAACAGGGATCACTTTTCAGTTAAAATTTAAACACCTAAGAATAATTGTGTGTTAATTACAGAGTTCAACCAATAGTACTAGAACAAAAAAATACTAAAATGGATAAAGTATTACAGTGTACATCAACAGTCAGGACAAGAGCTGATCAAGTCACTGTTTCTCATAGTGTCCATTTCACTTCAACAGGTTTCCCCTTTGGTGCTCAGTTAGTTGTCGCCGATCAGGGAGAACATATGATATTTGTCCCTTTGGGACTTGTTTAATTCACTCAGCATAATGTTTTCCAGATTCCTCCATCTTGTTGCAAATGACTGGGTTTCATTGTTTTTGACTGCTCTATAGTATTCGATAGAGTACATGTCCCATAATTTCTTTATCCAGTCTACTGTTGATGGGCATTTGGGTTGGTTCCAGGTCTTAGCTATTGTGAATTGAGCTGCAGTAAACATTAATGTGCAGACAGCTTGTTTGTTTGCCAATTTAATTTCCTTTGGGTAAATTCCAAGGAGTGGGATGGCTGGGTCGAACGGTAGGGTTATATTCAGGTTTCTGAGGAATCTCCAGACTGACTTCCATAGTGGATGTACCAGTTTGCATTCCCACCAACAGTGGGTTAGTGTCCCTTTTTCCCCATATCCTCTCCAGCATCTATTGTTGGTAGATTTCTGAATGTGAGCCATTCTAACCGGGGTGAGGTGAAACATCATTGTGGTTTTGATTTGCATTTCCCTGATTGCTAGTGATCTTGAACATTTTTTCATGTGTCTGTTGGCCATTTGGATTTCCTCTTTTGAAAAATGTCTATTGAGGTCCTTGGCCCATCTCTTAAGTGGGTTGTTTGTTTTGATGTTGTGGAGTTTCTTGATTTCTTTGTAGATTCTGGTTATCAACCCTTTATCTGTTGTATAGTTTGCAAATATTTTTTCCTATTCTGTCAGTTGCCTCTTCACTTTCCTGACTGTTTGTTTTGAAGTACAGAAACTTCTCAATTTGATGCAATCCCAAATGTTAATTTTGGCTTTGACTGCCTGTGCTTCTGGGGTCTTTTCCAAGAAGTCCTTGCCAGTAGCTGTATCTTGCAAGGTTTTTCCAATGCTCTCTAATAATTTGATGGTGTCGGGTCATAGATTTATGTCTTTAATCCATGTTGAGTGAATTTTTGTGTAAGGTGAAAAGTAGGGGTATTGCTTCATAATTCTGCACGTGGAAATCGAGTTTTCCCAGCACCATTTATTGAATAGACTGTCCTTACTCCCGGGATTGGTTTTAGATCCTTGATCAAATATAAGTTGGCTGTAGATGTTTGGATTGATTTCTGGTGTTTCAATTCGGTTCCATTGGTCTATCCATCTGTTTCTCTACCAGTACCATGCTGTTTTGATAACAACTACCCTGTAGTATGTCCTGAAATCTAGTATTGTGATGCCTCCAGCTTTGTTTTTGTTGTACAAGATTGGTTTAGCTATTCAAGTTCTCCAGTGTCTCCATATGAATTTCAGCATCATTTTTTCCAGATATGAGAAGAACGTCTTTGGTATCTTGATTGATATTGCATTGAATGTATAAATTGCTTTTGGGAGAATGGACATTTTGATGGATTGATTCTTCGAATGCATGGAAGATGTTTCCATTTTTTGGTATCCTCTTCTATTTCTTTCTTTAAGGTTTTGTAATTTTCATCGTAGAGATCTTTTTTTTTTTTTTTGACAGGCAGATTGGACAGCGAGAGAAAGAGAGACAGAGAGAAAGGTCTTTCTTTGCCATTGGTTCACCCTCTAATGGCTGCTGTGGCCAGCGTGCTGCAGCCGGCGCACCGCGCTGATCCGATGGCAGGAGCCAGGTACTTCTCCTGGTCTCCCATGGGGTGCAGGGCCCAAGTACTTTGGGCCATCCTCTGCTGCATTCCCTGGCCACAGCAGAGAGCTGGCCTGGAAGAGGGGCAACCAGGACAGAATCCGGCGCCCCAACCAGGACTAGAACCTGGTGTGCCGGCGCCACAAGGCGGAGGATTAGCCTAGTGAGCCGTGGCGCCGGCCCATTGTAGAGATCTTTAACGTCCTTGGTTATATTTATTTCAAGGTATTTGATTGTTTTTTAGCTATTGTGAATGGGATTGATCTTAGAAGTTCTTCCCCAGCCATGGCATTGCCTGTGTATACAAAGGCTGTTGATTGTTGTGCATTGATTTTATATCCTGCTACTTTGCCAAACTCTTCTATGAGTTCCAATAGTCAGTAGAGTTCTTTGGGTCCCCTAAATAAAGAATCATGTCATCTGCAAAGAGGGATAGTTTGAGTTCTTCCTTCCCAATTTGTATCCCTTTAATTTATTTTTCTTGCCTAATAGCTCTGGCTAGAACTTCCAGAACTATATTGAATAGTAGTGGTGAGAGTGGGCATCCCTGTCTGGTACCAGATCTCAGTGGAAATGCTTCCAACTTTTCCCCATTCAATAGGATGTTGGCTGTGGGTTTTTCATAGATTGCTTTGATTGTATTGAGGAATGTTCCTTCCATACCTGTGGGGAGCAACCCGGACTGGACTGAGTTACTGGAATTAAGACTTATTCTATGCATCTGCTCTCCCACAATGTGGCGCTGGGAGAGGAGAAAACAGCTTCTACGCAGCTGCCTCTTGCCAGCTTGAGTGCTGACCTCCAGGAGCTGATCCTGCTCCTGATTGGAGGAGAGCAGCGTATTCGGCGTGTGGGCAGCCGAGTTGGGATTGGCGGAGGAGGACTATAAAGGAGGAGAGAGACAACATGCACCAGGAACATCTGAGGGAACACCTGTGCAGCCCCCGAGAGAGCCGGCCGGCGGTGTGCCGCTCCCCTGCGGAAGTGGGGAAAGTGGCCAGGGGGAACCGCCCTTCCACGGAGGTGGAAGGGACAGTAGCCAACCCGGGAAGAACCAGCAGCAAACCCGGGGAGGACCGAGCAGAAAAAAGAACAACGCAGGGTCCTGTGTCGTTCCTCCACGAAGAGGGGGAGCGACACATACCCAGTTTGCTTAAAGTTTTCATCATGAAAGGGCATTGTAGTTTATCAAATGCTTTCTCTGCATCTATTGAGATAATCATATGGTTTTTCTTCTGCAGTCTGTTAATGTGGTGTATCACATTGATTGTCTTGCGCACATTGAACCATCCCTGCATACCAGGGATAAATCCCACTTGGTCTGTATGGATGATCTTTCTGATGTGTTGTTGCATTCTATTGGCCAGAATTTTATTGAGGATTTTTGCATCTATGTACATCAGGCATATTGGTCTGTAATTCTCTTTCAATGCTGCATCTTTTTCCGGTTTAGGAATTAAGGTGATGCTGGCTTCATAGAAAGAATTCGGGAGGATTCCCTCTTTATCAATCATTCTGAATAGTTTTAGAAGAATTGGAGTTAGTTCTTCTTTAAATGTCTGGTAGAATTCAGCAGTGAATCCATCTGGCCCTGGGCTTTTCTTTATTGGGAGGGCCTTTATTACTGTTTCAATTTCTGTCTCAGTTATGGGTCTGTTTAGGTTTTCTATGTCTTCCTGGTTCAATTTAGGTAGGTTGCATGAGTCCAGGAATCTATCCATTTCTGATAGGTTTCCCTGTTTGCTGGCATACAATTCCTTATAGTAATTTCTGATGATTCTTTTTATTTCTGTGGTGTCTGTTGTTACATTTCCTTTTTCATCTCTGATTTTATTGATTTGGGTCTTTTCTCTTCTTTTTTTTAGTTAGTTGGGCCAATGGGGTGTCAATTTTGTTTATTTTTTCAAAAAACCAGCTCCTCATTTTTTTTGTAATTTTTTTTTTGATTCAATCCTGTTGATTTCTTCTCTGATTTTAATTATTTCTCTTCTCTTACTAGATTTGGGTCTGGTTTGCTGCAGATTTTCTAGATCCTTGAGATGCATTGAAAGCTCATCTATTTGGTGCCTTTCCAAATAGGCACCTATTTGATATAAACTTTCCTCTTAACACTGCTTTTGCTGTGTCCCATAAGTTCTGGTATGTTGTGCTGTTATCCTCATTTACTTCCAGAAAATTTTTGATTTCTCTTTTAATTTCTTCTATGACCCATTGTTCATTCAGGAGCATGTTGTTCAATCTCCATGTGTTTGCATATGCTCTAGGGATTCCTGAGTTGCTCATTTCCAACTTCATTCCTTTATGGTCTGAGAAGCTGCATGGTATGATTCTAATTCTTTTGAATTTGCTGAGACTTGCTTTATGGCCTAGTATGTGGTCAATCCTAGAGAATGTTCCCTGTACTTCTGAGAAGAATGTAAATGCTTTCTGTGTAGGATGAAAAGTTCTGTAGATATCTGTTAGATCCATTTGGGCTATAGTGTCGTTTAAATCTACTGTATCCTTGTTGATCTTCTGTCCTGTTGATCTGTCTATTTCTGAGAGTGGAGTATTGAAGTCCCCCAGTCCTATTGTATTGGGGTCTAAGTCTCCCTTTAAGTCCGTTAACAAATCTTTTAGATAAACCGGTGCCCTGTAGTTAGGTGCATATACATTGATAATTGTTATATCTTCCTGTTGAATTGATCCCTTAATCATTATATAGTGCCCCTCTTTGTCTTTCCTAACAGTTTTTGTGGTAAAGTTTATTTTGTCTGATATTAAGATGGCTACGCCCGCTCTTTTTTCATTTCTGTTGGCATGGTATATCTTTTTCCAGCCATTTACTTTCAGTCTGTATGTATCTTTGTAGGAAAGATGTGTTTCTTGGAAGCAGCAAATAGATGGGTTTTGTTCCTTAAGCCAGTCAGCCAATCTGTGTCTTTTAACTGGACATTTCAGGCCATTAACGTTCAATGTGACTATTGATAAGTGGTAACTTTGCCCTGCCATTTGCCAAAGATATTTTCTAATATATATTTTGAACTTCCTGTGATCTTTTGCTGTGAGGTTTTCTTCCTTTACCTTCTTTCATATTGATGGCCGTGTTTCTGTGTTTCTGTGTGTAACACATCTTTAAGCATCTTTTGCAGGGCTGGACGAGTGGCAACAAATTCTTTCAATTTCTGTTTGCTATGAAAGGTCTTTATTTCACCTTCATTCACAAATGATAGCTTTGCAGGATATAATATTCTGGGCTGGCAGTTTTTCTCTCTGAGTACCTGGGCTATATCTTGCCATTTCCTTCTAGCTTGTAGGGTTTCTGATGAGAAGTCAGCTGTGAGTCTGATTGGAGATCCTCTGAGAGTAATCTGACGTTTCTCTCTTGCACATTTTAGGATCTTTTCTTTATGTTTCACTGGGGTGAGTTTAATTACAACGTGTCGTGGTGAGGATCTCTTTTGGTCATGTTTATTAGGGGTTCTATGAGCTTCCTGTACTAGGAAGTCTCTGTCCTTCTCCAAACCTGGAAAATTTTCTGCTAGTATCTCACTAAAAGGCCTTCTAATCCTTTCTCCCTCTCCATGCCTTCAGGAACTTCTAGAACCCAAATGTTGTGTTTTTTAATAGTATCCTGTAGATTCCCGACAATATTTTTTAGATTTCTAATTTCCTTTTCTTTTCTTTGGTTTGACTATGTATTTTCCTGTTCTCTGTCTTCTAAGTCCGATATTCTCTCTTCTGCTTCACCCATTCTGTTTTTAAGGCTCTCTAATGTGTTTGTCATTTGATCTATTGAATTCTTCATTTCATTATGATTTCTCATCACTATCACAGTTTCATGTTCTACTAGTTGTTTCATTTCATTTTGATTCCTCCTTAATATTTCATTTTCATGAGAGAGATTTTCTATCTTGTCCATTAAGGATTTCTGAAGTTCAAGAATTTGTTTTTGAGAACTTCTTAATGTTCTTATTAATTTTTTGAGATCCGCTTCTTGCATTTCTTCTATCTCATCATCTTCATAATCTTGAATTGGGGTGTCTTTTTCATTTGGGGGGATCATAGTGTCTTCCTTGTTCTTGTTACCTCGGTTTTTGCGTTTGTTGTTTGGCATTGTGGAGATATTCTTTGGTTTCTTCGCTGTGGTGTTTTTTCTGGCTATACTATGACTCTAGATTAAGTGGACTGTCTGCTTTTGATGGATCCTTAGAGGCTGTGATGGGTGTGGCCAGAGAGCTCTGGGTGTGTCAAAGGTGACTCACCCAGATTGTTCTCTTGAGCTCTCTCTCTCTTTTTTTTTTTTTTTTTTTTGGACTCAGTTGGGAAGTAATTCCACACAGCTGAGTGGAATTGAGGGTAGCTGATGTATGAAATCTGGTCCCTGTGGGTATTAGTCTGCTCTACCCCTGGGACCACACAAAGAGTTTATGCAGCCCTCAGTGTGGTCTCAAATTTCTCCACAGTCTCTCACCGGGTTGCCAAGGTTACCGAGTTTGTGTACTCAGTGAGTTCTCTCGCCCCCCCTCAGATTTTCAGTCTCAGTTCGTTAGCTCCACACTTTCACTAGGTTTTAACCTGCTGTTATTTCTCCCCACCAGAGTCAGGTTTTTCTGCTTGGCTAATGGCGGGCGCTGCTTTACTTACGTAAAATGGCGCCTGCTCTTTGTCTTGCTCAGCTTTTTAAGGTGAGTGGAGAGAGAGGCTAATGTCCGTGCTGGTTCCCCTTATTTATTCGTTTTTTTCTCTCCTCCAATCAGCCTGGTGAACTTTCCCTGGTGGGGCTTCAGGCCTCGTTCCTTGTAGGCTCTTTCTGCCTTTCCCCACCAATGTCTCTGGTTACCGAGGTTTTTGTCTCACCTCCCCTTCCAGCGCTGGCGCACAGACTCTGAGGCTCGACTCCCGCGGCTCAGCTTCCATGCGGTGGGTGACCTTGCTCTCCCCGTAGGTCCTCCTTGTCACATCCACTAGATCCGGAAGAGTTTCCTCTGCAATTTTTTCCTGAGCTTTTTCCTGAGGTTACAGTAACTCCACTTTTATTAAATTATCTTTTCCCGGACTATCAGTGCACACCCTCACTATTCCGCCATCTTGGCTCTGCCCCTACTTCTAGTTTTTTTTAAGAAATCTCCATCCTGTTTTCCACAGTGGCTACACTAATTTACATTCACACCAGTAGTATGGGTTCCCCCTTCTCCACATCTTTGCCAGTATTATTCTCTGTGTTCTGGATAACAGCTGTTCCTACAGGTGTGAGATGATATCTCATTCTGATTTTGATTTGCATGTCCCTGATGGTTAGTCATGTTGAGCATTTTTTCACATATTTGTTGTCCATTTATATTTTTTCTTTTGAGGACTGGCTATTGAAGTCCCTTGACCATTTCTTTAATCGATTGGTTGTTTTCTGTTGCTGAGATTTTACATTGCTGATAAATTATAGATATTATTTTGTTGAATAGGTAGCTCACAAATAATTATTCCCTTTCTGTTGGTCTTCTCTTCAGTCCAGAGCTAAAACTATGTTTCCTTTTCAAAATACTGCCTCTATCTCATTGCTTGCCAGGAGTCTGTTTAGATATTCCATATCTCCTTGACTTAATCTTGGTAGGTCACATGTAGCCAGGAATTTATCCATTTATTTGAGTTTTTTTTTCAGTTTATTAACATAGTTTTTCACAGCAGTTTCTTATGATCTTTGTATTTCAGTGGAGTCAGTTGTAAGTTCTCCTTTTATGTATTTAATTTTACTTATCTGAGTTTTCTCTTTTAATTTTTTATTCTGTCTAAAGGTTTGTCTATTTTATTTATCATATCAAAAAAAAGCCTAGGATTTCTTTTTATTTTTCATTTTCAATATCTATGAAAATATCTATGAAATTGTCTTCCTAGCTGTTTAAATTGTTTTTTAAATGAGCAAGTTTTATCTAGTTCAGCTATTTGCTGAAGAAATTATGTGACAGACTGGTGAAGGCCAAGGTAGTGAATTTGAGGATGGCATATTTGAACTCAGATATGTGGTTATAGAATGCTGTATATACTTTCTCATAAAATTTTGTCTGTCCTTTATCTTTCAGTTATATTCCTGCTCATCAATTTCTGTATAGAGGTTTAAGTTTAATCTCCTGAAAAATGACTTGTATAGCAGCCAGTTTGTTGATTATCAAGTAAATTCCTTGGGTAACATCCCCCTCAATCTGCCTCTTTATTGAGATGATAATATGTCCATATGGTTTCTCCTCCAGGCCAATTAGTCCAATGTTCAGAGGTAGGAAATCAGGTCAGGAAATATTCCTGATGCCAGTCATACCCTTTTATTTTATTTTCTAAAAAAAAAAAAAAAAAAAAAAAAAAAAAAGAGGATTCCTAGGTAGATCATTCCCAGTCTAATATTTCTTTGGGAAATATACTTTGAATCCAGCATTAAAGCTGTAGAAGTTCTTGTTTACTTTTGTTTTTATCTCCCAAGGTGATAACATTTTTACTGTGCTTTCTCAGCTAATCTTTGAGTTGTGCTGTAGAACTGTGACTGAACTGTGGTTTACATAATAATGGAATTTCCTTCTTTATGCTAGCTTTCTGTGGATTGTAGTTCTTTTAGGGAAAAAAAGTGAAGATAATTTCCTATAGCATCTTTGTGTATCATGGGAGATGACAGGCTTCCAAGTGGAAGTTCTGTAACAGCACTTTAAGTTCATATAAAATGGGTTCCTTAAGAATGGTACAGAATTTAAACAAACAAACAAACCACACACACACACACACACACACACACAAAAAGCAAAAAAAAAGGGGGTGGGCCTGTGCTGTGGCGCAGTGGGTTAATGCCCTAACCTGAAGCGCCGGCATCCCATATGGGTGCAGGTTTGAGACTCGGCTGCTCTACTTCTGATTGAGCTTTCTGCTATGGCCTGGGAAAGCAGTGGAAGATAGCCCAAGTCCTTGGGCCTCCGCACCCACGTGGAAGACCCGGAAGAAGCTCCTGTCTCCTGGCTTCAGATCAGCACAACTCCGACCACTGCAGCCATCTGGGGAGTGAACCAGCGGATGGAAGACCTCTCTCTTTCTCTCTCTCTCTCTCTCTTTCTCTCTCCGCCTCTCCTCTCTCTGTGTAATTCTGACTTTCAAATAAATAAATAAATATTTTAAAAAATGGTACAGATTACAAATGCCACATAACTGGAGATACTAGATATTCTGTACAGTTGGAATCATCAGAGTTTTAATGGAGGAGAAAATATTTGAGCAGGATTTTAGAAAATGAGCAGAGTTGAGGCTGGCTATGTGACGCTACAGGTTAAGCCAGTGCCTGCAATGCCAGCATCCCATATTCCATATAGGCCAGTTTTTGTCCCGGCTGCTCCACTTCTGATACAACTTCCTGCTGGTGGCCTGGGAAAAGCAACAGAGGATGGCCCAGCTGCCTGGGCCCTTGCCAGCCACATGACAACCCATATGAAACTCCTGGTTCCTGGCTTCGACCTGGCCTGGCCTTGGCCATTGCAGCCATTTGGGGAGTGAGATTAAGGATGGAGGGGCTCTCTCTGTGTCTTTCCTTTTCTCTATATAGCTCTGCCTTTCAAATAAATAAATATATCTTTTTAAAATGTAAAGAAAATGAGCAGAGTTAAGAAAGACAAAAGAGCCGGCACTGTGGCTCACTTGGTTAATCTTCCGCCTGCGACGCCGGCATCCCATATGGGCACTGGGTTCTAGTCCCGGTTGCTCCTCTTCCAGTCCAGCTCTCTGCTGTGGCCTGGGAGGGCAGAGGAGGATGGCCCAAGTGCTTCAGTCCCTGCACCCATGTGGGAGACCGGGAGGAGGCACCTGGCTCCTGGCTTCAAATTGGCGCGGCTCTGGCCGTTGTGGCCATTTGGGGAGTGAACTAAAGGAAGGAAGACCTTTCTCTCTGTCTCTCTCTCTCTCACTGTCTATAACTCTACCTGTCAAATAAATTTAAAAAAAAAAAAAGACAAAAGAAAATGATTTGAGGTAAGGAGAATATTTTCATGTGGATGAGATGTAAATCATAAAACAATGATATCTAAATTTTTAATTTAAAAAAATTATTTTTATTTCATATGAAAAGCAGAGCGACAGTCAGACAGAGATCTTTCATCTGCTCATCCACTCGCAAAATGCCAAGGCTAGACCAGGTAGAAGGGAAGAATCCCATCTAGGTCTCCCATGTAGGAGGCCAGGAATGCAAGCATTGAGCCATCACTTGCTGCCTCCCAGGATGGCACCAGCAGGAAGGTGGAACAGAAGCAGAGGAGCTAGTACTTGCACCAGGCACTCTGACATACTATGTGGGTGTCCCAAGTGGTAACTCAATTGCTGCACTAAACACTCACACTTGACGTCTACATTTTTAAAGAACAAAATAAATGTGTCTGATTATTTACTTTTCTAACAAGTTTCACATGAAAAGAACATACCAATTACTTAACGTGATGTCCTCCAGTCCTACCCATTTTGTTGCAAATGATGGGAAAATATTCTTATTTATAACTGAATAATCAATAGTGTATATATAGCACATTTTCTCTTAAAATATACTTAATTTCTTTGAAAGGTGAAAAGACAGAGTTGCAGACTCAACAACTTTATTTATTTATTTTTTTAAAGATTTATTTATTTATTTGAAAGGCAGAGTTACAGAGAGGCAGAGGCAGAGAGGGAGAGAGAGAGGTCTTCCATCCACTGGTTCACTCCCCAAATGGCCACAACCGCCAGAGATATGCCAATCCAAAGCCAGGAGCCAGGAGCTTCCTCTGAGTCTCCCACGTGGGTGCAGGGGCCTAAGAACTTGGGCCGCGTTCTACTGCTTTTCCAGGCCAAAGCAGAGAACTGGAACAGAAGCAGAGCAGCCAGCTCAAATCAGCACCCATGTGGGATGCCGGTGCTGCAGGCCAGGGCTTTAACCCGTTACACCACAGCGCCATCCCCATAGACTCAACTACCTTAGCCATCACCTGCTGCCTCACAGAGTGTGCAACAGCAGGAAGCTGGAGTCATGAGTGAAGCCAGGAACCAAACCCAAGAGCTCCAATTCAGAATGCAAGCATCCTGAGAAGCATTTAATTACTGTGCCAAACGCCCACCCCCACATATTCTTTATCCGTTTATCTATTGATGAGCATTGACAGCGACTAAGGTATAAATATGAGAGTGCAGTCATCTCTGTGCAAAATCAACAGATTTTGTTTCCTTTGTATATATGTCAAGAAGTGGAATAGTTGGATCATATGATAGACCTATTTTTAGCTTGTTGAAGAACTTCCCCACTGTTCCCCATAGTGACTTTATTAATTTAAATTGCCACAAGAGTAAATAAAAGTTCTCTTATTTCCCACATCCTTACCAGTATTTGTTACTTCTTGTCTTTTTGACAATAATTATTCTAACTTGAGTGAGATGATAGAATTATGTGGTTCTCACTGCATTTCCATGATGGCTAATGGTGTTCATCATTTTTAAAATAAATGTGTTGTACATTTGAATTTCTTTTTCAGTTTAACACAGAAAGACAAATACCACATATCCTCTCCCATATGTGGCAGCTGGAAAGAAAAGGTTGACCTGAATGTAGTGTAGGACAATAGTGAATGCCAAAGGCTGGGGAGTGTGGGAAGCACAGAGGGAGACTGGGCCATGGGCACAATAGAAAGAATAAGTTCTAGTGCTCTGCAGCATAATGAGTGAATGGTTCACAATACCATGTTATACTTCTTATGAGTGAGAAGAACAGAGCAGTGTTATGTCTTCAAACATAAAGAAATCATAAGGCGATGGATATACTAATTAACCTAATAAGTACATATCATGTATGTTTCTTTTTTCTCATTTCTTTTTTTTTTTTTTTTTTTTTTTTTTGACAGGCAAAGTTAGACAGAGAGAAAGAGACAGAGAGAAAGGTCTTCCTTCCGTTGGTTCACCCCCCAAGTGGCCGCTACGGCTGGTGCGCTGTGCCGATCGAAGCCAGGAGCCGAGTGCTTCCTCCTGGTCTCCCATGCAGGTGCAGGGCCCAAGGACTTGGGCCATCATCCACTGCCCTCCTTGGTCACAGCAGAGAGCTGGCCTGGAAGAGGAGCAACCGGGACAGAATCCGGTGCCCCAACCGGGACTAGAAACCAGAGTGCCAGCGCAGCAGGCGGAGGATTAGTCAAGTGAACTGTGGCGCCGGCCATCATGTATGTTTCTTAAAATATCACATTATACCTCCAAATATATACAATTGTTACTAATCAAACACTGAAAAATTACTTAAGGGAATAGAAATGTTAAGTAATTTCTATTAAACATCTTAATGTCAATTGAATCATTGATTTGATGACACATTATATAAATGTATTGACTTACCACACTGTATTCCCTAAATATGTAAAATGAAAATAATGAGATGTGTATTTGAGCTACAGATTAAGAAGCTGTTTAAGATGCCTGTGTTCCACATGGGAGTACTTGGGTTGTTCCCCAGAACTGACCCGTGATTCCAGCTTCCTGCAATTGCAAACTAGGAGGCTGTAAATGATGGCTCAAGTCACTGGGTTGCTGCCACCATGTGAGAGAGCTGGATTGAGTTCCTAGCTCCTGGATTCAGCTAGTCTAGCCCTAGTCACTGTAGGCATTTGGGGAGTGAACTAGCAGATAGGAGCACTCTCTTAGCCTCCTAACAAATTTGTTACTTAAATTACATTAATAATGATTTCAGAAAATGATTATATCAAGATTTTTTGTTTGAGATGTACAGTCACTTTGTTTTTATTTTGAGTCTTTTCAGCAATGTAATTGAAAGTGGGTTATAATAGCCTCTTGTGATAAGACAAATAATGCCCCCTGAATCCTATGTCCTAATTCTTTACACTGAGAATATATCATTTTATATGAGATAAGAGAGTTTGGGATTATGCAGGTGGATGCAATCCACATACAGGAGCCTTCAGAAAAGGAGCACCCTTTCTATCCAAAGTCAGAAGAGAGTTACCACAGAAGCAGATTAAAGATCCAAGTGTGGAAAGTATGGGTCTTTCCATTGCTGGGTTTGAAGATGAAGGAAGGGGTCGGTGACAAGCCAGTCTCTGCAGGTAAAGTGGGAAAGGCAAGGAAATGAATTCTTTCCTAGAGTCTTCAGGGAGGAATGCAGTCTTGCCAACACCTTTATTTCAGTCAATCTGCCCCGTATGAATTACAGAATACTAAAATAATAGACTGGTATTGCTTAACCTACCAGATTTACAGAAATCTTATAGAAGATGTAGAAAACTACCTACTCATAACTAAGTTGGCCATAGTAAGCTTATAGATATATTTGTTTAATTTAAATCTGTCACCTCCATAATGCAAGTAAATATTTTTACTTGCAAATGAGTAATAATATGGGACTTGGAGGGAAGGAGTAGTGGGTTTTCTAAGCCTTCAGCAATGATTTCCTGTGTCTGTTTTCCATGTACAAAGTAAAAACATTTACAGAAGACATTAGTGGGAAAATTGATTGGATACTGTTTGAGTTTAACCTCACTCTTCACTGTGCTACTCTGTCAATAATAAAAATACTGATGCAGCCATGATTGCATTAAGATGGTTCTTTAGATGTAACTAGACATTAATAGAAACTGGAATTTGAGAGCAATGTGTTTCAAAATATCTCTTTTCCATGTAAGTGTTCACTGTTATTAATCATGAAGAATGAAAAAAAATAAGTATTATCCCCTTTATTTCTTCTTTTTAACACTCTTGCCTTGCAACTTAGAAATACAGGAGAAGTCAGACAACAGCAAGCAGGTTGGCTTATTTTCAGTTGAATTTTCCCAGAGAGACAAAGGGTAGTTAGAGATACAGAAGTTCTACAACAGCAAGCTGATTGGCTTGTTTTCAGTTGAATTCTCCCAGAGCGACAAAGGGTAGTATGTGACAGTACAGTGTTATATGGCAGCTTCCCAATACTGACAATATGCTAATGGCATCACAGGACACTTACACTGTGGTCCTTCTCAGGGTCCAGTAATGCTGGTAAGGCTGTGCAGATCCTCTGCCACTATGCTGTAAGTCTGTCTTCAAAACGAACAGTTACTACTCTTTTCAGGATACTGAAATCAGTCTTATCTACTGGTGTTCTTCAGAAACAACTAAAAGAAAATTCTGAAAAATCAAGCTGTCTTTAAAGCAGTAAAGTTTATTATTCAACTGAAAAGTATTAATTGTATTTCTGTTATGCACCAGTCATTAGTCAAGGCTTTGGATATATAACTGTGAACAACACAATGCCTTTGCTTCGTAGAGTTTACATTCTGGTGGGCAGGGAGACAATTAGTAAATAAAGTGAATGAATGCAATATTCTATCATATAACAGGGAGTCTATGTCGGGGCAGGTGCTCCAGGGTTAGTTACTGGAGCTATCAAGGAAGCCCCACTTCCTTTCATCTTCTATCTGATCCTCGGTATTGGCTCATATTCTGGTAGTCAGCAAGATAGATACAAGCATTTCTGACACATGGTCTTCCAGAGGAAGAAATAAAGCATTTCTTCCTGTGGCTCTCATTTGAGAGAAAAACTTTCACAGATCCTCTAGTTCACTTTTCATCACTTTTACTACGCAAAATGTTGGTCACACTTTCATTCCTGAGCTATTTATTGGCAAGGGGAAAAATGGCATTGCCACAGTTGGCCCAGGAAAATAATCTGGGTTGGAATGGTTGTTAGTGAGGCAATCGTGCTGCCTAATACAATTACTTTACAGTAATATTTGAATAACAACCAGATTATCAATGTGAAGAGTGTTTATTTTTATTCCAGTGTTTGTTTTTTTCTTATATTTTTCTCTATTTTAGAAGTCCCTTAGAGAAAAAAAATAAAAAAAACTCAGAGAATTTCATTACCCTCTTTTATTCATATTAGGCAAACATCAAATTGCTCTCTTTGAGAAGTTTATTTGTGTCTTATTTTATTACAATCTTCCTGGATGGTTTTTTCATTCCAATTTCAATTAATTTGAAAGCAATCTAGGCATCAATTTATTGTAAGGAGAAGTCATAGATTCAACTAATTTAAGAAAATATTTCAAATATTAGAATTATGTGGAAAACACTTTCATGGAAGAGAAGTCATTTAATTTTTAACATGTAGACCAAAAGGCAAATTAATTAAATTCCGTCTGATAAGCCTGAAATATAGCTGTTGTATAGTAGTAATGAGTAAGTTTTCTGTATTTGTTGCTGAAATCACATCAAATCTTTTATGTTTGTTTATTAGAGTCCAGGCCAGTTGAAATAGTTGAAAATTTCATTTGTTTTGTTTGGTCCCTCTTTTGACAAATATTATAGTTTCTAGCAAAGATATAATCTGCCACCAGAGGCATTTTTAATTAGCACTACCTTGATCATTTATAAGTGAGACAGGACAGCAACAGGGCTCACTAATTCAAGGCTCTCCTGATCTGACTTAGGTATCCATCTCTAGGTCCAAACCAGTCAGGAGCAAGGAGAGTTCAGCTCCTAGCCACTAAAGACCCTATTGCTCTGTAAGGGACTTCCCTAACCTGCATGCATTCCCAGGATAGTCCAGTACTTCCAAATGGAAGTGCCTGGTGCTGAGGGGCAACCATGATGCCTCCCTAACCTGAGATGAAGCATTTGTTTAGCTCCGGTTAGGAAGTCAGTCTGCAGAACCTCTTCATGTCTGCTGTCTCCCTTGTACTCAAGCTTAGGCCCCTGATAAACCTTGTCTGGGTTCTACATTGACCTCTTGTCAATTTCTATTTGCAAGTGAGCTTAAGGTCAATAAAATAAGTAAAGCTAAACTGCTGTTCATTTGGGGAGAAAACATTAAAAATGTCTGGAAACAGACAAATCCATTTCCCACCCTTTAAAATAGAGTATCTAGTATAGAAGTTAACACTTTTAGACATTTATCTGAGTGTCATGCACATTTAGGTCTTGAAAAAAAATGAAGCAATATAGCAAGGTATCTCTTAGTTTCATTTAATAATTATATGACTTTAAAGTACTGTAAGTGGATAATGTAAAGACAGACCATTTGAGATCTAAGGGATTGCGTTATACATGTATTTTCTTGTAACATCAACACACAATTGAAAACTAGGGTGAAAACTCTCTGAGACAAAGTCTGCAACACCCGTAATATTCAACAATTTTTGTTGTACCTTTTCATGCATCACATATGAGCTAAGAAAATAATGATGTTGGGGCCAGTGCTGTGGTGTATCGGGTAAAGCTGCTGCCTGCAGTGCCAGCATCCCATATGGGAGCCAGTTCAAGTCCTTGCTGCTCCACTTCCTGACCCAGCTCTCTGCTATGGCTTGGGAAGGCACTAGCAGATGGCCCAGAGGAGATCTGCCTCTCTTTCTCTGTGTAGCTCTTTCAAAAAATAAATAAATCTAATAATGATGTTATTCTTATCAGAAATTTAATATCCAAGTACAGTGTTCTGCCAATTAGTCATCTGAAAAGGCCAAGTCACTTCTTTCATGATATTTTTTTAAGATTTATCTATTTATTTGAAAGAGTTACACAGAGAGAGAAGAAGAGGCGGAGAGAGAGGTCTTCTGTCTGCTGGTTCACACCCCAAATGGCTGCAACTGCCAGAGCTGTGCCAGGGGCCAGGATATATATTATTCTGGGTCTCTCATGCGGTTGCAGGCGCCCAAGGACTTGGGCCATCTTCTACTGCTTTCCCAGGCCTCAGCAGAGAGCTGGATCAGAAGTGGAGCATCCGGGACATGAACTGATGCCCATTTGGGATGCTAGAGCCACTGGTGGAGGCTTACCCCACTACTCCACAGTACCAACACCTTTCTTTTAATTTTTACAATGACATACTTTCAGTTTATCTTATAATTATAAGCTTAACCCTCCATTAAGTAAAGAATTCAACAAATAGTATGAAGAAAAACACACTGTTCCTCAACATAGAGACAAGGTTTGTAAACAATAATCAAATCTCAAAATGCAGATTTCACTCATATAAATTATATTTTTTGTGGGTTATTAGCACAGATCAGAAAAACATATGATATCTTTCTTTTGGGAACTGGCTTACTTCACTAAGTATAATTGTTTCCAGTTGTATGCATTTTGTGGCAAAAGATAGGATTTCATTTTTTTTTACTGCTGAGTAGTATTCCATAGTGTATATATACCACCTTATCTTTATCCAGTCATCAGTGATGTGCATTTGGATCAATTCCATGTCTTTGCTATTGTGAATTGAGCTGCAATAAACACGGGGCTACAGATAACTATTTCATATGTTGATTTCATTGCATTTGGGTAAATTTCCAGGAATGGAATATCTGGGTCATACTGTATATCTATTTTCAGATTTCTGGGAAGTCTCAGAAGGAATCTGAGATGATATACCAAGTTAGTGACATAGGCAGGATTGAGTTCAAATCTGTCCAACTCTTCCTCCACTTTCTGTTGGGGTACACAAGTCATTCAAGTCTTGATGATGCTTCTTATTTTGTATATCCTCACCCATGGTCCTTCCACTACCTTCCCATTGCATAGGATCAGACTTCTACATCTTTCCTTCCCTTAGATTAATTTTGAGTGTTTATCTAAAGTGTTAGCTCCTAACTTTAAACACTAAAGAAAACAAAAACTGCAGAAAAGGACACTAACAGTGTCGAGAAGAAGCAAGCTGCAAAAAGGCAGCCCTCAGGACCTGTGTGGCTCTTTATCCAGGTGCCTTCTTTCTGTGTCACTCTATCCCACACGCCTTGACCCTTACATGAGAGCAAATTAAGTGCTGTCTTACTTAGGACACACTGTGTGGGGAACCTCTTCTTTCTCCAATTATCTACATAGCCAATTCTCTCACATCCTGCCTTGAAGGAGATAAAATCACCTTGATACTACTTGCTCTTTTAAACCTGTACTGATAGTCCTACTTAATACTGTGACATGATCCACATGATCAGCAGCTTTGATTACACTCACCATGCAGTATTTTAGTTTTTTTCTTATTTTTCCCAAAGCACGTACTACTTTACAACAGCTACTTTTTCATGTTTATTGTCTCTCTCCTTCACAAGAATGTAAGATACATGTGGCCAAGAATTTTTCATTACCCTACCTTAAGCATCTCCAAGAGTACCTCCCACGTGGTGGGCATATATCATAGAGATATTGAATAAATGAGCTACTGAATGTCAATCTGTACTTCCAGCTAGCACTGTCACATACAACTTCAACTTTGTGACACTTTACTTTGGGTTTGGCTCAACCTTACTTGCTGCTTTCCAATAGACATCTTGGAATGGCCCATTCTTAAAATTTCACTTTTTCTTGATTTTGTATGCATTGATATTGATTAAAAACATCTCTCATTCTCACAGGCTTTGTCAAAGTCCAGTGACATTTTAAAAGATCTTAATGTTTGCAACACATAGGCAACATACATATATTTTAAGATTTATTTTGGTAGATGCATTTGAGTTGCAATAAAAGCACTATTTCATCAATTGGAACTTTATATGTGAGTATAGTATTTACTAGGTAGACTCTTTGAAATTTAATTTAAGGTATAAAAATTTCATGTATTTTATATATACAAATACAGGAACATAGTGATACTTCCCACCCTATGCTCCCTCTCATCCATGCTCCCACTTTTCTTTCTCTTCCTTCTTCTATTCTTATTCTTAATTTTTACAAAAATCTATCTTTCAGATTATTTTGTATGCATAAGATTAACCCTACACTAAGTAAAGAGTTCAAAAAATAGTATGAAGAAAAACACACTGTTTCTCAACAGTCAAGACAAGGGATGTAAACAATCATCTAATATCAAAATGTCAAGTTCACTCCTATAATTACCTTTTAGGTACTCTGTTATCCCAGATCAGGGAAAACACATGGTATTTGTCTTTTGTGGATTGGCTTACTTCACTAAGTATAATGGTTTCCAGTTGAATCAATTTTGTGGCAAAAGATAGGATTTCATTTTTTTTCTTAATGTTGAGTAATATTCCATAGTGTGTATATATATATATATATATACCATCTTTTCTATATCCAGTCATCAGCTGAGGTGCATTTGGGTTGATTCCATATCTTAGCTATTGTGAATTAAGCTTCAAAAAGCATGAGTGTACAGATCACTCCTTCATATGCTGATTTCATTTTGTTTGGGTTAATTTTCAACAGTAGGATGGCTGGGTCACATGATAGGTCTATATACTGATTTCTAAAATATCTCCATACTGTTTTCCACAGTGGCTACACCAGTTTAAATTCCCAACAGCAGTGAATTAGGATCCCCTTTTCCACATATCATCACCAGCACTTATTATTATTTGTTGATTTCTATATGAAAGCCATTCTATCGGGGGTTAGGTGAAACCTGATTATGGTTTTGATTTGCATTTTCCTAATGGCTAGTGATGCTTAGTATTTTCTCAAGTCTTGTTGGCCATTTGAATTTCCTCTTTTGAAAAATGCCTGTTCAAGTCCTTTGTCCATTTCTTAATTGGATTGTTTGGTTTATTGTTGTTGAATTGCTTGAGCTATTCATAGATTCTGGATATTAATCCTTTATCAATTTAATAGTTCACACATATTTTCTCCCATTCTGTCGGTTGCCTTTTCACTTTGCTGAAAGTTTCTTTTGCAGTGTGGAAGCTTCTCAGCTTGATGTAATCTCATTTGTCAATTTTGGCTTTGATTGCCTGTGCTTCTGAGCCTTTTCAAGAAGTCTTTTCCTATGCCAATGTCTTGCAGAGTTTCCTGCAATGTTCTCTAGTAATTTGATGGTATAGGGTTGTATATTTAGGCCCTTTATCCCTTTTGAGTGGATTTTTGTGTAAGGTGTAAGGTAGGGGTCTTGCTTCATCCTTCTGCATGTGGAAATCCAATTTTCCCAGCATCATTTGTTGAAGAAACTGTCCTTGCTCCGAGTTTTGAGTTGAGTTACTTTGTCAAAGATAAGTTGGTTGTAGATGTGTGTGTGTGTTGATTTCTGGAGGTTATTCTCTTCCATTGGTCTACAAGTCTATTTTGTGCCAGTACCAGGCTGTTTTGATTGTAACTTCCCTCTAGTATAGTATGTCTTGAAATCTGGTATTGTGATGCCCTCATTTTGTTATTATTGTTTTAGTTATTCAGGGTTCTTCTGTGTTATGTGCATTTTAGCACCATTTTTTTCTATATCTGAGAAGAATGTCATTGGTATTTTGATTGGGATAACATCACATCTATAAAGCACTTTTAGTAATATGGACATTTTGATTATATTAATTCTTCCAATCCATGAACATGGAAGATTTTTCCATTTTATTGTCTTCTATTTCATTTTTTAATGTTTTGTAATTTTCATCATAGAGGTCTTTGACCTCCTTGGTTAAATTTATTTCAGTGTATTTAATTTTTGTAGTTATTGTGAGTTCGATTGATCTTAGAAGTTCTTTCTCAGGCATGGCATTGTTTGTGTATACAAAGGCCACTGATTTTTGTGTGCTACTTGTATATCCTGCCACTTTTACCAAACTCTTTTATGGGTTCCAATAGTCTCTTAGTGAAGTCTTTTGGTTCCCCTATATATAAAATCATATCATTTGCAAATAAGGATAGTTTGACATCCTCCTTTCCAATTTGTATCCTTATAATTTATTTATTTATTTACTTTTTGCCTCATGGCTCTGACTAAAACTTATACTTCTATATTGAACAGCAATGGTGAATATGGGCATTGTAGTCTGATTCCAGATCTTAGTGGTAATTCTTCCAAATTTTTCCTATTCAATAAGATGCTGGCTAATGAGTTTGTCATCAACTACCTTGATCATCTTGTAGAATGCTCCTTCTATGCCCAATTAACTTAACGTTTTCATTGAAAAGATGTTGTATTATATCAAATGTTTTTCTCTGCATCTATTGAAATAATCATATGGTTTTTATTCTTCGATTTGTTAATGCACTGTATCAGATTTATTGATTTGTGAATGTTGAACTACCCCTTCATACCAAGGATAAATCCCACTTGGTCCAGATGAATGATCTTTCTGATGTGTTGTTGGATTAAATTAGCTAGTATTGCTAAGGATTTTTACATCTATGTTCATCAGGGATATTGGTCTATTGTTCGCACCTTCAGGAACTCCTAAGACCCACTTGCTGGGTCATTTGATAGTATCCCATAAATTTCCAACACCATTTTCAATATTTCTAATTTCTTCTTTTTTCTAATTTTTTTCTTCAAATTTTCTTCTGAAAAATTTCCAAAGATTTGTCTTCTAGCTCAGATACTCTTCCTTCTACCTCACCAAGTCCATTGTTAAGGCTTTCCACTATATATTTTGTTTGACATATTGAATTCTTCAGTTTCTAATATTTCATTTTGATTTATCATCAAAATCTCAAGTTCATGGGAAAGTTTTTCATTCATGTCACGTATGGATTTCTTTAATTTGTGAATTTTCTTCTCATTTCTTCTGAGTAATCCTATGATTAGATTAATCTTTTGCATGGCATTTCATCAATCTCTTCATCTTCACATCCTAATACTGAAGTGTTGTGTTCCTTGGGTAGAGGGGTCATGTTGTCTCCTTATTCTTGTTTCTTGAATTTTTGCATTTATTTTTAGGCATTTTTGGAAATACTTGTTGGTTTTTCCTCTAATGTTATTTTTCTTTGAACTATGCCTCTGTGGTTTAGTGGAGTGTCTGCTCTTTCGGTGAGTATCCAGAGGCACGTGCTGGGTGTTGCTAGGTAGCTCAGGTCTCTGCTCCAGGTGGGCTGAGTATCCAGGGTGACACCCAAGTTGGGCATGGTAGATCTTCTCTTGTTAACTGAAAGGGGGTATGATCACCACTGTTGGTGTAATCACCCCCTTATCTCCTTTCTTCTAAGGTGATCAGTGCCTGGTTTCAGCCCACAATGGGTACAATACTGATCCACCCTGCCATATGAATTGCACAAATGATCTGGGCAGTCCTCATGTGAGCACGGATCCTGCTGCAATGATCCACCCCAAGCAATCAGGGAGTTCTGAGCATGTGGAACCATACACAGTGATTCCCCAGAGACTCAGCTACACCCTAAGGTTTCTCATGCAGTCAGAGTTCCTACAGTCTCAGCACACAAGGCTCCTGCAGTCATGGGGTGCAGAGGATCCACTCTGCCCCACTAAACTGTTCCATCCAGAGAGGCTGAGACATTCCCAGAGCCAGTTGCCTGTATGTGTTGTTCCTAAGTGTGAGAGTCAAGGGCAACTCCCAGTCCCACCAGGGAACCCAGCCCCCGATCAATCCTCACAGCCAGACTCAAAGTCAGTGGAGAAGGCAGATTTTTCCCTCAGGTAAATCCCTGGATTATACTCATGCATAAAAACCACCGACTTCAGCCACTACTCATCTCACAATCACACCATCTCCCTGCCATTGCCAGGTATGTGCAAGAGCCTCTGCAGGAGGTACTGGTGTCAGAATGGCTCTCTCTCCCTACACGTTGCCAGGAGCCTGCACCCGAGCTACTGTAGCTGAGACTGCTGTCAAGATGGCATTGTGTACCCACCAGTTGCTGGGCACATGCACAAGAGCTGCCACAGCTGCTACTTACGTCCAAAATGACTCCCACTCTCTCAGCCTGGCACAGAGATGGTGGGGATGGGGAGAGAAAAATGTGCCCTTTATTTTCCCTGGGTTAGTGGACACCTTGTCCCACTCAGTGTAGTCCACTAGGCTATCCCTCTGGTTATGTCACCAGTGGCACGGAACGCTGAAGTTTGATCTCGCCTTGCTCTGCAAAGCTGGCTCTTTCTCCAGCTCTCGGCTTCTGGGGTCATGTGTTGTATCCATTCTTGTCGCTGTGTGTTGCATCTTCCCACAGATCCACAGCATTCCTCCTCCTTCCACTGCAGTTTTCTCTCCAACTCTCCCCTGAGAATGCACTTTCTGCTTTTTCTTTCTTCACTATATTCCCCTAGCCTAGAGCAAGAACAGTGTGCCCTTTCTCTATTCCACAATCTTGGAATAGTTTTAGGTAGATTCTTTTAAAATTTTTGCATAGTGACTTCTGATTCCACTTTGTAATTATAATATTGGCATGAACTAATATTTGATTGTAATATACAGTAGCTGATTTTTACATAAAAATCAGATATAAATGTGTATCTGAGATTAAAACAAAATAAATATAACATTGTCTATGGCTGTGGAATTCATAAGCTTTGATCCTACCATGGAAGATCTATTGAGAAAATTATCTATTCAAGACTGTTCCCTTGTGGATCCATTTAGTGAAACTATTTGCAAGAATCTGTAAAAATGTTAATAAACCACATTCTTCACCAGCTTAGGCCTAGCTTTTATTTGTTTCTGGCTTTGAGAAAACTTCGAATAGGCAATATAGTGTCATCTTGGGTAATAAATGATGCATGTATGAAATAGTGACCTTAAAACAGTGCATTTTTCTTAAAGGAATCAATTTACACACCAATGCTGCTTAAATTTTACGAGCAATTATGTATCATGTCTTTCCTATAGAAATGATAGAAAATCTATTTTAATCAACATTAATTTTCATGAAAGTATAACTTTGATGGTATCCATTAGCAAGAATGAACTGGATATGAGAAATGACTTTAAGAATACAAAGTTAAAAGGAAATATAGCAAAAAGAAAAGAAAAAATGTACTCTGCATCGAAAGTTGAATATTTTGAAAAAAATACAGGAAATCTTAGTTATGTGTCTGGGGCACAATATTATTAGCAGTCCTGGCAATTCCCTTGACACAGGTACATTCAGAATATATTGTTTTGAATGAGAAGGCACTCTATTACATCTCCCATCAGGGAATATTATCAAAGCTCAACTAATTAGCTATATTACATGTTTTTGTTGTTTCTCTCCCTTTAAATGCTTTCTTTATTCTAGTTTTAATCTTGCAGAATCACAATTTGATACACTATTATTAATTTTTGTTTACCACAGTAATCCAGTAATTCCTGGAAACAATGAAGCAAAGGTGGATAAAATGTAGCCAGATTTATATTTACATCCTGGGGTTTTTATTCTCTGTAAATATCCTCAACTTCCTTGCCAAAACAAAATTACCCCAAAACACATAAGGGCTGAATGAACTAAGATACTCAGTTTCTTTCGTGTATTCTTACAAAATATTATGCATGTTTTTCAGAAGTTATCCAGTTTCTCTAAATTTTATCTGTAAAGTTAGTGTAAGAATTTCTTTCAGGCCAGCGCCACGGCTCACTAGGCTAATCCTCTGCCTTGCGGCGCCGGCACCCCAGGTTCTAGTCCCAGTTGGGGCACCGGATTCTGTCCTGGTTGCTCCTCTTCCAGTCCAGCTTTCTGCAGTGGCCCGGGAGTGCAGTGGAGGATGGCCCAAGTCCTTGGGCCCTGCACCCCATGGGAGACCAGGAAAAGCACCTGGCTCCTGGCTTTGGATCCGCGCAGCACGCTGACTACAGCGGCAATTTGGGGGGTGAACCAACGAAAGGAAGACCTTTCTCTCTGTCTCTCTCTCTCTCACTGTCTAACTCTGCCTGTCAAAAAAAATAAATAAATAAAAAAAGAATTTTTTCCTTACTGGTTGTTTTGTTAATTGAGAAATCAAATATGTATTATCCAGCATGAATTTACCTAAAAAATTATTGCTTCTCTGTCCTACTCTTCAGCTTACACACATAGCCACTGATACAGTAAAATAATCTTTAAAGTTTGAGATAACTATTCCAGTTATTACTTGTATAACTTTGGTTAAGCTATTTGTATTCTTTTAGTCTGTGTTCTTATCTATAAATCGTAATACCTCCCCCTGTAAGATTGTGGTTAAGATTATATTAAATTGGCATATAGGGACCTGTATTGTGGTTCAACGGATTAAGCCACCACTTGGATTGCCAGCATCCCAGACAGGAGCACCAGTTCGAGTCCCAGCTGCTCTTCCTCCAATCCAGCTCCCTGCTAATGCACCTGGGAAGGCAGAGGAACATGATTAAAGTGCTTCGGCTTCTGCCACTTACATGGGAGAACTAGATGGAGTTCCTGGCTCCTGGCTTCATTGTGTGTGTGTGTGTGTGTGTGTGTGTATGTGTGTGACTGTACCATTCAAATAAATACATAAACCAATTAAAAATAATAATATGTATTATTAGAAGCACCCAACATGTAGATATCCCACCAGATGAAGGTTACCAATTCATAAATACCCAAGATATCATAAATAGATAATTTTCCAACATTTTCATGAAAAATCACATATATTTTTCACATTTTTAAGGTAAGATTTTATTTTAAAGGACAAATATACATGGAAAGTGTGTCAAAGCTCATCTTCATAAGGCATATAAAGAAATCTGGGAGTTTAATCAAAATGCAAATTCCAGGGCCTCCCTCATTAACATTGATTCACTGGATCTGCAGTGAGCCCAGGAATTTGCATTCTGATAAAGAACAAAGAGTGAATCAGGTGCTCCATTAATTTCACTTCAAAGGCCAGTGTTTCAATTTATCCAAACTTGGAACATAATATTGTCAGCTCCAAACTCCAGGTGTTTGAGTAAGCCACAGGTGACAAATGAGTCTGTATTTCCTCAAAGGGCACATTCATTTCCTTAAGACTTATGAGTTTATTTATGCTGTTTTATGGAATAAAGTTAAAGTTAAGAGATATAAGAGCCTCCTCTTCCAGTCCGGCTCTCTGCTGTGGCCTGGGAGGTGAGTGGAGGATGGCCCAAGTGCTTGGGACCTGCACCCACATGGGAGACCAGGAGAAGCACCTGGCTCCTGGCTTTGGATCAGCACAGCGCCAGACGTAGCAGCCATTTGGGGAGTGAACCAACGGAAGGAGGACCTTTCTCTCTGTCTCTCTCTCTCACTGTCTATAACTCTACCTGTCAAATAAAAATTTAAGGAAAAAAAAGAGGATAAGGATTGGCTTCTTTTTTTTTTTAACTTTTATTTAAATATAGATTTCCAAGGTGCAGCTTTTGGATTACAGTGGCTTTTTCCCTCATGGCCTCCCTCCCACCCACAGCCATCCCATCTCCCACTCCCCATCCCAGGCATGGAAAGCCATGACACTGTGGCAAAAAAAAAAAAAAAAAATGACCTAAATGAAAGATCTCTGTGAGTGAGATCCCAGCAGAAAGAATGGGCCATCAAAGAAGGAAGTACCTTTCTCTGAAGGGCAGAGAGAACTTCCGCTTTGACTATGACCTTGTCTAAATAAGATCAGAGTTGGCAAATTCAAAAGGCTTCCATAGCCTTGGCAGCTCATGACAAGAGCCTTGGGTGATTACTGATGCCATAAACAAGTGTGTCAATTGTTAAATCAACAACAGGAGTCACTGTGCACTTACTCCCCATGTAGGATCTCTGTCCTTAATGTGCTGTACTACGTGAATTAACAAAATAATTAGTACTCAAACAGTACTTTATACTTTGTGTTTCTGTGTGGGTGCAAACTGTTGAAATTCTTTACTTAGTCTATACTAAATTGATTTTCTGTATATAAAGATAATTGAAAATGAAAAAAAAAGAGATATAAGAGCAATTCCTTTCCCAAAGCACTGTTCATCAGACTATAAGTTGTAGATGAATCTTTATTTGTATATCTGTGCATGCTCTCTTATGTTTAGTAAGGAACTCTATCTCTTGAAGAGAAGAGGTGATATTTATATACATATAAATATTATATCATACAATATGTATTATCATCATATAGTTTTTGCTCCTGTCGTACTTACTGCAAATTATAGTATAAATCAGTTTCCCCATTTGTATCCTGAACTAGTCTATGAACTCCTTGGGGGCAGACACTTTGCATGCTTTGATCAATGCCTCACTTAACACTTTCCAGGTACTCAATATACTAATGAATGTGCCATAAACGTGTAAATAATTATTGAGTAAATATTTATCAGCAACTTATATAAATAAACACATATAAGCTTCAGAATTAATGAATACTCTTTAGAATAATTTTACAAAAAAGTTCACTGTACATTTTGTGAAGGCTGTGCTTTAGAAGGAACACTGCTGTATAGTGGTAGTTATGGGTAGGAGATGATAAAAAGAAAACAGGAAGAATGATGTGAGCAAAGATTTTTATGTAACTTAACAAAAATGTAAAAATGTCATAAACATCTCTTCATGTATCAGTGCCAAATACAGCACCCATTTTTTTTAAGTGATCGATTTAAAACATTTTAAATCTCAATAGTTTCATATGTAGAAACCATTTAGTTGTCTCTTTTTCTCAAAAGAGAAAGGGAAAATTGAATACTAAGTTACTAAGACATTGAAGGCATTTTTAAAAGCCCATAAAGACTGCATGAACTATTCCACAGATGCCCTGTGCCTGCAACAAACAGCTCAGAACTGCTTTAGCCTTTTCATTAAATACATGATTGATTTTTGTTTGATCCATAAAATATTGTTAAAGATGAATAAACTGTATAAATGTGCAATAGATTGACAAATATAAATTGAGTTCTTAAGACATGAAAAGAGAAATTTATCCTTACTTATCTCTACGTAGGTATGTTTTCCTCGAGATGTGTGAAAAGAGTCTTCTGAGGGATGAGTGTTGTAGTGCAGTGAGTTAAACAGTTTCTTGGGATGCCTGCATCCCGTGGTTGAGTCCTGGCTCCTCCACCTCTGATCCAGCTTCTGCTTAATGCATACTAAGAGGTAGTGGATCCATGATTCCTGGCTTTGGCTTGTCCAGTCCTGGCTATTGTGGGGCATTTGGAGGGTGAACTAGTGAATGGAAGCTCTCTTGAGCATGTACGCTCTCTCTCTTGCTCTATCTCATTCTCCCTCTCCCTCTCACTCTCTAACTCTCTCTCTCTCCCCTTGCCTTGCGAGTGGATTGAAATAAATAAACATCAAGCAAAGCAGTGTTCTGAGGTTTTGCATTCCTAATCACATGACTCAAAGATGTGTTATCTTTGGTTCTTGAAATGTCAGAATAAATATTTGAACTTTGAAAGATTATTTTTGATTCTTGCTTTTTGCAGCTGAACCTAAGGTAAATTATCTCCTTGGTAATTCAGAGGAATTGAAAAGTTAGACTGAAAAGAAACAGTCGCAGAAGTGTCTTCCCTGTCTTTAGAAGTCTACTGTTTCGCAGAATCCAATATGTAGTACCCTATCCAGGAGATTAGTTCAGTCTAAAGTATCTGTGAACATCTTTGACATCTTGCTGAGCACATAAAAATGTCAACCTATTATCCTAAAATCCTAAATAGCCTAAGTCATCTTCCCCCTCCCATACTCTTTCAGATTGGTCATTAACCCCCAAAACTCAAAATATCTTACCAACTCATTCCACACCTACTGTTCTCACTGGTGTGATCTTTGTACCAACACCTCTCCATTGAACTGAGATGTTACATCAGTCACTTACACTAAAACAATCCCCAGATCTGGGGTCTTCCATGCTGCCTAGGCTGTTATCTGCACACCAGAATTTTTTAAAGTTGTATTGGAATACAAAAATTGCATAAGACATAACCTCTGTGTTCCACAGACTGCCTCATTCATTTAATAATATGCTCACATGCACCAACCTAATTCCTCATCTCACAAAGCTTTTATCTCCAGAACACTAAGATTTTTTTAAAAATCTATTTTTTTATTTATTTGAAAGGCAGAGTTACATGTACACACAACAACTAGTGCTGGGCCCATCCGAAGCCAAGAGGCGGGAGCTTCATCCGGATCTCCTACATGGGTGCAGAAGCCAAAGGACCTGGGCTGTCTCCCACTTTTTTTCTAGACCATTAGCAGGGAGCTGGCTCAGAACTGGAGCAGCTAGGACGTGAACAGATATCCATCCTATATGCTAATATTGCAAGGGGCAGCTTAACTTGTTATGCCACAATGCTGGCCTCAAGATTTTCTTGTTTTTATGTTTTTGTTTTTATACATGAATTTACATCAGTTGATAGAAGTTCCATACAAAACTCGGAATTTAGAATTAGCAATAACTAAAATTAATATTATATATGTTAATGTGATTATAATAACAGCTGGAGAAATGTATAAAAGGAAGATGAATGTAAAGAGACATAAAGTTGTAACTAAAAAGTGATTGTTACAGAGACAAAACATAATATTCAAACTAATAATTAATCAGAGTTTTAGCATTCAAAAAAATAGGAAAGGACAAAAACCTTGACCAAGTACATACCAAAACAATTAATGGTCCATAAATACAAAAACAGATGCTCAAAAAACATTATTTTATAGGTTGCACAAATTAAAAACACTAAGCTCAAGGATTATTTATAAAGAATAGCTTTACACAGTAATGTCTGGCCTCCAATAAAAAATTATCAAGTACACAAAGAAGCAAGAAAACATGACCCATTAAGAGGAGAAAAAATCAACCCATAGAAATAGACTCTGGAATAGATCAGATCACAGAATTTATGGAAGACTACAATAAGTGAGTTATACTAGAATCTATATCATTTTAAAGACAGAGAAATAAAAGTTAATCTGAGACTGGTGTTGTGGCAGAGTAGATTGAGCTCCCTGCCTGCAACATCAGCATTCCAAACAGGTGCCTGTTCAAGGCCCAGCTGCTCCTCTTCCAATCCAGCTCTGCAATAGCCAGGAAAAGCAGTAGAAGATGGCCCAAGGGCTTGGACCCCTGTACCCACGTGGGAGACCCGGAAGAAGCTCCTGGGTCCTGGCTTCGGATCGGCCCAGCTATGGCAGTTGTGGCCATTTGGGGAGTGAACCAGTGGATAGAAGACCTTTCTCAAATAAATATCTACCTCTCAAATAAATAAATAAAAACATATAAGGCTAAATTAAAATAAAAAGAAGAAAATCTAAATCTTACCCCAAAAGTCAGAAATTAGAACTTCATACATAAAGACGAGAAAAGTTTTCTTATTACCTATATTTTTTCAAAGTGTTGAAAATAAAACAAAATTAATATAAAATGTGTGGAAGCAAAGTATTTCACAATTATTTCAAAAAAAAACAAAAAGTGAAGATAAAAATATAATTTTGAAGGTAATTATATTTGAAGATAAAGAATATAACTTGAATTTAGGCTATGATAAGGGAAAGTCATGTACATTAACACTGAAGCAACCACTGAAAAAGCTAGTAACCCAACAAAGGTTGTAAATTAAATGCATAAATAAACCAAAAGAATACAGGAAATGAAGAAAACTAGGATGAAGGAAATATAAGATAAATAGAAAGCAAATGGCAATATAACAGATTCAAATTCGATTTTGTCAGTGATCACATTAAATGCCAATTCTCTAACCACACCACTTAATAAATCTGCATTGACTTATCTAAGTATTGCCTATAAGACATTCTCTTTAAATATGAAGTGAAGATTGAATTAAAATAAAATAGTGGGCAAATATGTCATATTAACATTAGTCAAAAGACACTTGGAAAAATTATTAATATCAGACAAAGAAAGTAAATTTCATAATGATATGTGAATCAATCAATCCAGATGATGTAACTATTCTAAACATACATACATTTAATAAAACACATAAAACAAAAACTGATAGTATTGTGAAAATACTTCCATATTTATAATTATGGAAGAAAATGTCAAAACTCTTTTCTCAAAAATTCCTATAGTGAGTAGTCACAGAAATCAGTAGGAATAGGCCAGCGCCGCGGCTCACTAGGCTAATCCTCCGCCTGTGGCACCGGCACACTGGGTTCTAGTCCCGGTCAGGGCGCCGGATTCTGTCCGGGTTGCCCCTCTTCCAGGCCAGCTCTCTGCTGTGGCCAGGGAGTGCAGTGGAGGATGGCCCAAGTGCTTGGGCCCTGCACCCGCATGTGAGACCAGGAGAAGCACCTGGCTCCTGCCTTCAGATCGGCGTGATGTGCCAGCCGCAGCGGCCATTGGAGGGAAAACCAACGGCAAAGGAAGACCTTTCTCTCTGTCTCTCTCTCTCTCACTGTCCACTCTGCCTGTCAAAAAAAATAAATAAATAAATAAATAAATAAAATAAAAAGAAAGAAAGAAAGAAAGAAATCAGTAGGAATATAAAAGACTTAAATAATATCGTCGACCAGCTTTACCTACTTGGTATTTGTTGAATGCTCCACCCAAGAAAAAGTGAAATACACATCTGTTAGAAGAGCATTCAGAATACTTACCAAGTAAGACAATATTCTATACCATAAAACAAAATTCAATAAATATAAAGGCTACCATAAAATAATCAAACATATACCTACCATATGACATAGCAATTACACTCTTATGTATTTAACCAAGAGAAATAGAAGTAATTCCATGCAAAGTAATCGTTTATCTCTCGGTGGTTGCTGGAAGCAAACCAAATGTCATCAATTAGTGAACAGATAAATTGTAGTAGAGCCATAAAATTGAATACTTTTCAGCAATAATTAATGAATCACTGACACAAAAAAATGGGTAAATATCAAAATAATTGTGCTGAAGGAAGTAAACCAGACAAAAAGAGCACACATATATGATTCTAATTACATAAAATTCTAGAAAATTCCAACTAACTTATAACAACATAAATCAGATCAGTGATGGAGATGATATAGATGTCCAAGGAAACTTTTGAGTGGTATTAACATATGTTTATTTTTTGATTATCCTATGGTTGTACATATGTCAAAACGTTGAATTATAAACTTTACATATATGTGGTTTATGGAATGGAATGTCGATTGTAACCTCAGTGAAGCCATTTTAGTAAAATAATTATGTGTGTGGCTTTTAGGAAAATACATTTAAGGTATTTGAAATATACACATAAAAACCTAAAGTGTGTTGTGGTTAATAAAAATGGACAACAGAAACTAGGCTCACTTATTTTTCTACTGTTGCTCTTCACGAACTTATCCAGAAGAAAGAAAACTATTGGCAAGATTTTTGTCATGATACCTATAAAATATTCCCTGGGGGTAATTCAAACTTACAGGAATAAGCTTTCATTTAAGCCTCTAGTGCTTTGTAAATGAATTGAATTTAATTTTTTAAAGATTTATTATTTACTTGAAAGGCAGAGTTACAGAGAAAGGAGGAGAGAGAGAGAGAGACAGAGAGAGAGAGAGAATCTCCCATATGCTGGTTCACTCCCCAAATAACCTCAATGATTTGGGTAGGGTCAGGTCTCCCACATGGGTGCAGGGGCGCAAGCACTGGGCCATCTTCTGCTGCTTTCCCAGGCGCATTAGCAGGGAGCTGTATCAGAAGTGGAACAGCTGGGTCTTGAACCAGCATCCATAGGGGATGCCAGCTTTGCAGGCAGAGGCTTAATCTGCAAAGCCACAATGCTGGCAACAGCCTTTAGTGCTTTTAGGACAGTTCATTTAATGATTCCTTAGCTACACAGAAGAATAAATACTCCTGCCGAAATTTACAACCAAGTTCATGCCACAAGAAGGAAACTTGATCGCCACCACCACCAAAAAAAACCCTCTTTTTTTTTTTTTTTTTTTTTTTTTTTTTTTTGGCAGGCAGAGTGGATAGTGAGAGAGAGACAGAGAGAAAGGTCTTCCTTTTGCCATTGGTTCACCCTTCAGTGGCCGCCACGGCTGGCGTGCTGCGGCCGGTGCACAGCGCTGATCCAAAGGCAGGAGCCAGGTACTTCTCCTGGTCTCCCATGGGGTGCAGGGCCCAAGCACTTGGGCCATCCTCCACTGCCTTCCCGGGCCACAGCAGAGAGCTGGCCTGGAAGAGGGGCAACCGGGACAGAATCCGGCGCCCCAACCGGGACTAGAACCTGGTGTGCCGGCACCGCTGGGTGGAGGATTAGCCTAGTGAGCCACAGTGCCGGCCCATTTTTTGTTTTCATTAACCCTACTAAAATCACAAATACATCTCAATTTAGTACAACTCTATATTTACATGAGTTACATACACATTAACAGTATTTAATTTTTTTCATTAACTCCTGCATCAAATTACTTTTGCTTTGGAACTAGATATAAATTTTGCATTTCTTATAAATAATTGAATAGAGGTTTTCTTTCCTTAGATTACAAATGCACTTTTATTTTAACAAGCTTGTTAACTTTTCCTTCTTTAGCTTTCATGGTGCTAAATCTCTTAGTTCTGTAATAGAATGAAAATTGGACAAAATAGATATTCATTTTAGCCATAAGTAAAACAGCCCATTTTTTACCTTCTGTATTTTATTTGTTATTTTTTTCACATGTTTTTGTTGTTTGAAAGGCCAACAGACAGAGAACAAACTTCCATCCACTGTTTCACACACCAAATGCCTACAACAGCCAGCGTTGGGCCTGGCCAAAGCCAGAGCCAGGAACGGCAGGAACCCACTCCTTCATCCATCATCCACTGATTCTCAGGATGTGCATTAGAAGGAAGCTTGATTGGACGGGGAGTAGTCAGGACTTGAACGAGGCACTTTGATAGGTAATGCAGACACCCCAAGCTGCAATTTAAGCCTCTGTGCCAAAAGCTCACCCTCATGCTTTGGTACTCGGTATATTACCTAAAATATCTAGATCTAAATGAAATTTTTATCATGTCATAAAAGTTCCAGTTTTCCTTTTGCCAGATCTACAAGAATCAATCCCATTACATAGCTGCAGGAAGAATGAATGCAAGGGAGGTGACAGAGTGGGAACGAGAGCTTCTGAAGGCACTCACGTCACCTTCATAGGCAAAATGTTCCTTCACAGAAAGCAATAATAATAATAATTGTGAGGATGTGTCATTTAACTGTAACTCAACAACTTCAAAACATTTCTGTGTACTCTATCTTATGTCCAGAGGATTTCATGTGTGCGGAGTTATCAAGTATCAAATGTTGACATGACATTTGACAGACCAGTCATTGTACAGAGAAACTCGGGGTGGTCATGAGCCTAGCGCTTAGCAGATAAGACACCCGGGCTCCACATTGGGCTGCCCTGATTTGATACTGGCTCCACTCCTGGCTCCAGCTTCTCTCTTTCTCTCTTTCTTTCTCTCTTTCTCATTTGTATTTATTTATTTGAGAGGTAGAGTTACAGTGAGAGGCAGAGACAGAGAGAAAGGTCTTCCCTCTGCTGCTTCACTCCCCAAATGGCCACAATGGCTGGAGCTGCACCGATCTGAAGCCAGGAGCCAGGTGCTTCTTCCGGGTCTCCCATGTGGGTGCAGGGTCCCAAGTACTTGGACCATCTTTTACTGCTTTCCCAGGCCATAGCAGAGAGCTGGATTGGAAGAGGAGCAGCCAGAACTAGAACCGGTGCTCATATGAGATGCTGGCGCCGCAGCACTGTGCCATGGCACCAGTTCTCACCACCTCCCCCCCCAGTTTCCTTTTAACAGAGTCTGGTACAATGTGAATTAATGCTATAACTAGTACTCAAACAGTACTTTACACTTTATGTTTCTGTGTGGGTGCAAACTGTTGAAATCTTTACTTAATATATACTAAATTGATCTTCTGTATATAAAGATAATTGAAAATGAATCTTGATGTGAATGGGATGGGAGAGGGAGCAGGAGATAGGATGGTTGCGGGTGGGAGGGAGGTTATGGGCGGGGGGGAAGGCCACTGTAATCCAAAAGCTGTACTTTGCAAATTTATATTTATTAAATAAAAGTTAAAAACAACTGAATCTGAAAAAAAAATACAGAGCCTGGGGCAGGCGGGATGGCTCAAATAGTTGGTTTCCTCCTATTCACATGGAGAAAACTGGTTGATTTCCCAGTCCTGGGTTTAGTCTGGCCAAGGCCTCGCCTTTGTGGACCTCTGGCGAGTGAACCACCAGATAGCAGCCCTCTATCTCTCTCTTTGCTTCTCAAATAATTTTCAAAACCCAATTAGTAGGTAGAGTAGTAGGCAAGTGAAATGATATACAGATAATGGTACTAGGGAATACAAAATTGATACATTCCTTTTAAAGAGTATACTAGGTCACAAAGAGTTAATTTTCCATATGATGCTTTAGCACTTTAAACTCATATGAATCAGTTATTTCCTTTCCAAAAACTAGACTGCTCTTGATAGTAAAAATATATTATTAGTCAAAGCAATTTAATAGTTATAGTGTATCAAAGTCTTAATTAAATGTTAAATCCTAAAAGATTGTGATCGATTTTAAAATATGTTAAAGTATTTTTAATTCATACAATGCATCATAAATATCTTAGAATATTAAAACAATTACATCTTGAGAGGTAGACAATTTTATTAAGATAATAAAAATAAGAAAATATTCTTTCACTCAGAGCATAGCATTTATTTTCTGAGTTCTTATAATAAGGGTATTTTAATAATTTCCACATTTCATTTTTCACTGTAACATTTTGGATGAGAAAATTGGTCGTTTAATTTGGTCGAATAAAAATCTTATTTGAGAATTTGAAACACATTTATTTGATAAAGTAAAGGTCTCAGTATATGATATTTTTCTATGATGCCCCACTGACCTTTAGAAGAGATATGCTATTTTCTTTCTCATGTCTTATCTGATCTCAAAAAGAGCACGAGAAAAAGACAAAAAGCCTTTGCACTCCGAATCTCAAGGTGACATTTAAGACTGATATCCAGGTACCAAAAGAAGATCTCAAAATTTATTCTTGTCCCGTGGGGATAAGCAAATCATTAATATAAGAAGGTATCAGGCCATTAAGTGCTCTAAACGTCAACAATAAAACTTTAAAATCAATGCAAACCCTGACAGGAAGTCAATAAGAAAACTGGAGGACAAAAGTGATGCACTTTGAACAGGTAAGTAGCTTCACGCTGTGAATGAGCCAAACCTTGGAGATTGATTTGTCAAGAAATCGAAATGTCAGGACGTTGAACCAGCCCAGTCTCAGTGATTATCACAACGCAGTACTTTCAGCGCCATTCACACACATTTACTAAAAAGATGTGCTATGGAAGATAACTAGCTCTTAACAAGAGCACCACTTTACGCGGAAACCAATAACCAGACTCAAATTCATAGTAACCCTAACTTTGACATAATACTTTAGAGTTCACAGCACATTTTATCAAATAATACTCCACACGGTCTAGGAGCAAAGAAATTCACAACTGAAAGACTATATTCACATTCTCCCTCTTGTGAACTTTTATTCCAATGTAGACATTGTTTGTATAGTTTACTAATAACACTGTTTCATATAAATACTAAAAAGTGAAGTTATTTGGTCATGAACCTTACTGTTATACTGCAGAGTCCATGGGGGAACAGTTATAGCTAATTTTCATATACCTTTGTGCATTTGAAGCCTAATATGAAGATCTTAACACTCGCTGATATTCACTAAGCACTTTTTTATGAGCCATACATGTACTAATTTAATATACTATTGCTAAGCACATTTTACAGATGAGGAAACTGAGGCACAGAGATATACAAAGTGACTAAGATTCCACAGTTCCCAAATGTCGGAACTAGAATTCTGGGGCCAGCGCTGTGGCGCAGCGGGTTAACGCTCTGGGCTGAAGCACCGGCATCCCACATGGGTGCCGGTTCTAGTCCTTGCTACTCCTCTTCTGATCCAGCTCTGCTGTGGCCTGGGAAAGCAGTGGAAGATGGCCCAAGTCCTTGGGCCCCTGCACCCACGTGGGAGACCTGAAGGAAGCTCCTGGCTCCTGGCTTCAGACTGGTGCAGCTCTGGCCATTGCAGCCATCTGGGGAGTGAACCATCAGATGGAAGGCCCCTCTCTCTCTATCTGCCTCTGCTCTCTCTGTGTAACTCTGATTTTCAAATAAATAAATAAATCTTTAAAAAAAAAAAAAACTAGAATTCTGACCCCAGTAGCTGTGGTCATATATGTCATTTGTGTACTATTTTAATATAAATACTATCATTCATAGCTCTCTGCATATATATGTAATTTGAATAATCATGACAATTGCCATATGCAAATAGTGAAAAGCAAAGTCAGAGGCAAATAGGATCTCTAAAAAATATCAACCTTTACATAGCAGAAAAAATCTGATGCTTGTATTCATAACTAACTATTTCAAACGTCTGTGATTGGAAAAGTTGTTCAGTGGGCATTTTTTTTTTCTTTTCTTAAAGGACCCCTACAGAATATGTCCTTTCATTGATTACACAGGATCAGTTCATTGAAATGACACAAAGATTCTCAGGGGGGTAGTCATATAAGCCTTTATTAAATGTTAAGTGGCTATGGGCATTGGTGCAGTGTTTTAAGATGCCTGTATCCCACACTGGAGTGTCTCTGTTTGAGTCCCGGATTGGCTCCCGGTTCCAGCTACCTGCTAGTCTAGACCTTTGGCTCAAGCTGCCACTTCCATGGGAGACTGACATTGAGCTCCTGGCTCCCAGTTTCTGCCTATCTCAGTTCTGGCCATTGTGGTATCTGTAAAGTGAACCAGCAGATAGGAGATTCATTCTCATTCATTCCCTCTCTCTCTGTCTCTGCCTCTCTCTCCCTTTCTCTCTCTCTCCCTCACCTTCCCTCTCTCTCTCTCTTCCTGAAGAAAGAAAGAAAAAATAAGTGAAGGTATACTAAGAGAAAGAAAGAAAAAAGAGACTACAGGCAATCCATGAGGGGCTTTAGGGCCCAGGGTGCTATCAGTCACATAGAATACATTTTATTTTCAGATTATGAACAATGATAATGTGCACAAAGTCTGTTGATTTTGAAGGAGCCCAGGCAAAAATTTATAGCAAGGTCTTTTATATCCTGTTATGTAAATAAAGGCAGGCTGTGTAACCAGTTAAACCAGGTATAACACATCAAGCAAAACATTTTATACAATGTGGGAAAGCTTGTACCAGGTGTCTCCAAGGAAGTTCAAATTTTAACATCACGTAATAAATCACTAATTAATGTATCTCAGCATCTTGACCACGTTTATATTTTAATTTACAGACATCACCATGAAGCTCTCTTTGTCTAGCTGTAAGAGAATCTCATCCAAGACAGCACTCATGACTGAGTGAGGCAATTTATTGACCAGGAACTTGTTAGTACCGGTGCACTTTCTGAACATTTAGATAAAGCTTTCTGTTTCTCCCTTTACAGCCTCATATCCTGTTAGGATTGTACCAGCCCCCAGTGTACGCAGTGGTAGCAAATTAAGAGGTTGATATTTAATACAGATTAAAAAAATAAACAACAAAATGAAAAACGATCCCCCCAATTACAAATTTATGGATGAAAAAGATAAAACCTATAAAAAAAGATGAAAAGTGAGAACACTGGCAATAACAACCTTGTTTGGGGTTGGGAGATGCAACTTTAGTGCCCCCTTTCTTCGCTTCTTCTTCTTCTTCTTTTTTTTTTTTTTTTTTTTGGACAGGCAGAGTTAGTGAGAGAGACAGAGAGAGAAAGGTCTTCCTTCTGTTGTTTCACCCACAAACGGCCACTACAGCTGGTGTGCTGCACCTATCCCAAGCCAGGAGCCAGATGCTTCCTCCTGGTCTCCCATGTGGGTGCAGGGCCCAAGCACTTGGGCCATCCTCTACTACCTTCCCGGGCCACAGCAGAGAGCTGGACTGGAAGAGGAGCAACTGGGACTAGAACCCTGGGTACAGGCAGAGGATTAGCCTAGCAAGCTGTGGCACTGGCCTCCTCACTCTTTAGTGGATGAAATCAAAGGACTAGAAGATGGAGACATCAGTAGGAATCAACAATGACTTGGACAACTCATTTGAGCAAACTGAAAACAGAATTCTCACTTGGTGCTCAACAATGTATAATGCATGACCCTGATTTGATTGGTACACACCTAAACCACAAAGGGCAGCTTAGAAGGGTAGCTGATCCTGGATGGGTAAGAGGTGTTGTGGGTCAGAACATTGTAATTGGTCACTTATTTTCCTCCCCTGTAAGTATCCAACCACTTTGCTATCACCGCAATCTCTACATCATGATGTTGGCTACATGTTGCAAAGTGACTTCTACCTTAGATATTTATTGTTGCTATGGTAACATTTTATGAATCTAATAAATATTATAATATAGTATTATTTTTAAAGTAAATGCTTATAAAGCAAAATTCAAAGACAATGAATTTTTTCCTCTTATCTTCAGCATTGTGTGACTATATAATTATTCAAATCTATTGATCAAGCAGGTGGGGTTGATGGAGGTGGCAGAACTATGTGAGTAGGTGGTATATATGGAGAAACTTAGAATGTAGCCACAGAAATTTTTTTTTGAATTCTCAAAATAAGGTAGTTTTAATGCCATCTAATAAAAAAGAACATGAAACATCAGAAGGTGTAAATGATTCACCCAACATGACAGATCCAGAACAGAATCTCTGGTTCTCTGACTGCAAGTGAACTGTCACTACTCTAGCGCCATCATCACCTCCAGCCTCCATTCCCTCAACCAAGCTCCTTGTCTTTAAGTTTTGCCTCCCTTTAATCATATCTCCAATACAGCCTGATCTCAATATGCAAACACAGAGCTGTGTCATTCTTTTGCTTTTATGTCTTACCAATGAACTCAGGTTAAGCTTCAAGATCATCCCACAAGCCCTGTGTCGTCTGCCCTCTGCCTGCCTCTCCTGTGTGATCACCATGCTCCAGCCATGCTGATATCTTTCAATTCTCTAAAGTCTTTCTGGCCTCTCAAGGCTTTTGCACAAGCTCATCCCTGTACCCATGACCCAGTCCCTATCCCCTTCACTTCAACTAGGGTTGCTGTAGGGCCTCCCAGGCAGTCACAAGAGAAGCCGAGTCCCCAAACTTCAATGAGGTGGGAATGGGTGGACTCTATCATGCATCATCAGTACCCACATCTGACCTAAATAAACCCACAGAACCCAGCCTTCACCCTGGGGAGAAACAACATATACAGTGATAGGGTGTGAGGGAACAGCAGTGTTGGGGCTCTCTGTGGAGCAAGCACCCAATGGTCCACAAAAAGGGGGCTGAGGAAGTCTGGGGAGGATTATAAATCTGATTCAATGTACTACAATATCAATCATTCTGCAATATCATCATCTTTCTCACATCATAGGTGGCTCTACAACCCAAAACATACGAACCATTTTCCTAATTCTGTGTGATCCTATTGGACATTGGTATGGAAGAAAAACAGGAGGATGATTTACCAAGTACTTTGTTAAAATTTAGTTTGCCTGTTTTCCCATTCTATATTTTTATATGTTCCTCATTTACAAGGATGATACAGGGAGATGACAATTCCTTCCTGTTCCAATTTGTCCCTATTATCTGTTCTGAGAGTCGGTGGTTTCTAGGAGATTTCACACCTGGGATAGAAGTAGGGGATTCTATTCTAGCTCCAGTTGTCACTAAAAACCCCAATAATTCTAGCCCTCAATTGTTCTCAAGAGCTAGGTGCTGACCTTATAAAACTCAGCTGCATGGAAAGCCAAGACACTCTGGGGGAAAAAAAAAAAACCTAAATGAAAGATCTCTGTGAGTGAGATCCCAGTGGAAAGAACGGGTCACCAAAGAAGGAGGTACCCTTCTCTGAAGGGAGGAGAGAACTTCCACAGAAATTTTAAAAAACAGTGAAGTATATAGTCATATTGACATCTCTATTTTTACTTATAATGCAATATTTATACTTCTTATATTTTCTAATGAAGTTATTACATTTCTTAAAGTGAGCTGAGTGTGTTCAAATCAAGGCTCATACTGACCAGGACAGGTAGAAAAGATCAACAAAATGTCGTTAATTCTATAAAATGTCCATACTCCCAATCATAACAAACATGAAACAGCAGGACATCAAATTACTTTCTCCATCTTGTAGCCACACATGGTTAGCTTGTGAAAAAGTATGAATACTGAGAATGCTTGGGGAATGTGCAGAAATGAGACTTCTAGAGCAGTGCCTCTAATCATTGTGCTAGATCTTTAACTTTCATCGTTCATGCTGATATCTTCTTGGTAAGTAAATCACTATTTTTTTCATCTGGAGGAAACTTACCTTTGTCCATTGTTCCAGCTGTTAAGAGTGTACATATTTCAATTCAAATGCAAATTGTTCAAATCTTATATGTGCTTTTACATATAAGTTTGACAATGCTTAACAATAAAAAAGTGGACTACCAAATTCTTATCTTTTAGCAAGAATTAACAAGTTTACCAACTTGCAACACAAATGCATTTTATATTTCATTAGTTCACTCTTCAATCTTTGACTTTTTATAGGATAATAATAGCTCTGCAGAAAGGTGTTACTATTTCTCAGCAGGAAAAGCTAATCATTTGCTGAAAACTGACAGTGTGAACAGAATAGATATTCATGTTCATTAAACAAAACCAAGGTTCTGTGTGACCTCTAAGCTAATTGCAGCACACATGCTTCAAAATGATTAAAGATCATTTTCTCATTTATGAAACTATCTCTTAGCCCAATACAAGTATAGCAGGTAAATGTTAGCAAAACTAAAGGTGGCATTTTGTTAAATACATTCTTTTTTTAAAAAAGATTTGTTAAATATTTCAAAGGCAGAGTGACAGAGGGAGGGAAACAAAGAGAGTCATCTTTCAGTTTCTGGTTCATTTTCCAGATGGTAGCAACAGAAAGGACTGGGCCAGGCCAAAGTCAGGAGCTGGAAATTTTATCTGGGCCCCAAAGTACTTGGGGTCATCATCCACTGCCTTCCTAAGTGCATTAGCAGGAAGCTGGATCAGAAATGGAACAATTAAGACTTGAACAGGAGCTCCAATATGAGATGTTGGCTGGTTTCAAAGTAACAGTTTGACCACTGCACCACAACACCAGCCCCCTCAGAGTATATTTTAATAAGAATGGAGTTATGGGATTTCTAGCCTAGTTAGACTGTAGTATATTTACTTCTCACATTGAATTCAAGGATCCATAACTTACTTGTTTACATTTTACTATATTCAGCTTGAGTAGCACACACCTTTCTGGGAGAAAAGCCAGCACGAAGTACTGGCAACTGACATCCTGCCCTTGACCATCCAAGGAACTCAGTACTTACATAACACACAATGGATACCCAGCAGGTTTCCATTCCAAAGAAGTGAAGAGTATGTCATTTTGTCAGCCAATGACTGCAACACCTGCCTTTGCCTCTGGTCATCACACAACCCTAGAGTAGAAAACCAGTTCTCAGGATCAGCACCGTGGCATAGTAGGCTGGACCTCTGCTTGCGGTGCTGGCATCCCATGTGGGTACTGGTTCGTGTCCCAGATGCATCTCTTCTGATACAGCTCTCTGCTTGTGGCCTGGGAAATCAGTGGAAGATGGCCCCAATGCTTGGGCCCCTGCACTGGTGTGGGAGGCTCTGTGGCGCAGTAGGTTAATCCTCTGCCTGTGGAGCCAGCATCCCATATAGGTGCCAGTTCTAGTCCTGGCTGCTCCTCTTCCAATCCAGCTCTCTGCTATAGCCTGGGAAAGCAGTAGAAGATGGCCCAAATCCTTGGGCCCCTGCACCCATGTGGGAGACTCAGAGGAAGCTCCTGGCTCCTGGCTCTGGATCGGCACAACTCCGGCTGTTGTGGCCATTTGGGGAGTGAACCAGTGGACGGAAGACATTTCTCTCTGTCTCTCCCTCTCTCTGTAACTCTGCCTCTCAAATAAATAAATGAAAATCTTTAAAAAGAAAAGAAAACCAGTTCTCTTCCCTCTCTCCAGTGATGCTTGCTTGCACTGTAGCGAGGTCTTCTCAGCTTCATCCTAAGTGGTTCTTCTCTGGAGGATACTTTAAAAGTTGTTTTTTGTTTGTTTGTTTGTTTTTGACAGGCAGAGTGGACAGTGAGAGAGAGAGACAGGGAGAAAGGTCTTCCTTTGCCGTTGGTTCACCCTCCAACGGCCGCCGCGGCTGGAGCACCGCACTGATCCAATGGCAGGAGCCAGGTACTTATCCTGGTCTCCCATGGGGTGCAGGGCCCAAGGACTTGGACCATCCTCCACTGCACTCCCGGGCCACAGCAGAGAGCTGGCCTGGAAGAGGGGCAACCGGGACAGAATCCAGCACCCCAACCGGGTCTAGAACCCGGTGTGCCGGCGCTGCAAGGTGGAGGATTAGCCTATTGAGCCGCAGCGCCGGCCTCTGGATACTTTAAAAAGTATAGTCTCTCCTTTTTTGCTTTGTTCATCCCAGGCTGACCTGACAGTTATTTTCCACTGAGGTTCCACTGCCCGAGAGATTCTCTAGTCATAGGAATTGCAGCCTGACCCAACATTCAACCATAGTTCCTCTTACCAGATAAATCACTAAAGGTTCATCCTTCTTTTCAACCCCTGAAACACATTCTCCTCTCCTTTCTCCAACAGTAAATTGTTCACAGGGAAAGTAACTTTCCTTGATAGAAAGGAAGATCCAGGCCTTGATATAAGGAAATTTCGATGCCTTCACCTTGAACTCAAGCAAGGGGCAGTTCTCAAATATTCAGACAATAAATTAATACCAAATACTTAATACTGTAATTCCTTGTGAGAGACATGCTATAGGCATAGGGAGTTAGGTTAGAAAATAAGATTTTTAACAATAACATGGTCGATGTAGCTGGAGCGAAGTGTGCAAGCAGGAAGTTAAGGCAAATCCTGCAGAACAATGCAGATGTTTAGAGCCTGATCATCTCTAGGAAGCAGTGTTGAGATTTCACATGGGGCTTTAGAGCAGAGGCATGCTATGATCTCATGCTTTAAGAAGAGAACTTCAAATTATTATTGCAAAATACTTCAGACATATGAAACGATGTACAAAGAATTACACAATGCTTATTTCACACACTTGTTCAAGAAGTAAACTTGAGGGGCCAGCATGGTGGCACCATGGTTTAAGCTGCTGCATGAGACACCGGCATCCCATACTGGAGTGCTGGTTTGAATCCTAGCTACTCTCTTTCCAATCCAGCTTCCTGCCAATGTGCCTGGGAAGGCAGTGGAGAACAGCCCAAGTACTTGGGCCCCTGCCATGTGGGAGACAAAGATGGAGTTCTTGACTCGTGCCTTTAGCTTGGCTCATAGCTGGCTGTGGCATTTTAAAAGTGAAGAAGCGAAAGGAAGACACCTCTCTCTCTCTCTCTGTCTCTCTCTGTCTCTCTCTCTGTCTCTCTCTCTTCCCCTCTCACTCTCCCCGTGTCACTCTGCTTTTCAAATAAGTAAATATTTTTTTAAAAAAGAAAAGAAACCTGAACTGTATCGTTGAAGTCATCTGTGTATGTTTTCTTGTTTATATCATTCCCTATCTCATTCTTCTCACACATAGGTAACTGTTATCCTGAATTTGATGGTTGTGATGTCTCTTTATACTATCAGAGCATAATAAATACTGTTCATGCAGCACAATACTATACATATTATTCTGCATTTTCTCATGTCACTCAACAATCTTCCGCATTGATACAGGTGGCTCTGGGTCACTCTTTTTTGCTGCCATACTTTAATCCATATATATATATATATATACACACACACTAAAATTTATTAACCCTTTCTTCCATGAATACTAGTCAGTAATTCTATGAATATTTTATATATCTCATGCATTGTATGAGTTTTTTATTAATGCTCAACAACTTATCACAAACTTAACAACTTAACAACATAAATCATCTTACAGTTCTTTATGAGCGACATGTGATATGGACCTCACCAGGCTAAACTCAAAGGACTGATAGGACTGCGTCTTTTCTTGAAGCTTCCATTAGAATTCCTTTCCTTCACCTATAAGACACCATATCTCTTGGCTTGTGGTTCCCCTTCCTCCAGCTTCAAAGTCAGCAACAACAGATTGAGTATTTTCTGTCCTGCCATCTTTCTGATTCTCTAGCTTCTGTCTCTCTGTTTTACTTCTACGTATTCCTGCAACTACACTGGGCCCAGGTACACACTCCAGGCTAAGGGCTCACATTTGGTTTAGCAGAGGATTCATGTGATTCTCACATCCCACGTCCCAGTGCCTGAGTTCAAGTCCTGGCCCTGCTCCCGATTTCAGCTTCCTGATGATGTGCACCTGGGAAGCAGCAGGAGGCGGCTCAACAGACTGGATCCCTGCCACCCACATGGCAAGCTGCACTGAGTTCCTGGACTCCAGTTTTGGCCCAGCTACATATGTAGAAAACATTAGGCAAATGAGTCAGCAGATGGGAGCTCTTTCCTCCTTCTTTCTGCCTCTCAATAAATAAATAATAAATTTAAAGAATGTAAAAAATATTAGTTATTCAGCCACATTAATTCCATTTTCAAATTCAATTCCTTTTTCTAAGGAAACCTGATATTTCACAGTGCCCCAAAGTTAGAAAATGGGAACTTAGGGGGTCATCATTCTAACTGCTACAAGCATACTTAAGCTGTTTTTGAGGAGTTAGAGTTAGAAAATCAGTAACCATGATAGCCATTGCTAAACCGCTTTTCAGCAGAGATACTGCTTCATATCATTATCAATATTATCAGACTTTATTACTTGCCTGTCTATTATGTGTAAAATGGGATCTCCTCGTGGTTTTAATTTTCATTTCCTAATGCTGCTGATGTTAAGCAATTTTTCATAAATGTATTGGACATTTACTTTTCTGTTTCTGACATTTGCCTGGTAATAGCCTTTAATCATTTTTTCTTTCAAGTAACACTTTTCTTATTGATTTCTAAGAATTATTTATATATTCTGAATTGCAGAATAATAAAGTTTCACTGGATTTCTCCATGATCTTGCAAGACATTCTGATTTCCTAAGGAAATATATGTATGCGATATAGCCCATCTCTCAGTTCATACACCTTGAGAATTTTATTTGTTTCTTTGATTAACTGCTCTGACTTAAAGGTATAACAAAACTTCTTTAACTCCTTGATCAGGCCAAATGGGTGCAGCCTGGAATATGTCCCTAGATTAAGCTGCTAATGTGCCTGGACGGTTAAAGCGCGATCCCCAAGCCAGTTATATTTCATGGAGGAACAAGTCCCAGAATTTGTAGATAACCCTAGTGTCTAACAAAGCAAGAACACATGTGACTATATGGCTCCTAGGAAGATTTTCTTTACATACTACATGGACGAAAGAGTCCATTAAAGGAAGGGAGAGAAGAACTACTTTATTAGCAGAGAAAAGACATATTTCTCTCTCTTATCTTTGGGGCATCTGGCTGCTTGCCTAGAACATATGACCTGGCTCTAATTATGTTTCCCTACATGTATGGACTAAAGGAAAGAGAAGTAGACACATTTATTATTTCCTATGAGATGTCTAATAAATCTATTTCTGATCTATTCTCTGGTGTCTGTGAATTCAGCATAAAATTAATAATGATAAATATTCAAGGCCTGCATTGTCACACATTGGGTTAAGCCAGCACTTGCAATACCAGTGTACCATATCAGAGTGCAGGTTGAAATTCTGGTTACTCAATTTTCAATACAGCCTCCTGCTATTGTGCCTGAGACAGCAGCAAAAGACAGCCAAAGTTCTTGTGCTCCTTCCCCCCATATGGGAGACCAGGATGGAATTCCTGGTTCCTAGTTTCAGCCTGGTCCAGATCTGGCTATTGCGACCATTTGGCAAGTGAACTAGTTGTTGGAAGATTCTCTGTCTCTGTCTCTGTCTCTTTCTCTCTCTCTCTGTGCATGTGTGTGTGTGTAGTGTATAATGCATTTGTGTCTTCTCCCTGTCTGTGCTCTGCCTTTCAAATAAATAAACTGAAAAAAAAATACTATTTTCATTTTGCTTTGTATGTTGCAAATATCTTTTTCCAGTGTCTTTTTTTTTCAATTTCTCACAAATCTGTTTTTAATGTATACTTTTTTTCATAGTTGTACTTTTGTGTTTGCTTAATTAAACCTGTTTTATCCTAAGGTAATAAACATAATTTCCTGTTTTTTCTAAATGTTTTTACACTTTAGTGCCTTTAGAATTGTTTGGCTATCTTTTAGGATAATAGTTTAATTTTCATATATAGAATCAACTGGCTTCACCATATATTGAATGGTTAGCTTATCTCTTCCTCAGTTTAATGTCACATCCTATTTGCTTTGCATTTACGTATGTTGATATCTGGTTGGTCAAGTTTTCCCACTGTTTGCTGAACAAGTTTCTGATTATAATGTTTTCCTTCACATGTAATTATATTTCTCACAGTTAGAAAATTAACATACTTGCTCATGTATTGGAACTTGGAGCTTGGTTCATGTGAGTCAGTATCCAAGTTACAGATCCATTCTTAGTGAAGTAAACAAACAAGGTCTCTGGACGGAAAGGATGAGGAACAGTCATCTAGAACAGTTGCCAAGGTAAATGCCACCTATGGCTAGTCTTCACAGCCAGCCAATTCAGCCTTCACTCACAACTCTCTGGTCTCCCCACATAGATTTGTTTTTAATATTACAACTGGAGCACATCCGTTAAATCTTTACTTCATATATCCTAAATTGATCTTCTGCATATAAAGAGAATTGAAAATGAATCTTGATGTGAATGGAAGGGGAGGGTTGCGGGTGGGAGGGAAATTATGGGGGCGGGGGGAGCCATTGTAATCCATAAGCTGTACTTTGGAAATTTATATTCATTAAATAAAAGTTAAAAAAAAAACCTTTTTGGTAATAACTATTCCAAAATTAGCGGCTTGGAAAAATAAGTATTTATTATTGCTCATGATGCTGTGGGCCAGCTGAGCTGTGTTTGTTGCCTCAGTTGGGCTCACTCACATTGGGGAGAGGGGACTGCTGCTCACTGCTGGGCTTTCTCACGTTCCTGAGTGTTGACTAACTTTTGGTTCTCGGATGCCTCCTCTAGGATAGCTGCTCTCTCTTTATGTAGTCACGTGTTCTTGTGAGCCAGGTAGGGTTTGCTTGCTGGAATACGGCAGGGTTCCATGACAGAAAAAGAAATGCACTGAACATTGTGAGGCCTAGGTTTACAGCTGGCACTCCATCACTTCTGTCGCTTTTAATTGCCTACCAGACTCAAGGTGTGGGAAATCAATTCTCATGACAGGAGAGCTAGACCACCATGTTGCAAAGAGCATGGATGCACTGATGGCAGTAGTTGGGGGCATTTCTTTCTGATTAGTCTATCACCAGGTGGAAAAACCCAAGAACTTACAGTTGTCTCTGTAAGACCTTCTTTTCTGATTCCAAGTAAATACTAAAAAAAGGATGCTATGGAGAGGAGTTGAAGTGCATCAATCATTGTTTCCTATCTCATTTCCCACAAAGAATGTATTGATAGCTAGATTAAGAAAGCTACTTAAGATGTTGGAGTTTATGATGCGTTGTCATAGCTGATTTCATGGGGTGACTGGCAGGATATGCTAAACTTTTTTTTAAGATTTTATTTATTTGAGACATAGAGTTATAGACAGTGAGAGGGAGAGACAGAGAGAAAGGTCTTCCTCCTACTGGTTCACTCCCTAAATGGCCGCAACGGCCAAAGCTGCGCCAATCCGAAACCAGGAGCCAGGAGCCTCTTCTGGGTCTCCCATGCAGGTGCAGGCGCCCAAGCACTTGGACCATCTTCTACTGCTTTCCCAGGCCATAGCAGAGAGCTGGGTTGGAAGAGGAGCAGCCAGGACTAGAACTGGCGCCCATATGGGATGCTGGCTCCACAGGCAGAGGATTAACCTACTGTGCCACAGAGCAGTTTAGCCCCGAGGCCAAACTCTTTATAGCTGACATTCATCTACCTACAAGGATAAGATCTGTGGAGATCCAAACAATAGAAAGTAGAAGAATGCGTAGAAAATCAACCAAGTAATGAGGATAAAGGGGATCTCTTAGTTGGCATCTATTATTCGTATACACTGGACTGCTGAGCAGAATGCATGGTTCCTTAAAAGATTAAATACTTGGAAGTAAGACTATTGACCTTCTTTTGCAAATGAGGTGAGCCACACTCTTTAATTTGGCCTTGACTAGAATCTGGACAATGGAGTACATGTGGCAGGTTCTTTATAGCCATTTGGAGGAAAAATGAAATGAAGACTTTGTTCTGCATGGGTCAGAGGATCAACAAATATATCCTTATACAGAGCATGGTATGGTGTTAAAAACAAAACCCAGATCCCAAATGAACCAGTTAAAATGGAGCAGAGTTTAAGGAAGAAAAGCTAAGGTTTAAATCAGGAAGTAGTGAGTTGAAGGTTGGAGAACTTTATAAGGTATCTGGGGTAGTAAAGTAGCTGTGAATATTGCCAAGAGAGGTAGCAAGGAATGAAGAACTTCCTGAGAAACTGCAAAATCAGTGTAGAGTCAGTGATGGAAGAGGAGACAGATACCTTGTCAAAGGAATTACAAAAGAAGTTGGCAAATGTTTAGGCTGGGTTTCCGTTTGGCTTCTATCAGTATTCATAGTATTATTAAACAGAAGTAAAGTTACTCATTCTTGACCCAATCATTCTGTGACAAATCATTCTTGTTTTTAACTAGATATTTCAAAATAAAAATTTCTTCGCCGGCGCCATGGCTCAATAGGCTAATCCTCCGCCTGTGGCGCCAGCCCACTGGGCTCTAGTCCCGGACAGGGCGCCGGATTCTGTCCCGGTTGCCCCTCTTCCAGGCCAGCTCTCTGCTGTGGCCCAGGAGTGCAGTGGAGGATGGCCAAAGTCCTTGGGCCCTGCACCCCAAGGGAGACCAGGAGAAGCACCTGGCTCCTGCCTTCGGATCAGTGCGGTGCGCCGGCCGCAGCGCGCCAGCGGTAGAGGCCATTGTGGGGTGAACCAACCGCAAAAGGAAGACCTTTCTCTCTGTCTCTCTCTCTCTCACTGTCCACTCTGCCTGTCAAAAAATTAAATAAATAAAAATAAAAAAAATAAAAATTTCTTCAAAATGGAGTTTTGGAGTAGTGATTTCCATTAGACACTCAATATTATTTTGTAAGTTGAGAAGAGTTTTTAAAGACAAATGTCAATGATGTATATGCTTACATAAGCTCTAGATGTAGCAATCACATTTAGTAAATGCGTTTGTCACAAAACAACATGACACTTAGCCACGTTAATCATAATAGTATGGGAGAAAATAAAGGACACATCAGTTTTGAAGATCCAGGAGAATTTGTACCTGTTTTATCTTTTTACCTTGTGATAAAATTTACTTATAGGAATGGTTTACAATTTCCAAAATATCTCCCAATTTTAATGCAGTTTTTTTAAAGATTTATTTATTTATTTATTTGAGAGATAGAGTTACAGACAGTGAGAGGGAGAGACAGACAGAAAGGTTTTCAGTCTGCTGGTTCACTCCACAAATTGCTGCAACAGCCGGAGTTGTGCTGGTCCGGAGCCAGGAGCCAGGAGCTTCCTCTGAGTCTCCCGCATGGGTGCAGGGGCCCAAGCACTTGGACCACCTTCTACTGCTTTCCCAGGCCGTAGCAGAGAGCTGGATTGGAAGAGGAGCAGCCAGGACTAGAACTGGCACCTAGGTGGGATGCGAGCACCACAGGCGGAGGATTAACCTACTGTGCCACAGAGCCAGCCCCCTTAATGCAGTTTTTAAACAACTTCTTCTTCCAAATAGGAGGCAAGCCTAAAATTGAAAAGCCAAATTCAATGAACTTTGCCATCTTACACTTTGCTATTCATAAAGAAAAGATAAAAGTGGGTAGACTATCTCAGATGATGCCCTTGAGAGAATGATAACTAAATAATGCAACAGAAAAATATCTAGCACCATGTTAAATGCACTGTCCTCTTTTAAGTAAAGCCGAATAAATTATGCTCCAGAGAAACACTGGGAATGTGGTTACTGTGACCGAGAAATTGAATTTTAATTGTATTTAATTTTATTTTAAAAAGCTGCATGTTGGATAGTATACCTTTAGGGAAAATAAAAGTTGATATCTAAATGAAGAGAGAAAGCACAGTAAGTTCTCTGCATGCAGCACTTCATTTAAGAATTGAGGACATCTTTTAACAAGCATCTGAAAATATGTTCAAAGCTCTGAAAATAAAATTGATGGAAACAGTAGCTCACGTCAAACATGAGTCAAAATTGGAGTATTTTGTCACACATTGACATATATAGGATGATTACAGGAACATATTATAGGAGAATTCTAGGTCTAAAAGCAGGAAAGTGGTATAGCAATTCATAGACCTAAATTTTAATATCAACACATCAGTAAAGTCATCTCTCTTAACCCACAGTTTCCACATTTTCAGATTCAACCAATCACAGATTAAAAACATTTTTTAAAAAGTGTGTTTAGGGTTAGTGTAGTGGTGTAGTGGTGCCATATGAGTGTAGGTTCAAGTCCCAGCTGCTCCACTTCCGATTCAGCTCCCTGCTGGTGCATCTGGGAAAGCAGCAGAGGATGACCCAAGTCCTTGGATCCCTGCACCCATGTGGGAGACCCAGATGAAGCTCCAGGCTCCTGGCTTCTGTCTGGCCCAGTAGAGGGCTCTGTGGCCCTCTGTAAACTAGTGATGGAAGATATTCTTGCTCTCTCTCTCTGTCTCCTCCCTCTCCCCCCCCCCCCAACTCTATCTGTTTCTCTCTCTGTGTAACTCTGCTTTTCAAATAAATAAAATAAATCTTTAAAAAAAAAAAACAACTGTATTTGTTCTGAACACAAACAGAATTTTGGTCTCATTTTTCCCTAAACAAACCACACACTTACACAGCATTTGCCTTGTGTTAAATATTACAAGTAATCTAGAAATATCTTAGGCCAGCGCCATGGCTCAATAGGCTAATCCTCCACCTGTGGCGCCGGCACACCTGGTTATCGTCCTGGTTGGGGCGCCGGATTTTGTCCCGGTTGCCCCTCTTCCAGGCCAGCTCTCTGCTGTGGCCCGGGAGTGTAGTGGAGGATAGCCCAAGTGCTTGGGCCCTGTACCTGCATGGGAGACCAGGAGAAGCACCTGGCTCTTGGCTTCGAATCAGTGCAGTGCGCTGGACACAGCGGCCATTGGAGGGTGAACCAACAGTAAAGGAAGACCTTTCTCCCTGTCTCTCTCTCTCTGTCCACTCTGCCTGTCAAAAAAATAAAAAAATAAATAAATAAATAAAAATAAGAAAAGTAGAAATGTCTTAAACTATGTGGGAGGATACCCAGAGAATGGATGCAAACACTACGTCATTTCGTGTAACAGACATGAACCTCTGTGGATTACCTATTTCTCTCACGAATGAGATTAGTGCTCTTATAAAATAGGCTGGAGGGAGCTTGTGTTCTGGTTTTACTGTGTGAGAACAGTGAGAAGTCACCATTTATGAGGACTTGGCTCTCACTAGAACTGGACCATGCTAACACCTTGATGATGGATTTCCTAAGTGCAGAAGTATATAAAATAAATGTGTGCTGTTTGTATAGTGCCCATATTGTGGATTATGGACAGTCACAGTGGCCCAAACATACTAAGATAAATAGTATGCTGCTATTTCAATTGCTCAAAATTGCATTTCTTATAATGCAAATGACCTAAATTGATTCTGTTTTTATTACTAAAATAGAAAATCCTAATATTTTCTCAATTTCTTATCTAAGTCTTGCTTTCATTTGTTTGTCTTATAGCTTAATACTCCCATTTTCACAAAATAAAGATGTCGGCTTTGTAATAAAGAAAATTGACTAATATTATGGGAACCCCAATTTTCTTAACTGGATCATTCACTCTAATATTTTTAATGCTACAATATAAATATAATTACAATATAAATATAAATTATTATCAAATATCAATAAAGAAATTTAATGTAATATTAGAAGAAAATTTTAAGATAAAGGTAGGCTACTTCATATAGTTTTTAGTGAAAAAAATGTAAAATATAGGTGTAATGGTTTCAAATATTTTGAAATCCATGTGTATTTTTCATGATATTTATTTTTCATTAACATTTTGAAGAGCTCTCATATGCATGAATTTTTAAAAATGTTTGCAACAAAATAAAGTTGCTTCAATTCCATGTTCCACAAACTTTTTGAAGTATCTTTGTATAATTAAGAGACCAAAGTTAAGCACAGAACAATGTGTGGTTACTATTTTTTGTGAAAGAATGGAGAAAAATATCTCTATAGAAGCAATTGGAGGATACAAAGCAGTAAAAATGATTAAAAGGATAAAGAGTGAGAGCAAGAACAACCATGTAACTTTTACTAATGCTTTGATTTTTGAACCATTTGAATAACATTTAAAAGTTAAATTAAATGTTCAAAAGATAGAAATAGGCAACAATTTGCCATTTTATTGTTTTCAATATAAGAGTACTACAGTTACAAAGAAGGCTGACTTTAATCAAAGCAGCAATTTAGGAAAGAAATTTGCTTGGAATGTTAGGTGGCAAAATAACTAGTATTTAGTGCAGTGATTCTCAAGTTTTACTATACACAAAATCACTCAGGTGCATTGCTAAAAGTCCATATTCTTAGGACCCAACCCAGGTTATAAGTTAATAGCTTTGAAATGCAGTTTAAAAATATTCATTTTAATAAGCACCCTTGGTAATCTTCCCACAGAAATTTATTGACCATACTTTTATTTAATCTTGGTTAAGTAGCAGAGTATGTAATGTATTAAAATTTCCATGCTACTAAAACCTTAACAGATTCTCAAATATAGTAACAAAGCATTGCTTTAATGTCTAAGAGTAGTCATTTCTAACAGGAATTGTTTCCTTTTTCCAAATTTGATGTGACTTACTGTTATTTACTTACTTGATAGAGAGACAAACCCATGGATCTCCCATCTTTAGGTTAACTCCCTAGGCTACCACAATGGTCAGGGCTGAGTCAGGCGAAAGCCGAGAACTAGAAAACCAATACAGATTTCCCACATGACAGGAACCCCAACACCTAAGACATCACCTACTGCCTCCCAAGAAGTTGAACATATGAGCAGAGTCACGGCTAAAAGCCAGACACTCTGATATGGGATAGCGGGTAACCTAATCTGGTTTCCTAACCACCAAGCCAAGTGCTTTCCCTTTGATATCATCTTACTATGTTCATCCACTAATTTAAAAAGTTAATACATGGGGACTGGCATCCGATATGAGGGCTGGTTTGAGTCCTAGTAATTCACTTTCAAGCCAACTCCCTGCTAATAGCCTGGGAAAAGCAGTAGAAGATGGCCAAGTGCTTGGGCTCCTGCACCCACTTGGGAGAACTCCTGGTTCCTGGCTTTCACCTGGTCCAGAGCCGGCCTTTGTGGTCATCTGGGGAGTGAACCAGCAGATGAAAGATCTTATTCTATGCCTCCCCTTCTCTCTTTGTAAATGTGCCTTTCAAATAAATAAATGAATCTTTATAAAAAATGAGAAGTTAATGTGTGGAAGTCTAAATCTTTCCTTATATTTGACATTAATATGCCATGTCATATAATAAAGCATAATAAGACATCCGACAAGTAAAGACGTTTTAGGTTTATTGTTTCCATGAAAAGGGACTGATTTGTAGAAGGCATGGATCTTCAGAGAACTATAACCAATAAGTAGCAAGAGAATATGTAGATGGCAAAGGTTCATGATTATGGAGGCCAAGAAGTACAAGCGTTTGCCACCTGCAGGCTGAGAACCAGGAAGCCACAGATTTAATTCAGCCTAAGTCTGAAGGCCTGATAACCAGGGAGCTGATGGTGTAAGTAACACCTGTTCTGAGCCAAGGCCTGAGAAGTGGAGTGACAGTAGAGAGATGCTGCTGACCTAAGTTTCAGGCTGAGGCTCACCTACATGGGTGAGGGTGGATCTTTTGTTTTTAATTAATTAATTTATTTGAAAGAGTTACACAGAGAGGAGAGGCAGAGAGAGAGAGAGAGAGAGAGAGAGAGAGAGAGGTCTTCCATCTGCTGGTTCACTTCCTAAATGGCTGCAGCGGCCGGAGCTGTGCTGATCCAAAGCCAGGAGCCAGGAGCCAGGAGCTTCTTCTGGGTCTCCCACGTGGGTGCAGAGCCCCAAGGACTTGAGCCATCTAACACTGCTTTCCCAGGCCATAGCAGAGAACCGGATTGGAAGTGGAGCAGCCGGACACAAACTGGTGCCCATCTGGGATGCCGGCGCTGCAGGTGGTGGCTTTGCCACAGCGCCTGCCCTGGCAGATCTTTATTCACTCTACTGATACAAATACTGATGTCCCAGAAACACCCTCCCAGACACATTCAGAAGTAGTGTTTTACAAGCTTCCCTCCACCTAGTCAAGTATATCTATATAATTAACCATTGCAGTCTTCCTACCAGTTACAGAAGAAATTTCACATTTTTTAAAGTGGACATTGCTGGGGCCAGCACTATGGCATAGCGGGTTAACCATTCACCTGCGCCGCTGGGAGCCAGTTTGTGTCCCAGCTGCTCCTCTTCTGATCCAGTGCCCTGCTGATAGCCTGGGAAAGCAGTAGAAGATGGTCCAAGTGTTTGGGCCCCTGCACCCACGTGGGAGACCTGGAAGAAACTCCTGGCTTCAGATTGGCCCAACTTCGGCCATTGTGGCCATTTGGGAAGTGAGCCAGTGGATGAAGACCTCTCTCTCCATCTCTCTGTCTCTCTGTTTGTGATGCTGCCTCTCAAGTAAAATAATTTTTTTTTGACAAGCAGAGTTAGACAGTGAGAGACAGAGAGAGAGACAGAGAGAAAGGTCTTCCTTTTCTGCTGGTTCACCCCACAAGTGGCTGCTACGGCCGGTGCGCTACGCCAATCTGAAGCCAGGAGTTAGGTGCTTCCTCCTGGTCTCCCATGTGGGTGCAGGGCCCAAGTCCTCGGGCCATCCTCCACTGCACTCCCAGGCCACAGCAGAGAGCTGGACTGGAAGAGGAGCAACCGGGACAGAACCGGTGCCCCAACTGGGACTAGAACCTGGTGTGCCGACGCCACAGATGGAGGATTAGCCTATTGAGCCGTGACGCCGGCCCACTAATTTTTTTTTTTTTTAAAGTGGACATTGCTGATCTTTGTACCTGCCCATTTTTTGAACTTTATTTTTATGTTTGCAAGATTTTCTGCTGTATGAGTTTTGCTGAGAGGCAGAAACTACCTTTCAGTACAGATACTGAATACTCCTTCTCAAAGTAACATTTACATGCACAAGTAGGTTTTGCTCAGATTCAAGAACACAAAAATGAGAACCTGTTGTCTTGCCTGCACAGCCTCCAAGTTTTCTTTGTCGTTGAACCTACAGAAGACACTGTGATCTACTCAATATATTTTTCATATACTCACTTTTCTTAATGAAACAGAAATGAGTCAGCTCCATTTATCTTTGCATCAAGAACTTAATACATGTAGGTGAAGGAAGGAAAGAGGGAGGCAGGAAATTGTGGTTATCTTTCAAGAACTGTACCTATGAAATACATGAAATTTGTTCTCTTTATACTAATAGGTTTTTTTTAAAGAAAGATGCAAAAAAAAAGTCAACTGAAATGTCACATAGGAGAAATAAGGCTTAACAGCATTTCATGTTATAGAAAACTGGATACATATAATTGATTCTAACTTAATATAAGCCAGCAGTATTATGTGTTCACCTCCAAATCACCCATGCACACCAGAGGGTGGGGTAGTATTGGTAGAATAGAGCTGAGGATAGAAGAAAAAATAGTACCACTGATTCTACAATGCTTCATTGGCCCATGGACACTGGTCCCACTCTTTGCACCCCACATTTAAAAGGTATTTATTTGCTTATTTACCTCTTTGAAAGGCAGAATTACACGGGCGCGCACGCACGCACACACACACACACACACAATCTTCTATCCTATGGTTTACCTCCCAAATGCCACAACAACCATGGCTGGAATAGGCTGAAGCCAAGAGCCAGGACTCCATCGGGGGTTCACATATAGGTCAGGGGCCCAATTGCTTAGGCCATCATCCACTGTCTCCCCAGGCTCATTAGCAGGAAGGTGAATCTGAAATAGAGCAGCTGGAACTCAAACCAGCACTCCAGTAAGAGATGCTAATATCAAGCAGCAGCTAAACTCACTGTGCCACAACATCAGTGCCTGTGCCCCACATTTTAAAGAAAGCTTTGTTAAGTAAGTGTTTTCAAAGAAAGCTTTGGAAATCATACAAACTGTCCAAGCAAATGGGTATTTTCCAGTTTAGAGGAGTTTTGATGAAGGATATGTGAATACTGAGTAATCCAAAAATGTTCTTATGGAAAAGACATTTGAAATCTACACTGATACCATTTTCACAGGATATTTTACTGTTAGCCTCATTTAACAATTAAAGGTACATAAGGGAAAAGATAATGGCATTCAGTTAAAGCTTAATGATAACTCTTCAGTATATTGAAAAGATATTTCTAGATTATTAGCTGGGTGATCCTTGCTAACTTAAAAAATTGTCAGTCAAAGGACTTATAAGTCTTTTACATTTAAAAGAATAAATATTAATTTTCCTGCAATTTAATAATCTATTAGATCTAATAATTGAATGAATCATTCAAAAACATAAATTATATGAACATGTAACAGAAAAGTTCACAGAAGAATTAAAATGATTTAACCTATAGAAGTGGAGTTATTATTAGTCATAGTGATCCAATCTTTTCAGTGTTAAAGATTTATCAAGAGAAACCTAGTTTGTACCTTAAATCATCTAATTGAAATTGGCCACTTATACCACATGAGCTGAATCATATAGTAAACAACTTTCTAAAAATATTTTGAAATAATGAGACACACAGTTCTTATGGTTGATTTAGAATTGGGTATTACATAAAAAGTTTATTAAGAATTTTAAAACATTATTTCCCTGCAAAATTAGAATCAGCCTAATCATCCTGAATACCAATTAATATTTAAAGTCTCTTGGTAGTTTTTCTTTTTTAGTATGCTAGGGTGACCTAAAGTCAATATTACCACCTAATACATAGCTTTCTACTCAGTTTTCTCAAAAGCTTCAAAGACCAAAGACTAAAGGAAGAAATTGGGAACCAGCCAGTCGTTACAGAACATTTCATTTGTAGCTCCCAGCATCAATTTAAATTTTCTTCATTATACAAAAGTTGGAGCTGATCAAATGAGTTTTGGGAGTATTTCATAGTGAGATTTGACAATGAAACCACACCTTTGCACTTTACTAAAAATAGAGAAATGGAGTGATCCTTTTAAAATAGAATAACTGCGGGTTATGTTATGTTTAGTGGTGAGAAATTAGTGGCAATGGATAGAGTAAATCTGCTTTAGTCTGCTTTTACAGGCTCAGACTGTGAAAAGTAAATGTTACCTTATCTATAACACTGAGAGTTAAGAATCAAAAGCACTATTTGCTTTCTATTTTTAAAATTTTGCCCATGACTTTGAGAAAGGTACACAAGAGGGAACATGGTAAACATCTAGTTACAATTGCAAGGGCAGTCAAATAGATGTCAGATGCTTTTTTGTATGTATTATTTTTTAAACTACTAAATAAGAGAAATATTTGTGTAGATTTTCCAAATGAGCTAGAATATGAGTTTTAAAAAGGATAGTGTGGGCCGGCGCCGCAGCTCAACAGGCTAATCCTCCACCTGCGGCGCCAGCACACTGGGTTCTAGTCCCCGTTGGGGCGCTGGATTCTGTCCCGGTTGCTCCTCTTCCAGTCCAGCTCTCTGCTGTGGCCCGGGAAGGCAGTGGAGGATGGCCCAAGTGCTTGGGCTCCTACACCCCATGGGAGACCAAGAGAAACACCTGGCTCTTGGCTTCGGATCAGCGCGGTGCGCCGGCCGCGGCGGCCATTGGAGGTTGAACCAATGGCAAAAGGAAGACCTTTCTCTCTGTCTCTCTCTCTCACTGTCCACTCTGTCTGTCAAAAAAAAAAAGGATAGTGCTGTGGGTATGAATTACAAACCAAAAAAGAAAACTCCTCAAGGAGAGGAACCAAGACAATCCATCTTCTTAACTCTCGTATATCTCACAGATATTTACATAATCAGATATTAAATAAATTTGTTTACAGAATAGGTATATTAATGTATTATTATGCTCTGTTTATAGGAGAGGAATATTCTAATAGTCCTGCAAAAATGTTTTCCCTTATGTCAGATCCAGTTTAATGCATTTTTGATGATATTCTAATCTTGGATAGAGAATATAAAGCTCAAATTTCCAGTTTCATAGGATTTTGTGATTTCTTCCATGTAATAAAATCTACTTTATTGAACCCAAAACTAATTTTGTCTATATACTTTGTCTACTTTGAACTATCAATTTAATCAGAAGACACTGTTTCCCAGCATAGTACTGGGGGAAATGTTTCACAGTTAGCTACTGTTCCTGCAAAGTGACAACGTCAGTCTAAATAGAACATCCCTAAGTTTTTGTGAATAGGTAAATGGATTCTGAAATATTCATGTACAGTGCAGTTCTGGAAGATATTATAAATGGTTGATATGTGAGAGTTCACTGGAGGAGGCAGAGTCATCATACATAAGGTGATGGACTGGATTCAAGAGTAATTGAACTCCAGTCAATGGAGAGATCATCTGAAAAGATATGGGTGGGGACTGACAAAGAGAAAACTATGAGTAGGAAACAACATAAAGAAGAACAGTATTTCAGAGACTAACATGGGCAGCCAGCAACCTCATTAAAATACCAAATGTAGGGATATGCTTGTCCATAAAGGAAAAACATGATACTCCAAATGTCATCATTGACTGGGGTCTGTGATCCAGTCCTAAGTTCTGTCATCTGGGCATGTGGAAAACCTAAACTCATGGGAAGAATTAGAGATTTGACATTAAATGTAATTATTATGTGCTTGAGTCAGAGTGCTACTGAGGAAACCCTCAAGTCATGTGCATTGGTGGATTCGAGAATGTGGCCAATTTCCTCCTCTAAGCTCATGTTCTCCCATGATACTCTTATCCAGTTCCATGCTTTAACTATCAACACTATGTGGAACCAGAATTTGTTACAGCAGTTAAAGTGTCTCTTGGGTTGTCCTATCCCATATCAGAGTTCCTGGATTTGAGTCCTAGTTCTATTTCCAAATCCAGCTTCCTGTGTATGCACACCCTGGGAGGTGGCAGATGATGGCTGAAGTACTTGGGTTCCTGCCACTCACATGGGAGACCCAGACTGAGTTCCAGATTTCTCACTTTGGCCTGGCAGGCATTGACTGATTGAAACAATATGTGGAAGATATATCTCCCACACACACTCTCAAATAAATAAAAATAAAATTAAAAAAAAAAACATCGCTATGGTTATGACTTCTGTAAGTACATCTTGAAGCTGTACATATTGTCAGAGCTCCAGAGTTCCCTTATCCTTAATTTGTACATCAAAGTTAGCATGTCTAGAACTCTGAATTTCTATTCCTCCTTCAACCTTTCTCTTCCAAATGTTTTCACTTAGCAAAGAATATTATCACCACCTTTTCTCTCAACCTGGAAATCATCCTTAAAAAAAAGATTTACTTTATTTGTTTGAAAGGTAGAGTAAAAAAGAGAGGGACAGGAGGAGAGAAAGAGACAGCAACAGAGAGAGAGAGAGAGAGAGAGAGAGAGAGAGAGAGAGAGAGATCTTCCTTCTACTGGTTCACTCCCCAAATACACCCAACAGCCAGGGCTGGGCCAGGTCAAAGCCAGGAGCCAGGAAGTCCATCCAGGTCTCCCACAGGGGTGGCACTCAAGCACTTGGGGCGTATTTACCTGCTTTCCCAGGTGCATTAGAAGGGAGCTGGATCAGATGTGGAGCAGCCAGGACTCAAGCCAGCACTCCAATATGAGATCCTGGTATCACAGGTGGGGCTATTGCACCACACCTCAAGCCCCTGTTAAACATCCTTGATTCTTCCCTTTTCCTTACCGCCTATACCCATTTTTTAGTAATTTCTATTATGTCTTTTTACAAAATACATAGCAAATCTGCTCCCTTTTCTCTTATCTGCTTTACTGATATTTCTGTTCCCATTTGAAGATCATTGTTAACATTACCCATGAAAGTCACCAGAAAGATAGATTGAGTCAAGAAAAGATTTTTCCTTATTTGGAGCTCCCATAACTTTCTGTCAGTGGAAGCTCCAAAGTCTGTATGCTACATCCGTTGGAGCAATAATCAGATTGGGAAGAGATTGACTGGGAGAAGCCAGACAGATGTTTATATTATGACATTGCAAGGGCATGTACTCACTTAAACTGTATATTTATTTTAGTAAGGAAAGAGATTGGAGTGTGATGTCAAACATTTCTGCAACTGAAGCCACCACTTGGCATGCTTAGGTGACTGTCACTGAACTTGAAGTAAATGAAGTATTTATTGCAGGGATGGAGTTGTGGCATAGCAGGTAAACCTCTGCCTGCTACACTGGCATCTCATATGGGCACCCAGTTTGAGTCCTGGCTGCTCCACTTTCCATCCAGCTTCCTGCTAATGTGCCTTGGGCCCCTTCACCCACATGGAAGGAAGCTCCTGGCTCCTGGATTCAGCCTGGCTCTGTCCAATTCATTGCAGCTATTTGGGAAGTGAACCAGCGGATGGAAGATGGAAGAAGTCTCTCTCTCTCTCTCTCTCTCTCTCTCTCAAAACAAAAACAAACAAACAAAAAAATTGTATTAATAGTTTCCAGGGCACTACATGAGCAGTCCTGTGTCTCCTTTTACAAAATCTTCTCAAGCCACTTTCTAACGCCTACCCTTGCCAGCTGTGTTCCAGTCACAGTGTGTCTTTTTTAATACTCAAAGCACATTCCTGACTTAAGACCTGTCCCTGGCTATTCTAACTGCTTGGATTACTTTTTCTTTCTCTCTTTGAACAGTCTTCTCTCCCTTGTCATTTTAAAGTCCACAGCATATGTCACCTCTATCTCAGAAAATGTGATCATCTAATTTGAACTATTTCCTCTCTAACACTCATCCCTTCAATTTCTACCATATTGGATTTTGTTCTTCTTAGCAGTTATTTATTTTTGTGTTAACTAGCGAACTTTTCTATTCCTCCAATAGAATGTAAAATTCAAGGGAAACAGTATCCTATATATCTTGGCGAACACTAGATTCTTCAATTCTAGTATAAATCTTTGACCAAAACTACCCAAAAACTATTGGTAAGTGTTAAAGGTGATTTGTAACTACCAGTAGTAATTTATTTGGTATCATGTTGTCTATCACTTGAACTTCTTTTCAATATATCATTTCACACTGTATGATTATAATAGGAAACTGTTTCATGAACATAATTTTGTATGATTAATCATAATTTGGCCTAGTTTCTCATATGCTATAAATGTATGTTTTAATTTAGATTCATCTTCCTTTGACAATAATTTCTAGCAACTGATAAGATTTTTTCCACACCATGTCAGTAAGTGAATTACATGAAAATATTTAAACATATAATGTGCATATCTACTTTAATAAACTTTGCTTTAATTTTTTGGTAAGTAGAGTAAGCACTTTTTTGTGAAAAACTATAGTAGCATGTATCATAAATATTTTCATAAAATTATTTTTATGTGCTAGATTTTCTCAAAGGAAGGGCAACATTTCTTGAACTAAAGTGACTACATCCATGTGATCCCAGAAAACATGGATTACTATATATATATATATATATATATATATATATACTATATATATTGCTGATTTAAGATTGTCTTGATAGCAGTAGAAGAGGGCCCAAGCCCTTGGGCCCCTGCACCCGCTCCTGGCTCCTGGCTTCAGATTGGAGTAGCTCCGGCTGTTGCGGCCATCAGAGTGAACTGGAGGATGGAAGACCTCTCTCTCTGTCTCTACCTCTCTCTGTAACCCTGTCTTTCAAATAAATAAAATAAATCTTAAAAAAAAAAAGATTGTCTCAAACTTATAGAAATGGGAATATCATTTCAAAAAGGATACTATCCAATAGATTTTCAATTACAGTTTTTATTTTTGTCTTCACATGAGATTTTATTGAAGAATTCCCACTGAGAAATGAGTAGGTATTAACAAAATTCAAGCTATGAAAAATCCACTTAGATTACTTTGAATATCATGTTGGATGTTATTGCACATTAATAAAAATTCGTGTCGACCCTCAGGAATTCAGATTTATTTTAAACAATGAAGTATAACTTTCCACCTCAATTCAATGCTACATAAGAAATTACTCTAAAAATTCAGTTTCCCTAATTCAAAAAGTTCCAGTTGAATTTTAATTTTCAATAGAAATACACATAGTGTTGTAGTTTGTGCCATATTTGCCAAATATGATGCAAATTTTCAGAGAAAACTTCAGGCACCAACTTTCCTTAAAACCATTCTTCGTATTGTACTTCTCATATTCAGCTCTTAAAATACAATCCTGATGAGATGTAGGCTAAGGAAAGAGTAATAGCTGCATGTTTAATAACTATTAATTTAATTTTAGTAAACACACTAAACTAGAAAGTTTGTCTCTTTTGATTTCCCATCAAACAATAAAGCAATGATCGTTACAGACAGACAACATATTAAGGAAAGCCCTGATTTATTTAAGTCCTGGGAAATAACAGATCCCATCCTCCCAACTCCCATTTAGAGGAAAATGTCAAAATTATGTTTAATAAGCTATTTATGAAATGTTTTCTATTTTCCATTCTTCTTGAAGTATGGTAAAATTCATGACCTAGAAACTAAGAAAGTCTGAACTCCAGTCTCAGTCATCTTTTAGTAGTTTGCTCTGAATAAGTTTCAGTTTTCTGTGCTTTCCTTTTCTTTTTTACAGATTTATTTATGTATTTATTTATTTGACAGGCAGAATGACAGAGAAACAGACATAAAAACACAGAGATCTGCTATCCATTGGTTTACTCCCCAAATGACTGCAACTCCATCCAGTCTCTCACATGAGAGGCAAGGGCCCAAGTCCACTGCTTTCCAGGAAAATTAGCAGGGAACTGGATAAGAAGCCACACAGCAGGGAACAGAATAGGCACTCCAATATAGGATGCATTGTAGCAAGAAGCGGCTTAAAAATGCTACCCCCTGAACTTTGCTTTTTAAATTATAAAATGATGATAGCCATATATATCCTGCCTATCTCATAGATATTTTAATGATATAGTTATTGTAAGGATCAAGTCAGTGTCTACAATTGATCAAAAGAAACATGGATGTAATTTATAAAGAATTTGCTGTTTGCTTCAATAATTAAAGAAAAGGCAATCTTTGAGATACCATTTCCAATTTTACCTATTTACATTTTAAAGGACAGGGAAATAATTGCTATACATATTTTTGTAAGTTGTGTATATTTCATTGGGAAAGGATAAATGAATTTTAGTTTCATGTATTGAAATACTGTGCACTGTGGTCTACAATGTCCACATAAAACAATTTAAAAAACTAGACAGAATATATCAAAATAATTTTTATAGCATGGATAAGGTAGCAAGGTTACAAATAGTAACAGACTGACAGCTGTCTCCTCAATAGCAAAAAGGAAGTGAAAAGGATGGGATAATTTATCAATGTGCTAGAATCAGATATCTTCCATGTAAAACAATGTACCTCAAGAATGAAACTGAAATAAAGGCATTTGTAAGCAAACCAAAAATGAAAAAATCATCCTTAGTAAACTTGTGCTAAAAGAAGTTCTACCAGATGAACAATTAGTAACTTAGAGAAAGACAACAGAGTAGAAACAAGCAAATACGTGAAAAATCTAAATGAACATTGATTTATAAACTAGCAGTAAATATAATAATAATAATAATGTTTCATGGCATTTCATAGTATATATAGTGTGGAATCTGCCCAGGGACACGGAAATCAATCAATAAGACAGAGGATCCAGTAGCAGACCCAGTGATGTATAAGACGACATATGTATAAGCCATATGACAAAGAGAGTTTGCGTAACAAAGTAACAGTAAATAGTCATAGAACAACTGAGTATTCACTCACATGGAAAAAAGAAAATTGGATCCTATTTCACATTACTAATATTCACAGAACTACAAGTAGAGAGAAAACAAGAGACAATGGAGTGATTAAAGAGTAATAAAGCTGAATATCTTCATGATTTTAGGACTGGGATTTTTTTATTAAATGGGACACAAAAATAAATAATTTTTTAAAAAGATGTATTTTTTTAATTTGAAAGGCAGAGTTACAGAGAGAGAGACAGACAGAGACAGAGACAGAGAGAGAGGTCTCCCATCCACTGGTTCACTCCCCAGGTGGCCACAAAGGCCAGAGCTGGGCCAATCTGAAGCCAGGAGCGAGGAGATTCTTTCCAGGTCTCCCAAGTGGGTGCAGGGGCCCAAGGGCTTGGGCCATCTTCTAGGTGCAACAGCAAGGAGCTGGATTGGAAATGGAGCAGCCAGGATTGGAACCGGTGCCCATATGGGATCTAGCACTGAAGGCTGCAGCTTTACCCTCTACACCACAGTGCTGGCTCCCAAAATAAATAATTAGAAAGGAAAAATATATCAATTAGATTATACTGAAATGAAGAAATTCCATTTACCAAGTGCACCTTTAGGTATAAAAATGTAGATCACAGAATGGGAGAATATATTTACACGTGTAATTGATAAAGAGTTTGTACACAGGACATGTAAAGAACATGCTCAAATAATAAGAAAAGTTAACCCAGTGGGAAAATGGGAAAGATGAGGAACGATAATTGCACATAAAGGTATATTATTTGGTTAATGTACATGTGAAAAAGTACAGTCTCATTACATATTTGGAAAATTTCACATTAAAATCCATAATCAAAGAACTATACAGGCACTAACATGGATTTTTCTAAAAAATGTTGGATAACATAAAGTGCTAGAAAGAATGTGGAACAGTAGGAATTCCTGCCATGCTCCTTGGAATGTAAACTGATACAAATACTTCAGGGAGAACATACCCTGGAATTATCATCTACTAATGTAGTAAATATGAAAAACCTAAGACCAGCATATCCATTTTTTTTTAATTTAGCCAAGGAAATTGTAGTACATAGTACATATGCACACGAGAAAATAGATCCTGAAATGTTAACAGCAACATTATAGGAGCAAAGTAGAAGCTTATCAATAATAGAGTAGATGAACATATTTTGATTCATTCACTCATACAGTAGAAGGAAATAAGGTGATAAAAGTGAGTGAATCTGCTACATCATTGGAAAAATTGTTAAAGCAAGGCTGAACAGAAGAAGTCAGACAGAAGAGAAAGACATGTGCATAATATAATCGGTATAAGGTTGTGAAACTACAAAAATTAGATTACATTTCTTTGGATTACATAACTTTTAGATTACATTATCTCAGAAGGTATAGAAACATAAGGCAAAACAGGGAAGCAACTACAGAAAAGTCGGGAAAAGAGAGCAGAGAATGGAAAGAGGCAATGGACACTTCTGGCGCGCAGTGTTCTCTTGACCTAGGTAGACTGTCATTCACATTTTAATGATTTAGAGCTGCATACATTTCTGTTATATATGCTCTTCTGTATCTGCAACTTTATTACATTTTAAGGACAAAAAAAGTTGAAGGAAATGACTAAATTCTGAAAATTTAAGGACTAGATAAAAAGCTGAAAAGTAGCATTAAAATTATACACATAAGAAAAATTATGGAATTTTATGCCAAGTGTTTCAAAGGAAATTAATAGTTTTCAAAACATCAATTAAATTTTTAATTAGTAGAACATTTAAAATGCCTTTAGGGGCCAGCGCCATGGCACAGTGGGTTAATCCTTTGCTTGCGGCGCCGGCATCCCATATGGACGCTGGTTCTAGTCCCAGCTGCTCCTCTTCCAATCCAGCTCTCTGCTATGGCCTGGGATAGCAATAGAAGATTGTCCAAGTCCTTGGGCCCCTGCACGCATGTGGGAGACCCCGAGGAAGCTCCTGGCTCCTGGCTTCAGATCGGCGCAGCTCTGCTTGTGCGGCCATCTGTGAACCAATGGAAGGAAGACCTTTCTCTCTGTCTCTCCCTCTTGCTGTCTGTAACTCTACCTCTCAAATAAATAAATAAAATCTTTAAAAGTAAATAAAATAAATGAATAAATAAATAAGTAAAATACCTTTAAGATGTCATAGGAAAATTTCATAACCAAACAAAATTGCTAAGTAGATTTTTCTACTGGTTTTCTAACTATCAAACTGATTGATGTTACCACTAACCTCCCTGTGATAAGAAGCATGTGAGAAGATCACTCTTCATCAACTGTTTCTAAGTGTACAGAAGAAAATTAATTTGTCTTCCATTATGGAAAAGAATTAATGAGGAACATATTTAGAAGGAAAAGGTAAAGCAATGACTAGAAAAAAGGGATTATGGCATTAGTATTAATTTTAATGGTGAATGCAAATGGGAAATAAACAATAAAGAATCAGGATTTCATGATTAAATAACATTTGGTGGGAAAATATCATATCTAAATGTGCAAAAGGTAACTATCCAAAACTGACCAGAGAAGGTAAAATACATTGGTCAAAAGACAAAGCAGTAATAGAACAAAGAAATCTACATAGCATATCTTTGAGATAACAATACGGAATTAGCTGTTTCTGTTAGTTTCTGTTAGTTTCTTAAAAATGAGAAAATGGAACAGACACTGCTGTGTTGTGTATTTGAGACACATCTGGGGATGCCCATACCCGACACTGGACTGCCTGGCTCAAGTCCCAGCTAACTCTGTGCTTCTGATCCAGCTTCCTCCTAAAGGGCTTGGGAGACAGCAGAAGATGACCTGAGTATTTAGGTCCCAGTGAAGTTCCTGGTCCTGGTTTCAGCCTGGTCTCATCTTGGCTCTGGCTATTGTGGGCATTTAGGGAGCGAACAAGAGGATGAAAGTTTTCTCTTCCTCTCTTTCTCTCTCCTTCTCTCTGTCACTCTGGCTTTTAAATGAACAAATAAACCATGTCCAAAAAGTGAGAAAGTAATTACAGATATACACACTATCAAAACTTCTTTTACAGTTGAAACAGTGTAAACTTTGAAGGAGGATGCAAAAAAGCATGACATCTTAAAATGAACACAGGTATCTTAACCATTAACTTAACCAGTACACCAAATGCCCACCCCTCATTTATATTTTATTGATAGGAATTCAATTGCATGGAGTTACCTGGTTTCAAGAAAGGTTAGAAATTATAATTTTTAGCCAAATATATTGTTACTTCACCAAATGAAATAGTTGTTCTATTATTAAGGAAAATGGAGAGAATAGATATTAGATAAGCAATTATCAATTGTAATTCCTTTATTCTAAGTGAAATGGAAGCTATGAGTAAATTTATCCAAGGTAGTAGACAACCTAATTTTTTAATTTTTTAAAAATATTTTTTAACATTTTTTGATTGCCATATAGAGGATAGATTAGACAAGGCAACTATAAAAGCAGGACCATCAGTCAGGGAGTCAAATTGCAATGGTACAGAAAATATTTGAAGTAGGCCAATTTTACTGGAGACAGAGAAAATGTTCATATTAAAGAGATATTTAAGAAAATACATCTCCTTGATATGATGACTTACTGGATATGAGGCTGAAGAAGAGACAGGCTTACTCAGAAAACACTTAAATACTTGTGACTTGTAGCACTGGATGGATAGCGAACATCATCATTTAAAGACTCAAAGACTTTTAGAAGAGAATAGGATTACTGGCTGAAGAGGATTAGTTCTGGTCATGTTTAGTCCAAACTGCTTTTGAGATATTTAAAAGGAAATACCAAGTAGATAGTTAAATATACAGTCTTTAAAAATAAAAATCATTAGCATATAGGAGGTAACTATGGTCACAGACACAAATGAGATTACTGCAGAAAAGTATACAAAGTGAGATGAAAAGCTGGCCAAGGACCAAGCCTTAATAAATTCCAGCATCTAATTTCCTGCAGAAGAGGGTGATGTTGCAAGATGATTAAATATGCCTACACAACAAAGTAGGAGAGAAAATAGGAGAGGGTAGTGTCCTGGAAAACATTAGAAGAGCAAGCTCCAAAAAGAGAAAGTTTTCAAGTGTCACAGACTAGTCATGAAAAATGTAACAGTAATATCCATTGGATTTAAAAGAGGAAGGACATCAAGATTTGCTTCAGTAAAGGGAGGCTGGATAAGCCAGAATGCACTGACTTGAAGGAGGTAGTAAAGAGGGCTGTCTAATTAAGTTACAGATGCTCCTTGACTTATGTGTTGATAAGCCCATCATAAATGGGAAATACCATAAATCAAAGTGCATTTATCACAGCTAAGTTACTGAATAGCCTACCTTAAATGCACTCAGAACATTAGATTATAGTTGGGCAAAATCACCTAAAACAAAGCCTATTTTATAATAATCTGTTGCCTACTTCATATAATTGATTGAAAGATTACAATAAAATTTACAGCACCATAAAGATGAAAAATCCTAAACTGAACCATCATAAGTTGGGTACCATCTGCACTTCATATCGTGATGTCAAGTTGCATTGCATTGCAAAAAGATCATGAAGCATGTAGAAAAAAGTATATTTTCCTTTGAGTGTGCCTTTGGCTTATTCCTTTTTTCAACAAGTTTAAAATTCTGCTAGGGAGGATTTATAAATAAGCAATTTGCTAAATGAGCAAAACTTGGTGAACAAAAAATTGTTTTATATTTTTTCATTCTACTCTAAAATACTCTATTTCAGACAGTCTCTCCCTATGAAAGACATCTTGGGAAGATTCCACAACTTTACTCCCAATCTTAAGTCCAATCTCATTTAAGTTAAAGTTCCTTCTCTTCTTCCAGTATAGGACCTTATATCTGGAGACCTGCTTTTATGAAGAAGTAATTATTCTGGTTTTCCTCCTTTGAAGTAGTCCCTTGACAGTAGGGACTCCATTTTGGAGCACTTGAGACTCCATTCTGGGAAAGCACCCCCCCACCGTGAGACTCTGGTCTGAAACTATGATCTCAAATAGTCGGACAATAGCAGTGCACTACATCACCCTTGGCAACGCACAAAAACCCCCTAGCATGATTGCTCAAGCTTAAAAGTAGAAAGGTTGCACCTGGGTTACCTGGGCTAATAATGAAGATGTGATTTGTCTATGTCTTAGATCATAATTGCTGATTTTAAGATTTTAGCAACCGCTTAGCAACCGTGTATTCTCTCCCTCCTCCCAATTTTGCGGTTTTTGTCTTTATAAACCCTATGCTGTAGTTCCTCACTGCTCCTCTGTCCTTGTCAGAGGGCCCCAACATGTTGGATCAATAAATTTAATCCTTTGCTGGTTGCATGAGAGAAAAAGTCTCTTGGAGTCGTTCCTCGGGCGGTGGGCTTTTTCGGACCCTAACACCTTCTGCTGCTACTGTGTGCACTTATGGGGACAGAGCAGGCATTGGAAGAAATTAGGCAAAGCTCTTACTTTGAGTGTCACTGAATGCAGCCCTGAAGAACTTTCTCAGTTTCCTGATGTGAGCAAATGCACAGGCAAACCTCTTGTTGCCTTTCTTCAGCTCCTCTCTCTTGTAGGTACACCCTAGAGTTTCCCGAGTCTCAATGAGACAACTCAAGCCCAATTAATAGACTTTTGAAGAAATTATGTTCTTTGTTTTACTGAATAGTGGCTGTACAACTTTTGAAATCAATTCATTATTTTTCTTCCCTGGTGACCTAAGTTTCTTGACTCCTTCGTTTGGACACCTGAGAGCAAGAGGTAGACACCTATTTCTATGCTTGTATGATTGCAATATATTCCCACATATTTGAAAACCCATATCAAGCCTCCCAAGGGGACTCCCAAATACTCTACTAGTGTTTGATTAAAAAGTCAGGGAAGGAAAAACAAAAGTGTACTGCAAGTCTCCCTTCTCTCTTCCTGGTCTTCATTTAAGCTAGGCTTTTGGGGTGTTGATCATGGTCATTGTTGCCATCATGCAATAGGTCCTTCATGAATGTATTTAGTCTTTTTTTTTTTTTATCAGAATTCTAAGACTATTGAAAAGGTCCATCATATAACATCATGTCATAATAATAGCCAACAGAAGAAGCTGACCATACCCCAGGGAGAAGACACAAAGGATACATCTGGACTGTCAAGAGAGTGCCAAAGTGGAGCATTTGCCACAGACAACCAGAATTGTTCTGTGAGGGATTAAAAACAATGCTTGCTCTTTATCTGTGGCTGATATTCTGTCCGTATTGTGAGACTTTTAAATATATGATCTGTGAAGGAACCTACTGATATCTGTTCTTTAAAATGAAAATGAGAGGGTGAGGTGTGTGTGTGTGTGTGTGTGTGTGTGTGTGAGAGAGAGAGAGAGAGAGAGAGAGAAAGAGAGAGCGAGCAAGCGAATGAGAGAGAGACTGTTAGGAGGCTGTGGGAATACAGTTAGGAAAGTAGAAAGTGATAAACCTTAATAAAGACAAGGCAGCTAGAAATGGGAAAAGATGAATTTAGGAGAGATTATGCAGGTATAAATGGCAGGATGCATTGATGGGCTGAATAAAACATTCAGTAAAGCTCTAGTTGGTATGGGAATTTTAAAGGTTAGTTTTGTGAATCCTAAGTATTAGGAATTGCAGCATGTTTTGTATCTTGTGTGCTATGAATTTGGATGTAGTTACTACATCTCTGAGTCACAGAATCTTTACTTTAAAATTTAAATCCTAGTAGCACTTCCATAGTGGCTTGGAGGAGCTAATAAATCTACAAACAAAATGAATTCTCCACCTAAATGACAATTTCTGTTGCTGTCTTTTAAGAGCCTCTCTTTTTTAAAAAAGTAATGAATAGGGGCCTGTAATGTAGTACAGCAGGTTAAGCTTCCACTTGCAACACTGACATTCCATATTAGAGCAACGATTGGAGTCCTGGCAGCTGTACTTTGGGTCCAGCTCCCTATTTATGTCCCTAGAAAGGCAGCAGAAGATGGCCTCGATGCTTGGGTTTCTGCAACACACATTGGTGACCCAATGGAGTTCTGGGCTCCTAGCTTCAGCCTGGACCAACCCTGCCCATTGCAGCCAGGTAGGGAATGAATCAGTGGATGAAAGATTCTCTCTCTCTCTCTCTCTCTCTCTCTCTCTCTCCACTCTGCCATTTAAATAGATGAATTTTAAAAAAAATTTGTCCATTTAAATTAAGTAGGAAATAGATAAGTAGTCCATACTGTAATACCAGCCAAGCTTGATGCTACCTGCTTTACATATGTTGGCTTTTTTGATTTTCACAATGATCCTATTATGCAATTATTATTATTCACATTTTACAAACGATGAACTTGAGGCCCCAAGAAAGGCCCAAGTCACATAGGTGTTTAGTAACAGAGCTAGACAGAGTTAGACAGTGAGAGAGAGAGAGACAGAGAGAAAGAAAGATCTTCCTTCTGTTGGTTCACTCCTCAAATGGCCACTATAGCTGGAGCTACGCTGATCTGAAGCCAGGAGCCAAGTGCTCCCTTCTGGTCTCCCACGTGGGTGCATGGGACCAAGCACCTGGGCCATCCACCACTGCCTTCCCGGGCAACAGCAGAGAGCTGGACTGGAAGAGGAGCAACCAGGACTAGAACCCAGCGCCCATATGGGATGCCGGCGCTGCAGACGGAGGATTAACCAAGTGAGCCACAGGGCTGACCCGGAGCTAGACTTTCAATTCAAGTTGCCTATGCTTTAATCTCTGCACTCTGCTACCTTGCTGTCCTATAAGAAGCTGTCTTGAGCCCTTCAACTGCAAGAAATTGTTCCATCTATCTTAGCCTGAGCTGCTACACTGCTTGATCTATAATTCTATGCTGGTTTTTTTCTCACCTTGAATTGTAATTATTTACACAAACATCCTAACTGGATCATCTACTTATTAGTAAAGTTATCTGAGGAAGGGACTGCTTCTTGTTTATTTTTGTGCTTAAAACCTGAAAAAGCGTAGCCCAATTGCATATTTGGAAATTGCATAAACCCGGGCATCACACATTTTCCTTGACACGCTTTGCGACACAAACACAGAGCTTATGATTTCTGTGCCTCAGTCTCCTTATCTGGAAAATGGAGCAAGAATCTTTTTTTGAATTTTTAAGAAGATGAAGAGATACTGCATAACAATTTTTTTTTTTTTGGACAGGTAGAGTTATAGACAGTGAGAGAGGGACAGAGAGAAAGGTCTTCCTTCTGTTGGTTCACTCCCCAAATGGCTGCTTCGGCTGGCGTTGTGCCCATCCAAAGCCAGGAGCCAGGTGCTTCCTCCTGGTCTCCCATGCAGGTGCAGGACCCAAGCACTTGGGCCATCCTCCACTGCCTTCCCAGGCCACAGCAGAGAGCTGGACTGGAAGAGGAGCAAATGGGACTAGAACCTGGCGCTCATATGGGATGCCGGTGCCACAAGGTGGAGGATTAACCAAGTAAGCCATGGTGCCGGCCCCTCAAAATTTTAACACATATGCTGATATGTAGTGAGTACTCATGAAATAGCCGTCGTTTCCAATTTTTGCAACACATAATAGACTCTCAATAAATATTTCCTAATTGTTCATTCCCTCTTATACATGGATCTGATTAAAAAAATTCATAGCCACAGGAGAATTGCCTTGAAATGTAATTGCAATCAAATATTTCTACTTTCATGTATATTGACTAGTTCATCATCCATTCCAAGCTTTAATTTGTAAGGAACAACTGTCAATTACTACTCAATATTTTATTTTTTCCACAGAAAAACGATGTTGATGAGATAATGCTTTAATAATAACAAATGAGAAAGAAGTAGCCTTATTTGTAAATTTTCACAGAATAGTGAAGTATTTCCACTATATAATGAATCTTTTTTTTTTTTTTTTTTTTTTTGACAGGCAGAGCGGACAGTGAGAGAGACAGAGAGAAAGGTTTTCCTTTGCTGTTGGTTCACCCTCCAATGGCCGCCGCGGCCGGCGCACCGCGCTGATCTGATGGCAGGAGCCAGGTGCTTCTCCTGGTCTCCCATGGGGTGCAGGACCCAAGGACTTGGGCCATCCTCCACTGCACTCCCGGGCCACAGCAGAGAGCTGGCCTGGAAAAAGGGCAACCGGGACAGAATCCAGTGCCCCGACCGGGACTAGAACCCAGTGCGCCGGCACCGCAAGGCGGAGGATTAGTCTACTGAGCCACAGCGCTGGCCTATAATGAATCTTTAAGTAAGGCTAATTGTATTTTGTAAGTTAGGAAGTTAAGAAATATTATTGATATTCATTTTAATTAAATTGATTGGGACTGAAAACTAATTGGTTTGTGAGATGCTGGTTTTTTAAATAGCAATAAAAAAAGCCAGATATTTTTTCCCAGAAATAGGTAGCATATATTTTCATACCACCTTAAGTTGTAGACTTAGAGATTTCCCTTCTTGAATTCTCATCAGAAAACTTCTAAGGAAGAGTGTTATGACTGAATAAGGAAAGTAATATTTGAATCTCTCCTCAGACTATGGAAATGTGTGAGGATGTATAATTCCCCTAATCTCCAAATCCTCCTCTCCTATACAACATAAGCTGTATCCGCAAATGTTATATAAAACACAAAGTGTTGCTCTAGTGGAAAAGCAAATGTATTTCTTGTGCTTGCTAAAAGAATAACCATTGAATTACATTGGGTGGTAACAGAGGCCTTACTTTAAATAAATTTGCATATCACTTGAAATGTCACAATAGCTTCTAATGTGGATCCTCTGTAGCTGCTTTTTTAAAATGTATTTTTCATTTTTAGATTGACCAATAAAACTGTATATATTGATCACATACAACATAATGCCTTGTAGCACACATACACTGTGGAACAGTTAAATCCAGCTAATTAATGTAGGCATCATTTTACATATTCATCATTTTTGTGTTGAGGACACTTAATATTTACTCTCCCAGCATTCCTTAAAATATGTCATTGGCAGTTGGACATCACTTCCTATTTCCACATCCCATGTAAGGGTGCCTAGGTTGCAATCATGGCTCCACTTCCAGTTCCAGCTAAGGTGTACTCTGGCAGGCAGCAGAGGATGGCTTCCTGCAACCCACATGGGGGACTTGGATTGAATTCCAGACCCCTGGCTTTGGCCTGGCCTAACTTGGCTATTGCAGACATTTGGAGAGTGAACATGTGAGTAAGAAATCTGTTTTTGTTTGCTTGTCTCTGTCGCTCTCTTTCTGTCTCTCTGCTTTTCAAATAAATATATAAAATTTGTAAAAGAATACAATATATCATTAACTATGACCACCTAGTATCAGATGCTATACAGTAAATTTCTTAAATGCATTCCTCTTACTTAACTCTAGTTTTGTGTCTTTTAGTCAACATCTTCCTAACTGCCTGAGTTCTGGTAATTATCATTCTCCTCTCTACTTCTGTAAGATCAATTATTTTAGATTCCACATATGAGTGCGATCATGCAGTATTTGTCTTTCTGTGCCTGGCTTATTTTATAATGCCCTTAACAAAATGCCCTCCAGATTCATCCTTGTTGTTGCAAATGACATGATTTCTTTTATTTGATACTGAATAGCACTCCACTGTACAAATGAAGAAAATGTATACACCCTCCCATACAAATATACATTATATACAACACTGAATACTAATCAGCCTTCCCTTTATTGTTATTTATTTATTTAATGAAGATTTATTTATCTATTTGAAAGGCAGAGTTACAGAAAGGCAGAGAGAGAGAGAGGTCTTTCATCCCCTGGTTCACTCCCCAAACATCCGCAATGGATAGAGCTGGGCCCATCCGAAGCCAGGAGCAGGAACTTCTTCTGGGTCTCCCACGCGGGTGCAGGGGCTCAAGGACTTGGGCCATTTTCCACTGCTTTCCCAGGCTACAGCAGAGAGATGGATCAGAAGAAGAGCAGCCAGGACTCAAACCAGCTCCCTCATGGGATGCCGACTCTGCAGGTGGCTGCCTTAGCTGCTAAGCCAAGGCTCTGGCTCAGCCCTTATTGTTATTTATTTTTGATTTGTTTGAAAAGCGGAGATCTTTCATCCTTCCGTCCATCAGTTTATTCCTTAAATTCAGGCAATAGCTGGGCTAGGTCAGGCTAAACCCAGAAAACAAGAAGTTAATCTGGGTCTCCCACATGGACAGCATGAACCCTGCTACTTGAGCCATCAATTGATGCCTCCCAGTGTGAGCATCATCAGGAAGTTGGGACTGAAAGCAGAAACTGGGACTCCAACAAAGCTCTCTGACATCTGACATAGGATGTAGGCTTCCCAAGTCTTAACTGTCATGCCAAATGCAGATAATATTGATGCCCTTACAAAGGATAAAGTGCTAAGCTAGAATAAGATTAGAAGTAAGAAATTCCTTTACAACAGTATCTTAATCATCCAAGGGAAGCTTGATAAGGACTTGAATTAGGATTAGTTTCCATTATCTAAAACCTTTTTTAAAAACCCATCATATTTTTTTAAGTACAAGTCCTGTTAGTAAAGGTGTTTCCCATTAAATGGACTTAGAATTTAATGAAGCAGTAAGTCTTTTCAATCTAAAATTTATAGAGAGAAAGTAGGTGAGATACTCAGAGTTACTCGGGTTGAAACATAAATTCATTTGATTTCATGAGTCCTGGAGCCTCTCTATGATTGCTCAGTTCAAGTGGGGAATGTTTGAGATCCTTAAAGCAGTGAACTCTGAGAGAAGGAGCTTGCTTGACTGATTGGAAAAGGCAGAAGGTAAAGCCCCAGAGCTGGGCAAGTGGAAGCTGGATTAACACATCATGTCATGTGGCAGCGAGAGCTCTCCTCAGGTGAACAGGAGATGTTCCAGGACATGCCAGAGTCATTTTCTTGGAGCCCCCCGATGTCACTGAATTTAAGTCAGCCTAAAAACACCTGGCACAATTGTGAAGAGGGATGAGATGTCAAGAGAAAGAAACAAAGGTGCAGAGTTAAAAAAAAAAAAAAGAAGAAGAAGAAAAAGAAAAAAAAGAAAACCAGTGTCAAAGTCCCAGACAAGAAAGCAATAGTTCAATCTGTGGTTGCCAAGGGTTGGAGGTAGAGCAGTGGGACTGACATTCTGATCATGACTGGGGTGATGGGGATGAACACATTTGTCGCAATTCAAAGGGTAAATTTTCTTCAAAGTGCATTGTATCTCATAAAGCCTGAGTAAAACAGGCTTTAGAAAGATGAGCAGACTATTAGAAGTAGAAAAACATATATGTGAGTAACTTGATATGACATACACACAGAGAGAACAAATTACTGCATGGGAATTGATGGATGGCCCAAGGTTTAAGAATATGGCCCTGAAAATAATATAGTTTGTTTTCTTTTAAACTGCCAGCTTAATGATACTGTGCATTCTTTTCTTCAATGATTTATTTATTTATTTATTTATTTATTTAAAAGGCAGAGCAGCAAAGAAAGAGGAAGAGACAGAGGGTGGTCTTCTATCTCCTGGTTCACTCCCTAAATGGCTGCAAAGGCCAGGTCCAGGCTGGGCCAGGCTGAAGCCAGGAGCCAGAACTCTACCCTGGTCTTCAACATGGGTGGCAGAGGCCCAAGTACTTTGGGCCATCTTCTGCACCTTGGAGGGAAACTGGGCCAGAAGCAGAGCAGCAAGATCAATAGGCAAATACAAGGGAGTGTACGTTGCATTACTCCATTTACATATCAAGTAGAACACCAATAAACTTATGATAACAAAAATCAGATCAGTGATTTTTCTGGGGTGTGGGAGGATTGAAGAAAAATGCAGGAGGGAAGAGTCTTGGGTAGCAGAAATCCTTTATATCTTGGAGTGGTGATTTAATGAATGCAGAGCAGTCAGCTTTTTGCCACTAAAATGAAATATCTAAGTAGGCCACTTTATCAACTTTGCAGTTCTGGAGGTACAAAGTCCTGGCAACGTGGCTCAGGTTCTTATGAGGCCCTACCTAGGCTGTACCACGTCATGGTGGTAGTGCCTGTCTATCTCCATCTATGAGGTCTCCCTCTTTGTAAAAAGCTTCAAGGGTTTAATCATGTGTGCTCCACCTAAAGACCTAATACCATTTTCCAAATGCCCCACTGTTGTGTAAACACAATAATCACATTGAATTTCCCCCTTATAACCATTAATGAAAGACTTTAGGATTAAATTCCTGCAAGGGTTTAAGGATCAAATCATATTTAAAGCATAGCAAGGGGTATAAATTTATCTAAATTCATCAAACTGTTAACTTAAAACACATGCATTTTAATGTATGTGAGTTATTACTCAGCAAAGTTTGTTTAAAATATAGCTAATATGTTACCTAAACCTTGTGCAATTTCTGTTTGAATCTTTAGCATAATGAACAAAGGTCATTCTCTTTCATGAAAGATACTTCACAAAGACTGTAAACATTTTTCAAAAATATGGTTGTGAGTCTCCAGATAACCCTTCAATTCAATAACTAGTATGGACTGTTACAGTTTAAACTGAAAAAACTTCAGAAACTCAATATCTCAATATATTCTGGGTGAGCATTTATATGCAAACATAATTGTTACTGTATTTAATTTTTTTATTTGTTAATTTTATTTGTTTGAAAGAGAGAGAGATTTCCCACCTGCTAGTTCACTCCCCAAATGCCCACAACATGTTGGGCTGAGCCAGGCTGAAACAAGGATCTAGGAACTCAGTTCAGGTCTCACATGTGAGCTGCAGCCACTGTTGCTCCTAGGGCATGCATCAGCAGGAATGGGGAATGGAGAATGGAGCCAGGACTCAAACCCTGGTAGGCAAGGAGGTAGCTAGTGGGGTAGAGCTGAGGTTTGCAAGCACCACCCTGCAGCCCTGCCTGCACTATCCAAGCTCCCCATTCTGTGCACTGCCCAACCCCCTCCTTCCCTGCACTGCTAAACTCCTCCCCTTCCAGTTCTGTGCACCCACAATCCCTCTGTGTGGTGGAAAACTGCAGCTTCCACGGTTTCACTGCTTAGAATCTTCACCAGCTAATAATATCCAATATAGCAGCAAAGCTGTGTCTCTGTGATGACCTTTAGTTCATTATAATATCATTATAATAAAGGTAACATGACTGACATCCCCAATCCCATCATGCACTTGATATCATGACACTTCTAAAATTTCCTTAAAAGGACAAGGAAACAGGAGGTACTCAAATCTGCTCTCTGAATATTCAATCAACACCCACCACAGATACTACCCACTATGTCTCTGGATTTTGTAAAGAGCTAGCCTTAGACCTCATTGAGGCCCATGCTTTCTCTCCTGAGTTTGCACACACTCACTCCTGAGTGTACACTTTTGCTTTGTGGGTTAAAAATATCTTGTTTCTGTGCTGGCTTTCACCTATGTCTCATCCTTGAATTCCTTCTTGTGTCAAAGACAAGCACCTGTACCCAGCCATTCCAAATCACAGGCATTCTAATATGGGATCCTCCAGCCCCAAGCAACATCTTAAGTTCTAGACCAAATGCCCACACTGTAAACATAATAATTTGTGGAACGTTATCATAGCACTGGCATCATAGTCAGTCTGAAAGTTAAAGGAATGGTGTAGAGTTGGCTCAAGGGCACCATTGCTTACATCTGAAAAATGTATCATAGTGCCTGGAATATTCATATAATCATTGCTTCAAAAATACCTCACTTCTCTCTCCCTCTCTCCCTCCGGGAAGCGGCAGCGGCGGGGCTTGTGCAGTCAGGACCTTCGAGACAAGAAGAGAAGCTGCTGAAAGAGGTGGACCACGGGGAGATAACAGGCGGCACAGCGTCCATGCTCTCTCCACCAACCGAGTCCTCCGCGAATCCATCGCCCGAGTTGTCACTGTCGTTAACCAGACCCAGAAAGAAAATCTCAGAAAATTCTGCAAGGGCGAGAAGACACGCACCATGCAAGCACCAGGAGAACCTCAAGACCAAGAAGCAGCAACAGGAGCCACTGTACCCTCTGCGGAGGTGCCCTCAGGGCCTGAGCCCTAGGGAGTCAATACAAACACAAGACAGCTCAAAAAACCACATCAAATGAATGAATGAAATGCAGTGAAGACAAATGTTCCACAACCATCCCTGGATGCCATGACTCTGAACATGCTTTGACAAATGAAGTTCTGTTAAGTCAAGGGGGAAAACAACCAACAAAGTTAATATTCTGCAAGTGATCATTTGTATTGCTGGACCCCAGCCCACATTACATGGCCAAAGAGCAGAGGCACAAGCAAACAGACCTGCAACTTCCATCACATTTGACATCATAGATTTCATACAGATTGTGTCCTAACAAAAATTGTAACAAGTGATAATTCACGACTGCAATCATCAGACTTACAAAAATGAACCAGCATTAAGAAATTAACTTGCAATATCTAGCAAAATAGCATGAAAATTCCTGGCAGATGGAAAGCTAGAGAACAGTTCCTAAGGAAAACAAAACAGTGATGTGGCCTTAACTTTAAGAAACAAAGCAACTGCAGCTGAGAACCCAGCTTACTGAAAAGCCTGCCGTTTAGAGTATATAGTGTGAAACTCTTTGATGACCTGCAAGGTATTATGTTAATGCAAACAATGACTAACTCCTCAAGGACATTCCAGGCATATAACCTCCAATATAGCAGGTGATATAAAGATTAAAAGTTACACAGATAAACTTATAGTCACATTTAATAAGCATCTTGTTTAACATGGTTCTCCAAAAGATAAGTAAACATTTCTTTTGGGTTGAAAAGAACTCCACATTAATTATATATATATATATATAATTATATATAAATACATATATATACATATATATAATTTTAGAAAGTGAGGCTAATTATTAAAGTTCTAAATTCTAAAATTATATATATAAATTTATATATATAATTATATATAAATATTATGTATATGCATATATCTATATATAATTTTTGAAAGTCAGGCTAATTATTAAGGTTTCAAAATTAAAATTTTGAGAGGTTAAGGGGCCCACTTAAAGCCATATGTACCAGCAAATGCATTAAAGTCTAAGTTCCCTAGTACCATATTCAGTCATCATTGATTTATTGAATTCATTTATTTGAGAATTAAATACTCATAAGCCACTGTTTAAAAGTTCTCTGCTGAAAAATTTAGTCTGTGATGAAAACTTTTAATCCAAGTTGCTCATTTATATGGTTTAAGAATAATCAAAATATTCAGATGAAAACACCTATAAAGCACTTAGAATCAATCAAGCTTAGTTTATGAATAATAACAAATAACAACAGATAAAACTTCTAATGTATGATCCATTGAGAGATTTTTACAAACCAAACAGTCACTTCTTCTGACAAGATTGTTCTACACTATTGCAGACACTGAAAGGTATAGTATATAGCAATGCCCATGCAACTGGTTGTGGGTTGTGTTTCCCCTCTTTTATGCCTTGTAAAATTGGACTAGATTTACATTCCCGAACACTCTATGGGAGGTTTCTAGAGAAGAGACTGCCAAAGTAGCTGATGTAGATGTGCTAAAGATGCAAATCTGGAAGCAATGGAGGAATGCCTTTCGTACTCTCTGCATTCTGTTGAGCCAGGTCACAGCAATCATGTTCACAGCTGCTGGCCAGCTACAATCTCAGTCACAGTTTGCTACCACTGGATGGCAGGTGCACAGCTGTTTTCACTCAGATTGAGAGGAATATTAGGACACCAGGTCTTTTGCTCTTAGTTAAAGCCTTTGTTCACACACACACACACACACACACATCTTTTTTTCTCAGTCTTATAGTTAAAAAGCTATTTATGAAGGGATCATGAGAATACATTTTAAGCCTTCAGATGAAGCCTTAAAAATTCAATGTTTCATTTTTTTTATGCCATTGTGAGTTATAATCATACTAAGTAATACCTTGCATTTGTTAGAACAGAATAGGCTATCTTCTCAAAACAAATGAAACCTGGAATCTCAAAAGCTAAACACAACAGACTCTTGCTCATATAAAGGCCACTACAAGTTATGCAGTCTTTATTTTTTTGTGACTTCATTTTATAGCTGTTGCATTAGAAACATGGTACTGTTGCAGGGAAAAGGGATGACGAACGAGTAACTCCCTTTACTCCCAGTCTACACGTCACCTCCACTCATACTCTATTAGCTAAAACTAGTAGCAAGAGTCCAGCATAACTGTAGGGGAAACCCGGAAATGCAGACCCATGAAGATTATGCACATTGTGAGCAGTAATAACCTCTAATACAAATGTTTCTAAACTCATTCTATCATCTCTTTCCTACATTTGACACACATGATTGATTACTTTCCTATCTGCAAGTATTTGTACTGGATGTAGAAGTTTCCAAGATGGATGAAATATCATCTGTACCTTAAAAGAGCTTAATAGACTGGAGAGACAGACAAACACATATGATAAATAATATAATATGTGAAAGAAAATGGCACAACTAAAGGCATAAACCGTGTTCTATGCAAGGGTGGGGAAACTTTTTTCTTTCAAGGTCCATTGTATATTTGTAACCTCTTTCATGGACCACACAAAAGAACCAACTTAAAAATTAGCCTGCTATAGAATTATTGAATTTTGAGTCGCAAATGTGGCTGCCTTGGCAGGGCCAGACCAAATGATTTCCCAGACCTTATATGGCCCACGGGCTGGAGTTCCTTACCCCTGTTCTTTGGGAAAGGGCACAGAGGAAGGCGGAGCTAATCCTTAAGGAATTCTAAAAATGCCATAGAGGTGATGTCATATTTGCTGGATTTAAAAGAGGAAAAAGACTTCAAGAAATTTGGTATGAAAAAGAGGGCAGCAATTGATAAAAGACAAAAATACAAGAAGATACATTATGACTGAAGATGAGAAAGGGACACTGAGGCTGGAATATGAGGTTGAGGGTATATAGCAGAAGACATCTGTGCTTTATTAGGCTATATGCTATAAAAGTATTATTTGTGGAATGCAAGTTGCTTAGAATATTATGTATATTGCTATTTGATTCTTCTGTTGTTATTTTACCCTATGAATCGAAATCAAAGCAAAAATTACTCCAGAACATTTCATGTTCTGATAATACGGGTTGTGTTTCCCCTAAATTACATGCTGCCCCTCCTCAACCTCAGAACAATGTAAAACTACAATCCTTAGGATAAACTGACTGGATTTATTCTCACCTAAATCTCCTTTCAGATTCCCTTCTAATCTGAGCAGACAGTTACATAGCACATAGTCACATGGTACAACTGTTACCGGAGAAGCTAAGGGTCCTTGTCTTCATGCAAGAAAGAATTCAGGCATGAGACAGAGAGCAGTGGAAAGCAAAATAGCAAGGTTTATTAGGATAAGGACATCAGTAAGAACGGACGGGCACCTCTCCAGACAGAACCTGAAAGAGAGTGCCCAGTTCACATTTCGGCTGGGGTTTCTAAGTGGATGGGTCTTGCCTTCTGCCTTTTCCCTCCCCCTCTCCTTCTTCTCCTCCAGAACAAAGGACTTGTTGGGTGTAAATATGAAACATTCCTTTTTGAGTTTTTCCCCCTGAAGTTATCAGACAGGGGAAGCGTGGCTGGCGATGCCCCACCTTAGAGGAAAAATGTTTATCAGGCCAGGTAGAAGGGGCAGGACTCCCTGGAAGGTCATCAGGACCCGGGTGGGACCCTGAAGTGCAGATACTGGGCTGCACCTGGAAGGTTATTGGGTAGAAGGGGCAGGACTCCCTGGAAGGTCATCAGGACCCGGGTGGGACCCTGAAGTGCAGATACTGGGCTGCACCTGGAAGGTTATTGGGTAGAAGGGGTAGGACTCCCTGGAAGGTCATCAGGACCCGGGTGGGACCCTGAAGTGCAGATACTGGGCTGTACCTGGAAGGTCATCAGGTAGAAGGGGTAGGACTCCTTGGAAGGTCATCAGGATCGGGCAGGACTTTGAAGTGCAAGATGCTGGGCTTCTGGAGCTTCCCCAGTGGGTGCTGGTCTTCAGGCCTTTCTCATACATACATAGGCTCAATTTCTGATTTGCTACCTAATACAACCACAAGGCAATTTAGAAATAAGTACATAAATATGAACTCTGGGAGGTATGTAAATTGGATCTATCATTTTAATTGCTGGAAAAACAAGACTTAGAAGAAAACTTGCTGAGGTTGTGATGCAATGCCGTCAGTAGTGATGTCTGAGAGTTTGGCAGTGGGTTACAGAGGCCAGAACATGGAACGGTGAAAGAAAGACAAAAAAGACTCAAAGAGCAGGAACAGTGAGAATAGGGTCAAGATTCAGGAAATATGCAGTTATGGCTGTTCTTCCTCTTTTTGGAAAGGAAACAAAAGTGATGAATGAGCAGAAAAAATGTCCACAGCAAATACTCAAGACCACAACCTCTGACATATGTCTTTATGTTGTTTTTTTTTTGTAAATGAAAATTGTATAGTCATTGCCAGAAACTCCATAATTATTAAACACCTATTAAATAGGGTATAAATGTCTGTTTATGAATTTATTGGATTAAAAATGCAAAGCACTTTCTGGAATTTATTTTTTTAGCTTTTGTACATCATTCTTTTTATAAAATTATATTACAAATATTTTGAAGGTTTTCTTTAAAGATTTATTTATTTACTTGAATGTCAGAGTTACAGAGAGAGAGAGAATTTTCTATCTGTTGGTTTGCTCCACAAATTACCACAAAGGTTAGGGTTGGACCAGGCCTAAGCCAGGATCCAGGAGCTTCTTCTCAGTCTCTCATGTGGGTGGCAGGGGTCGAAGCATGTGGGCAATCTTCTGATATTTTCCCAATGACATTAGCAAGGAACTGGATTGAAAGCGAATCAGTTGAGAGACAAACTGGTATGTCGCAGGTGGTGGCTTAACCAGCTACACCATGGCACTGGTCTTTGAAGATTTTTAATAGTCAACATTTGTTCTTCCTGTCTTATCTACCGGCCACTCCACATACGTCATCTCAATTAAATCTTATGAAAATAATAAAAACACGCCACGGTTTCTATTTTGTAGCTGAAGAAACTGAAATTCAAGTTTTTCCACACCCACAGATTAGCTGCACCAAAAGATGGTATAAATTTATAAAAGTGACTTACTGGGGCCCATGCTGGCATCCCACTTGGGCACTGGCTGAGTCTTAGCTGCTTTACTTCCTACCCAGCTCCCTGCTAAGGCCTAGGAAAGCAGCGGAGAATGGTCCAGGTGCCTGGGTCCCTGCACCCATGTGGGAGACCCGGAAGAGGCTCCTGTCTCCTGGCTTTGGCCTGACCCAACCCTGGCCATTGCGGCCATTAGGGAGTGAATTAGCGATGGAAAACCTCTCTCTCTCTGTCTCTCCCACTCTCTTTGTAACTCTTTCAAAAAATAAAATAAATCTTTAAAAAGAAATGCCAAGCTCTGTGTATTTCTAAAAATGCAAATAATAATTGAATACATCTAATAGAATGATTATAAAAGGGGGGCAGTTAAATTGACAGAAAACTAGGCTTTCCTTTATTTTTCTGGATAGCTGCTTTTTCTCCTACTAGCCATTCGACTTAAATATATTAAAGAAGCCCTATCTTAGGAGTTGTCTAAATTTTCATTTCCAGTACTTCCTCTTTCTAGCTTCCCCCAAAAGCACATTTTAGACAAGAGAAGAAAGCCAACCGATGACTAGGGAATTGCCATCATCTCCAGCTCTTTTCATTGTCCAATGAGTAAACCTTGTTTTGGACAATTAAATTTTGACCTTGGGACATCTGAATGAGAAACTGGAGCTGGAATTATTTCAAATGACTGATTTTCTCATTTCTTTGCTATTTTCAAAGTCTGCTTTTGGTGTTCTGCAGGCTCCACCTCCATGGTGTAAATTTTATTTTATTTTATCTTGGGGGTGACTTGAGTCTAACCCTCAACCCCTCCGCAGCCCCGTCTCCCTAAAATGACCTCAACGGTTTCCCCCGCAAGCTCCCAGCGAGGACGTGCTAGGGTCTGCATTCTGCAGGCTGGATTTGCTTGCCGTTCTGTCAGGTTGCACAACTCCTGGGGCTATCTAAACACGGTAACCACACACCTAGCTCCCCAGGTAAGGCGCCAAAGCTCTTCTCGTAAAGCGTGTCAGGGCCGATCGGGAAGAATGAATCGGCCTGCCTCTCGGCTTTCTAGCGCAAACCTCAAACCCGAAGCGGAGTGCCCGGAGCCACAGGGGAAAGTGTCTTCAGCGTGGACAGCCGCTAGGAGCATGCTCAGTGCGCCCGCAGTCCCGGGCGGCGCCCCCCGCCCCTCCACCTCCCCCGCACCCCACCCAGACGCGCGCTCCTCCGCACCCACAAGGGCGTTCGGCGGCCGCGCCTCCCCTCCCGCCTCCGGCTGTGGCGGGCGAGGACACGTCAGGGGACATAAATAAATAAATAATTCCATTCATCCGGTGACAGCCAGGCGAGCCGGCTGCCGCTGGGGCGGGGGGGAACGGAGAGCCGCGGCGTCCACCCGGAGCCGGAGACGAGGTAGAGTAAGTACAACCCGGGACGCAGCGGCGGCGGCGGCGGCGGCGGAGGAGGAGGAGGAAGAGGCGGCGGCGGAGACGCCCGCCGAGAGGGAGGGGTCGTGCGTCTGCTATCGGCGCGGTCCCCAGAGCCGCACGCGTGTGCCGAAATAATGGCCAGCCCGTGACAGACGCGCCAACGCAGTTTGCCAGAGAGCCCTTATATAGACAAAAACACAAAACCTGCAGCCGGTGCGGGGCGAGGGCTGGCGGAGGCCAGCCGGGCGCGCGGACAGCGGCGCGGGGGCTGCGGGGGCCGCGCGCGCGCCGGGGCAGAGGGGGCGCGCGGGGTCCCGGGTGCCCAGCGCTCCGAGAGTGTCCCTGTCCGGGGCCGGAGGTGCCCGGCTCCTCGGCCTTTTCTCTTGTGAGGCTCAGGCGGCGCGGCTCGCCCCGTTCTCGGCCCAAGGGACTGCGGACGCCAGTTCCTGCCCGGCCGGTCCCTGGCGTGCGCCTCTCCAGCATCCTGCCGCTTTCCCCGCGCACCTGGGGGTGGCGTCCGTGCTGCAGGCCGTGGAGACGGGGTGGGGGTGAGAATGCGTCTAGGGGACGTCGTCTCTTTCAGCAGAAGAGCTGAGCTCTGAGAGGCAATTCATAGGAAGGGACAAACTAGGCGAGGCGAGGAGGGGGCTCATTTTCCGTCTGTTCCTGTCCCCAGGAGGCATGGTGCGGCGGGACTGGAGGGTGTAGGGGGCGAAGCCGGCGCCCTGACGGAAGGCGAGCCCTGCCTGGGCCAGAGCCGAGAAGGGCCTGCTCCTCGCCGGGCACAGGCTGGGTTCCGGGGGCGCTAGGCCTGGCCAGGCAGCGCGGGTGGCTGCGAGCCCTTTCACGTGCGCACTGCCTTTTTCCCCTAGCGGATGCTGCTACCGCAGCCGGCCGCTTTTCTCCCAGACTTCGGACGACAAGGATTGCAAGCTGCCTTGGCGGGGGCGGTCGTGCACGAGGCCATTTGGTTACTGTAAGACTGGGAGGGGATTTTGCGATTCCACTGCAGGAAAATGAAAAATTAAACACACGCGCAACGCGGAAGAGGGAACAAGGAGCAGTTTCTCTGCAAGTGTTATCTTTGACCCTCTTTCTTGGGGACGTAGGACTGGGCTGCGCTGGGTGAGGGCTGGCCAGTGGCAATAGGAAAGCTAATGTTTTTGTGGTCTCCTCCCTTCTCGGGTCAAAAGGAGACACAACAAACAAATAAAAATAGCGAGCAGTGATGAAGATGCCAAGGGAAGAAAAAAAAAACAGTCAGAGGAAATCGTGGGCACAACTGCCTTTTCCTGGCACTGCAGGCTTCATAGCCAAACCTAATCAGAGCTCAAAGGGTTGAAGACTTTGAGCAGCAGACAGGTTAGCTTGAATGTGCCTGTGTCCTTGGCTTCACAGATACCAAGTGTGCATGTGAGAGTGTGTGGCTGAGAAGTTCGTTGGGTAGAGGCTGCTGAAGGCAGATGAGGGGTAAATGGGGTGAATCATACTTAGCCCTACATGGAGCAATTCTTGCTGCAGTTTCTGCTCCTGGGCACATTGCATTTAAACCAGTCTAAGGGAGAGGGCAGTGGCGTGAGCTCCCTGAAAGGGAACATGAGAACTGTAGGCTACTCAGTGTATTGAGAACTTAGAAAGCATTCTTTGCAAACATGCACATCAACAGTTTGTAGTTACCCAAGTGTTTTAATAGTGGTGAGTGAACTGAAGTTTCAACACCCATTTCACAGAGTCCCATTTAATGCTCAGTTTATTTCTAGACATGCATTTACTCGTCTGTAGGATCTGGTTTATATTTTTGGCCTTGCGCACTCCTGAAGGGCAGGAGGGCTAAGTGACCTAACAGTGTCTCTTGTCCAGAATCAGATTCTTGGATGAAAAGGGTGTCTCCGAGTTTGCTCCCAATTCTGTATTCATCTGCCAAACATTTTGAGAGATTCACGTGGAAAAAGACACTTAACTTCGGTGAGTTAGATCTAGGCTTCAGGCTGGTTTCTGTACTTTCTTGAAGTTGAAGAATTGTTTTAAGATCTTTGATGGGACAATGACATAAGCCTCAGCCATTCTCCCTTATTACCCAGAATAAATACTAGAATGTATTCCTTGCCCTTGAAACTCAGTTGGGTCTCACACCCTGTTGCCTTCATACCCCACCCCTTACAGCCACCTGAAAGACTAGTTGCTCTGAACACCTGAAAGACCAGTTCCAGGAATTCCCCTCTACCTGCTGCCCCCTACCCCACCCCCAGCCCCAGCCCTCCTAAAATGTAGAAAGGCCTGGCCCCTGGGGGTTGAGGCCTCTGCCATGTGTTCCGTCAGTGTCATCAGTGTGAGTGTGCACGTGGGCAGTTGGTCATTCACCTATACGGATTTATTTTCTCTGAATAAATTCAGTCTGGCTGTAAATTTGTACACTGCCTCCTCTCTAGTCTGCGTCTCTTTTCCTAACAATTTTGGCTTTTTTTTCTTACCTGCAGAATGGAATCACTGTGACTCCCCTGAAATGCTATTGTGAGAAATAGAGTACAAAAAAAAAAAAAAGGAATATAAACTCATTGTTTTTGAGCCACTAAAATTGTTCTAGATACTCTGCCAGGACTTCCAAAATGAATGACGTTAGAATTCTGCTCTCAAGAAATTTACATCCTGCCACCTCGGTTAATCTGTCCCATGTTTTCCCTCAGTTGTCTTCTCAATGGAAGAGACAAACTTCAGTATTTCAAAAAGTTTGTGGAATAGTGGAAATAAAAGTGGTGCACATTTTTGAAGACCCGTTGTACATGCTAAGTAACCAGAAAATGACTCTGTATCTGTAGGCAGTGTTGGTAAGAACTTTTTTTTTTTAAATTTTATTTGAAAGACAGTTACAGGCTGGCGCCGTGGCTCAATAGGCTAATCCTCTGCCTTGTGGCACCAGCACACCGGGTTCTAATCCCGGTTGGGGTGCCGGATTCTGTCCCGGTTGCCCCTCTTCCAGGCCAGCTCTCTGCTGTGGCCCAGGAGTGCAGTGGAGGATGGCCAAAGTCCTTGGGCCCTGCACCCCATGGGAGACCAGGAGAAGCACCTGGCTCCTGGCTTTGGATCAGTGTGATGCGCCAGCCACGGCGGCCATTGGAGGGTGAACCAACGGCAAAGGAAGACCTTTCTCTCTGTCTCTCTCTCTCTCACTGTCCACTCTGCCTGTCAAAAAAAAAAAAAAAAAAAAAAAAAAAAAAAGAAAAAGAAAGAAAGAAAGAAAAAAGAAAGAAAAGAAAAAAGAAAGACAGTTACAGAGCAAGGTAGAGACAGAGAGAGAGGACTTCTATCCGTTCGTTCACTCCCCAGATGGCTGCAACGGCCAGAGCTGAGTTGATCCGAAGCTAAGAGCTTCTTCTGGGTCACCCACATGGGTGCAGAGCCCAGGTACTTGGGCTGTCTTCTGCTTTCCCAGGCACATTAGGATTAGAAGTGGGGCAGCTGGCGCTTGAACTGGTGCCCATATGGTATGCCAGCACTGCAGGCAAAGGCTTTAACCTGCTGTGCCACAGCACTGGCCCCGGTAAGAACTTATAAAACAACTACTACAAATTTGAGAAGGGTACCTTGCCTCAGGAACCTGTAAAATTGGCCTCACTGTGGTCCACGGAGGGTGACATGGTACAAATAGAAAATGGAAGATTTTCTCACTTTTATGAGGGGAGAATTTCCCTTCCTTGAGCAGTATCTGATGGAACAAGGACATAAGCCTCAGCCATTCTCCCTCATTGCCCAAAAGAGATAAACTTTGGAATGTATGTCTTGCCCTTGAATCTCAATTGGGTCCCCCCTACCCTATAGCCTTCATATTCCACCCTCCCACAGCCACCTCAAAGACCAGTTGCTGGAATACCTGAAAGACCAGTTCCAGGAATTCCCCTCTGCCTGCTGCCCCCTACCCCACCCCCATTCCCAGCCCTCCTCCCAGCCCCTGGGGTCTAGGCCTTCTGCTACTTGTTCCATCCTGGGCACCCGGGGAAGTTGGTCGCTCACCTCTGCAGACTTATTTTCTCTAAATAAATTCAGTCTGGCTGTAAATTCATACACTGCCTTCTCTCTGTTCTGCACCTCTTTTCCTACCAGTATCTTTGCCAGTTTCCACCTTTTGAAAGAAGAATGTGAGCTGCAATTTCTTCTTATGGTTTGGACAGTCCAATCCACTTGCTGCTAGAAGCCCGAGAGTAGAGTAGATATGATGACATTTCTCTAATGGTCACCATATTCCAGGCAGTGTGCTTCTACTCCCTGGTAGCACGTAACAACCTGTGAGGTTGGTCTGTCCATATCCATATCCATAGAAGAAGTATTTGTGCAGAAAGAGCTATATAGTTGGTTCTACTGACACTGCTAGTGCCTTAGTCTATTTTGTGTCGCTATAGTAGACTACCTAGTACTGGGTAACGGATAAAGAAAAATAACTTAATCTGGCTGATGACACTGGTGGCTGGAAAGGTCAAACAGCATGGCTCCAGCATCTGGCTGCATCACCACATGGCAGAGAATCACATATGTGAATTAGAAAAGTTTTCTCTTTGGGCTGACCAATCAGCAAAGGATGCCTATAAGACAGTGACTATTAAAAAAAAAAAAAGTTACTCAAGGTAGACAAGAAAAAGAAAAAAGAAAGGGCAGGCCACCAGTCAAGAACTCTGAGTTTATAATTTCATTTAAGCCACTGGTTGGCTTTGTCTTAGGCATTAAGGGGGTAGGACTTGTATGGTTATTTGAACACCGAAGAAGGTAACAAATACAAAGTCTTTTCTGTGCTTGATGAATAGAATGGCATACAAAAGAATATATTCCTTTACTTTTCTACATTCTATTTTCCTCTAATGTATTCTGAAGAAAATGTCCCCTTCTGGGTCCTCACACCATGAGTTGTCTTGTATCTTTATCTGAGCTTCTGTTCAGCCAATTATTCTACTTTACTTTGAATTGTAATTATTTGGGTAAGTATCCTAACTCTCTTCCTAGGCTGTATAGTCATTGAGAGTAAAGACCTTAACAGTTAGTGAATCTGGGAACTCCTGTGGACCCAGGTCACTGGACAGGACGGGTTGAATCAGGAGCCCCAGAATCCGGCCTGTGCAGAGCGTGATCTTGGCTCTGCTGTTTACTGCCTCGGGCGTGTTGCTAAAGACTTTACTTCTTGGTGTTTTCATGTGTGAAAGAGGATCATAATAAATTTGAGTTGTAAATAAGATAGTAGTTTAAATAAGATAGTATCTGTAAAAGTGCATACTTAGAAATAACTCAATATATGATAGCAACTAGTGTTAGGAATTAAGTATTTAGCCATAAGTCTTTCACGTTGCTACAGGGACTGCTGGCTTATTCTTAACAGATTTTTGGAAACCTTTGAAATGCCAAGCCTCCCTTCTGATGGCATAAGAGATTTGAATTGCATCATAAACCACTAAATGGACTCCCTTTGAGAGGTTGTCCTGGTTTATCACAGGCTTTCTCAAAACTGTTCACATCAAAGCAATTAGGAAATGCACATTGGGAAACAAGTGCACAGTGATTCTTAGTGAATAATAGAACTTAAAAAAAAAACACAGTAGAGAAACTTGACCTTTTCCGTTGCTCCCTTGAAAAGTGAACCCAGTAGCCTTGTCTGCCTACATGGGAAACTCAGCAGTTTATAATTTAAAAAAAGAGAATACGCAAGATGAACCGTTTTCTCAAAAAATGAATATATTTGTCTCCCTTTTGACAATTAGTGAATACATTTGTGGGAGGATATGTACATTTATGTATCAACTGTAATGATCGAAATTACTGTAAAAAATTAAACAAATGCTAAAGAAAACTTAACTATAACAAATGTATACCAACTAGATCTGGACTGATAAGTGTTTGGGTGCATCCCAGATATTTTCAACATATTCACAAATATAAGTGATGGCAAATGATGCAAATATTTTTGGGAATAAGTTTCCTGACCTAGTAACGAATCTCTCTTGCAAATGTTTTATTAATATCTGTTGAAATCCCAAGCAAGTTAATGAAAATCCTATAGGACATTGAGTGACAGCTCCAAGATGCTAGTGTAAAGGTATTTTTGTGGAAGTTTGCAGTGTGGGCAGTCCCACAAAAATGTCTGTGGTTCAGTTATAGAAATCATTTGATTTTTGTTAATACTTGGCATTAAGCAGTGACTTTCCATTGAAAATATTTAGTATGAGTGATGAACACCATAAAATCTTTGTGTATATAAACTGAAATCTGGGAGGTGAGCTTTTGGCCTAGTGCTTAAAAGAGTTCTTGGCTGTTGGCTCCCGGCTGCTGTGGGTATTGGAGGATTGAACAGTGAATGGGCTCTCTCTCTCTGTGTCTATCTTTTTCAGAATAAATCAAATAATTTTAAAAGGCTATATAAAATATTGGCACTTTATAGAATTTTATTTCCAACATTTACTATTTTTCTCTCTAATAACATAATGACAGATGTTGTTATTAATTAGTCTATACCCATGATACAGATTCTGATTAAAACTACTGTTTGAAAGAATGGTATTTGTAAGAAGACGCTACCCTACTAAGTAACTTACTTAAAGACCCATTCATTTTGGAACTAGATTAGATATGAATAAACAATAAGACTAAAAGACTTTCATTTGGCACAATATTAAAGGATAAACTATGTTAATACTATTTACCTGATTCCCAGATCCCAGACTCTGAAGTTGTATAAGTTTTTTTTAACTATGCAAATGATGCATTCAGTGATAAGCAACATTATGTGACCCTGCTTCTTAATGGGTGGGAATATCAGCACTTTGGGTAGGACATGTCTTGGTCTTCACTGTGTTGGCATATCTCTTTCATTGTAGTATATTTATGGTCAATCATCTGTCTCAGTTTGGGCCACTATAAAAATTATTGAACTGGGAGGCTTACAACAGAAATTTATTTCTCACAGTTGTGGAGGCTGGAAGTCAGATCAGCATGACTAGGTTCTGGTGAGGGCCCTCTTATGGGCAGATGGAGTACTTCTTGTATATTCATATAGTGGAAAGAGAATGTATTAAAATCAACTAGAGAGTGTTTAAGGAAATTATCCTCAAGAACAGAGTCTCCTGTTTTGTTTTTCCTCAAAGGATAAAAAATAATCTTGTTTGAAAATGTGTTCTTTAATTCTTAAAGATATTCAGTTTTAATGTTTAACACTCAGGTTGTCATTAACTTCTTAAGCTACAAATTCTTGTTTGCCTTAGTGTGTCAACAACCTTTGGCAGTGTTGGCATCTGTTGCTGTTCAACTGCCCTTTTGGCTCTTGTATGTGCTTTGTCCTCCTCTGAGAGCTCATTCGCAGCTCTTTATCTAGCTCTCTGTTCGCTTCCTACTCTCTAAGTTATGTGTTTCTCAATTTGTGCTCCGGGCATTTATTTTGCCTGCATTCTGTTCTTAGGCAAAGCTCCTCTGCTGTTGACCACCACTTTCACCTCCGCGAGAGTAACTCCCAGGTCTTTGCCTGCAGCCCTCATCCGCCCTTACACTTCTGGCATTTCTAGACATTTCCCAATGTCTGCTGGACAGCTCCTTTGACCGTGCTGCTGATCCCTACAATATTGCGGTCTCACCTGAATCTTCTGTGCCTCTTCTTGCCTTTGTGTCTTCTCTGTTTGTATTGCCCCCGATTCTTTGATTTGGCATCATCATTGCTTTAATCTAGAAGCTGTTGCGGTCTCCTTCCCCTGAGTCTTGTATCTCACAGTTGCTAACACCTGACAATTTTACACTCAAAAATACTTTATACAAAGAGTTCAGGTGTCTGATAGTCTACCGAGAGCATCCTACCACCTGGCTACATGGCACCAGATACCCTTCCTGGAGCACACTTTCTTTACCTACACCTGAATAACACTTAGTGACCCCATTTCCTGGGTCCAAGGATCAGCAGTCTGTCCCAGTGTGATGTAATTATAACCAACTTTGCCAGGCTCATCTCCCATTGTCATCATACTCAAGTAAAAGTGAGCTGGCCCGTGTGCCTCATCCTCATTCTGTTTCCCAGCACTGTATCTTTGGTCCTCTGTGCTGTCATCTTGAAATGCACTGACATCCTTCTATTTCCGTTTCTTGCTTTAACATTACGACCAAAGCTGAACTTAAACACTGCATTCAAATTTTCTGGGAAGCCTCTGCATTGGTCAAGGATTTCTCAAATTTCAGTGACATTGCATCTGTAGTGTTTTATTTGTTTCAAATGTTTTGCGGTAGTTGCCTTTGTAGAAGCCTTCAGTTTCTCTGCACTCAATATGCATTTCTGAATGTCAAGAATAATAAAATGTCTACATTTTATTATCTCCTCTACTACCTTATTTGATTTTGAGTCTGTATTTCAACTTTTATATATTATTTCAATTTTAAGATTTATTTATTGATTCGAAAGGCAGAGTTACAGAGAGGCAGAGGCAGAAGCAGAGGGAGAGAGAGAGGTCTCTTCCATTTAATGGTTCATTCCCCAAATGGCTGCAATATCCAGAGCTGGGCCAATCCAAAGCCAGGAGCCAGAAGCTTCTTCTGGGTCTCCCATGTGGGTGCAGGGTCCCAAAGACCTAGGCCATCTTCTACTGCTTTCCCAGGATCATTAGCAGGGATCTGAATCAGAAGTGGAGCAGCTAAGATTTGGGCCTATGCCCATATGGGATGCTGGTGCTGCAGGCTGTGGATTTACCCACTATGCCACAGTGCTGGCCCCCTATGTATTATTTCTATAGCATCCTCTGCATCTGCAATACACAGCCTCTATTGTTTAAGAATACAGGTGACTTCAAAAACTTCATGGAAAAATAGAATAAGAGGGAAGTTTGTTTTGGTGCAAAAATTTTTAAATCTGTGTGTAGATTTTCCATAATATGCATTTGCATGAACTTCTTGAACACTTCTCTAACATATTGAGGCAGCTTGTTCTTCAATTTATTCAAATATTTATATATATATGGAATTTTTTATATTAAAAGGCAGAGAGCTGCCCCCACAACAGTCAGTGTTGTACCAGACCTGGGTCAGGCTGAAGCAAGGAACCCAAACTCCATATGGATCTCTGACATGGGTTTCAGGGACCCACATACTTGAGCAATTACTTCCAGTCCAGGATTGGGAGTGGAGCAGGGACCTGAGCCCAGGCACTCCATATGGGATGGGGGTGTCCCAAGCAGTGTGTTATCTGCAGAGCCAGGCTGCGACCCAGCAGCCCATAACTCTTTCCAGTGGTGACTAAACTCCATTTGCTCTACTTAGGGTCTTTATTCAGAATCATAGCACTATACAAAATAAATCCGTTTCCCAGTTGAATGACAGCCTGTGGTGACAGCTCATGTGTCTTTTGTTTTCTCTATCAGTTTAACATATTCAGTTTTTCCACTTATTCTTTACTGACCTGGTTAAGGTCTTTTTTAGGGTTGCAGTCAAGTGCAGGAAAGTCAAGAAATGTACGGACTATCTCAGGAATGACAGTGGGGGCTGTTGTTCTTGACACAACTGCCCACTTCAGGGGAAGTCAGAAGGCAGAAATGAAGGTGTATTTAGTGGTCCACCTCTGGGAGAACCTCACTGCTATCTCAGGGCTGAATATTTTCTGTCCGTGAATAAATGATAAACCACTGAAAGAAAGGAAAGGTCATTTTAAATTTTAATTAACATTAGAAATTAGTGACTCAATAAAATCATTCTCCTTTGTAGAATGAATGCTCTCAGAAATAAAATAAAAAATGTACCCTGGATATGTATAATAGATGAGTTTAGATACTGGACCAGAACTTGGATATTAAGTAAAGTTACAGAGTTAAGCTTTGAGTGAAAAGCACTTATTCTTGTTAAAAACTTCTTTGTGCCAGGCAATATTTTAGTATTTGTGCTACTTTAACAAATGTAATCCGTTAAACCCTATAATTCCTTATTGATAGTAACAGTGCTTCTGCATTGTTACTATCCTAATTATAGAGATGAGAGCATTAAAGCACAGAGGTAGAGCATTTTGCCTACGGTTATATATCTTGTCACCGAGAGGGTCTGGATTTCAGTGCATTAACCTCAGTATATCTTTTCAGTACTTGCATTTTTTTTAAACAAATTTGTTTTATTTATCTGAAAGGCAGAGTTGAGAGAGAGAGGGAGAGAGAGAGGGAGAGAGGGATGGAGAGAGATCTTCCATTTGCTGGTTCACTCCCCACATGGCTCCAATGGCTGGAGCTTGGCCAGGCCAAAGCCAGGAGCCAGGAGCTTCCTCCAGTCTCCCACATAGGTATAAGGCCTGTAATACTTGGACTATCTTCTGCTGTTTTCCCTGGTGATTAGTAGGGAGCTGGATTGGAATTAGAGCAGCTGGGACTTGAACTGGCAGCCATATGGGTTGCTGATGCTTGCAGGAGTTGGCTTAACCCATTAAACCACAATGCAAGTCCCAATGTTTGCATTTTTAAATATTCAGTACTACCATGGATTTTAAGACATTCTAGAGAAAAGAAGTTGGAGAATTTTTTCAAAGGAATGGGTCAAATAATCTGATGAGTTTTTCTGTGCTCAAACAGAGGTAGCAAGAATAATAATAAGCTTTTCCTACAGTTTGCAGGAGGTATCTGGATCCTAGCCGGTGCTTAGACCGCCTACTACTTATGAACCCAGTGGGGCTGGGGAGCCAGAGGAGACTGCAGGGGACAGTAAGTCCAGGACACCATTCCTTTAGGTTGGTTCCTAGATAGTGCAGGTGGAATGTGTGTGGGGTGGCAGGGTTCCCTAGGGATCCCTGGGCTGTGGTGATCTAGGGACTGGAGGATGTTCATGGATATGTATATGTCAAGTCTACAGTGAAGTGGGATTTTGAATAAAGCCTCTGGCATATTTCAAGCCAGAGAATGCAACCCTTTAACAAATATTTATTTGCTTATTGCATCCCAGGCACTTTTTTTAGACATTAGGGAGATGGCTATGAATAAAACACTAAGTCCATTTAGTCTTAAATTATCCAAGTAATCAGATGTAGTCTCAAAGCAAAGTCAAGCAACTTATGTCCTTGAATCAACTTTTTGTGGACCTACAATGCCATTTTTTTCCCTCTGTAGTTTGTTTCATTCTTCTGTTCTGTTCTCTGTTTTCTTTTGTCTCTGCTTGTCATAAGTTATTTAAGAGGCTTTGGGGATAGATAGACTTTGATGGAATTTTGACTCAACGACTTCTAAGCTGTTTGAATAAAATCAATATATGTAAACTTTCAGAGCCTTGATTTTCTTGTTTTGGAAACTATAAAGCCCTTTGGATTATTGTTGGAGAGTAAATAAATAATGAAGGTAATCAATAAATGGTAATCATAACCATTTCATTTTTATTTCTGCCTAAAATTTTGGCATGTACTCAGATAAAGATTATTTCTACAGACTTCGGTTCCAGTGCACAAGTGTTTATGAGTTATAATGTTGCTGCTCACAACCTAAGCCAAGTAGGAGTTTCAGAAAACACATAGGTTTGTAACTTTACAATGTGCATCACACTCCAATATGAGCAGAATTCTGGCTTCATATATAGGAGAATACTCAAGTATTGTTCTTCATGCTGTGAAAATATTTACATGTTGAATTTTTCACTTGGCTGCAAAGTTGTATCAATTGGGAAGTACAAGTTTCAAGAGAATTTTAAGATGGGAATTCCTTAGTTTCCACTTAGATATAATAGTGTACATAAGTACTCTTAAAAGGTACCACAAAAAAAAGACAATAATTATCCTGTTATAACTGAGAGATACTTATTCATATTAACATACAAAACATAGGTCAGCATAATTATTGGTATCATTTAAGTACCTGCTATGTGTCTGCTCTGTCATTCATGGTATCTGTAATCCTCATTGTTACCATGTAAGTTAGATATTAATTTATAGATAGGGAAATAAATATTCAGCAAGATGAGACTGACCGTTCGAAGACCCCCAAGATTCAATGCCTCAGCAGCTGTTTAGTGTGTAAAATGCCCATGTCACCTAGATCTTGTACCCACATCTTAAATTATTTCAAATCAGTAAATAATGAATGATTGCTATCAAAAATGCTCTCTGAGATGTCTTCACCATCTCCTTCTCAGACAGACTAATTCAGACACAGTGTCTTGTATCTGTGTGTATTCACTGATGATAAAGTAAGTATGGTCTGGAGAGGATGAGGTGTTTAAATGGTAGAGACCATGATCTTCTAGGACAGCTGTTGACAAATTATACTCTTGGATCAAATCTAGCCTGCAGCCTGTTTCGTAGATAAAGTTTTATTGAATGTAGTCATAGCCTTTGCTTCTGTGTTTTCTGTGACTGCGTTCCTGCTGCAGGGCATAGTTGAGTTGTGTCTTTGCCTGCAAAGCCTAAACATTTACTGTCTGGCACTTCAGATGAAAATATTTGTTGACCCCTGCTCTCAAATTTCAGGAGCAGGAGACTTTGCGTTGTTATGGGAGAATCAAAGAAGGCTTTAATGAAAGAAGTGGCGTTTGCTTTGGAACTGAGAGATGGATGGACTTTGGTTAATTGGAGAGAGTATTTGGTCATCGTAAGTGATTCAAACTCAAAAGCAGGCTCATGGATAAATACAAAAGCCTGCTGAAGTATAAGGATCATATTACTGTGTATAATTTATACAATGGCATAATCATTTTTCTGTAAGTGTACTTTAGATATACTGCAAGTATTCATCTACAGCACTGGTTCTTTTTAATATACCTTAAAAATTTTCAACTGACACACAAAAATTGTACATATTTGTGTATCATGTGATGTGTTAATCCATGTTGATACCACAAAATGTCCTATCTGGGTATCTGTTTCCTCAAACATTTGTCTCTCTATGATGGAGACATGCATCCTTTCTTCTTTTTTTTTTTTTTTCAGATAAATATGCAGTACACTGTCATTATCTATCATCACCCTACTGTGTAATAGGACACCAGAACTTCTTATTACTATCTACCTATAACTTAGTACCTGTTAAATAACCTGACCTCATGCCTTCCTTTTCCCCACTCTATCCTGTCTGCAGACATTTTTAGATTCTACTTATGAGTGAGATTAGAAGTTCTTGTCTTTCTGTTTTTGGCTTACTTCATTTTTAAAAATATTTATTTATTTGAGAGGTAGAGCTACACACAGAGAGAGGGAGAGACAGAAAGGTCTTCCATTTGCTGGTTCACTCTCCAAATGGCTGCAAGAGCTGGAGCTGGGCGAATCCAAAGCCAGGAGCCAGGAGCCTCCTCTGGGTCTCCCATGGGGTGCAGGGGCTCAAGCATCTTCCACTGCATTCCCAGGCCATGGCAGAGAGATGGATTGGAAGAGGAGCAGCTGGGACACGAACCGGTGCCCTTATGGGATGCTGGTGCCGCTGGCCGAGGCTTAGCCTATTACGCCACAGTGCAGACCCTGGCTTACTTCATGTAACATGACCTCCAGTTCTACCCACGTTGTTGCAAAATGACAACGTCTCATCATTTTATGGCTGAGTAGTAGTCCGTTTGTGTACATGTGTCACATTTCCTTTATCCGTTTATCAGTGGCTGGATACTTAGGTTGTTTCTATGTTTTACCCTTTATGAATGGTGTTTTGAGAAATATGGGAGTGGAGATATCTTCTTTTTAATAAAGATTTATTTATTTTATTTGAAAGGCAGAATTAGAGATGGAGATACAAAGAAATTTTCCATTTGCTGGTGCACTCTGGGCCAGGTGAAAGCCAGAAGCCAGGAGTTGCATCTGGGTCTCCTGCTTGGGCCTTCTTCTGCTGCTTTTCCAGGCACATTATCTGGGAACTGGTTTGAGATTGGAGCAGCCAGAACTCCAATCAGCACCCATATGGGATGCTGGCATTGCAGGCAGTGGCTTAAACTGCTGCGCCACAACATCAGACCCAACAAGATGTCTTTTCAGCACACTGAGTTCATTTCCCTTGGATATATATCCAGCAGTGAATTTGCTAGATCATATGGCAGTTAGATGTGTAATCTTTTGAGTAATACCCATACTGTTTTCTACCATGGATGTGCTAATTTATATTCCCACCCAAAATGTACAAGATTTCTCTTTATTCCACATCCTTACTAGCCATTGTTATATTTTGTGTTCTGATATAGCCAGTTGAATTAAAGGGAAATGATGGCTCATTGTGGTTTTGATTTACATTTCCCTGATGATTTATGATGTTGAGCATTTTATCATGTACCTGTTGGCCATTTGTTTTTCTTTGAGAAATGTCTGTTTAGATCTACTGTCTGTTTCTATTGGGTTATTTGGGTTTTTTTTTTGTTTGCTTGGCTACTGAGTTGTTTGAATTTTGTCTGTATTCTGTGTATGAAATTCTTGTCAGATGTATAATTTGGAAATATTTTCTGCCATTCTGTAAGTTGGCTCTCCAATCTGTTGTTTGTTCCTTTTCTGTGTTGTTTGTTCCTTTTCTCTTTAGTTTGATGAAATCCCAATTGTCTATTTTTGTTTTATTTCTTGTGTTTTGGGGTCTGATCTAAAAAAAAAAATCCTTGTTCATTTGAGTGTTCTGAACCATTTCCCCTATGTTTTCTTCTAGTGTTTTTAAAGCTTTAGATTTTACAGTTAGGTGTTTAATCCATTTTGGATTGATTTTTAAAAGTGAGTCAAATTTGGTTAAATGTTTGAATCAATTTGTAAGCTATTTAAAATAAGAGTTTTATTTTACTTAGTTATCCACTCTGCTAACATGTACTCCATATGGAAAATCACCAATCTGGGATATCTATTCATTTGATAAAACTGATTATTTTTTATTGAGAGTAGAAGCTATTTTTCCCATGTTATATTTTCTCTGTACTTTCATAAATTTGAGAATGCTGGACACAGCACTTGCAAGTTTTCCTAATCATTGGTTATAGTAAAATAAATATAAGATATTTAGCACACAGCTAAAGGCCAGCTCTGTGCCAAGAGTTTTTTGTGTCTTATCTCATTAAAAATTGTAGTATGGGGTGTGCATTTGCGGAATAGCAGATTAAGCCAGCATTTGGAACACCTGCATCCCGTTTCGGGTGGCTCTTCTGCTTTAAACCCAGCTTTCTGTTAATGCGTCTGTGAGGCAGCAGATCATTGCCCTTGTTCTTGGGTCCATGACACCCATGTTGGGGACTCTGATGGAGTTTCAGACTCCTGATTTTGGCCTGGTCCAGCCCTGGCTGATCTGAGCATTTTGGAAGGGAATCAGCAGATGGAAGATCTCTGCTATCTCTCCCTCTCTCTCTATCACTCTGCCTTTCCAATAAATAGATGCATAAAAATTAAAAAAAAAAACAGTAGCCCAGTGTGATAAATGCTTTTATTCCTATATTATATAAAGTGAACTCTGAGAAACAAATGGATTAAATGATTGGCATAGGACTATGATGAAGAAATCGACTCTTAGAAACTCCTGGAGCTGGGCGCTATGCAGTGGTTAAGCCAGTCATTATGATACACACATCTCATACTGGAGTGCCTGGTGTGAATTTTGTTTCTGCTTCTGATCTAGCTACCTACTAATACATTCCCCTGAGAGGCAGGAGATCATTGATGGTTTAAGTACTTGCCACCCATGTAGGAGACCTGTCTGTCCCCAGCTGAGCCTTGCATTTGGGGAATGAATTAGAGAATGGAAGATTTCTCTCTCTCTCTCTCTCTCTCTCTTTCCCTCTCTCTCTCTCTGCCTTTAAATAAATAAATCAACTTTCCAGAAGTGACTATCATAATTTATTCCATTAGATGATGTAATCCTTTTCCAGTCAAGACATTGTGCCATATTGCTTTTTAGAATGTTGAGTCAGCTTTCATTACAAATTCTGCAAATTTTTTTTTTTTTTTGACAGGCAGAGTGGATAGTGAGAGAGAGAGACAGAGAGAAAGGTCTTCCTTTTGCCATTGGTTCACCCTCCAATGGCCGCTGCTGCTGGCGCGCTGCAGCCGGCGCACCACGCTGATCCGAAGCCAGGAGCCAGGTACTTATCCTGGTCTCCCATGGGGTGCAGGGCCCAAGTACTTGGGCCATCCTCCACTGCACTCCCTGGCCACAGCAGAGAGCTGGCCTGGAAGAGAGGCAACTGGGACAGAATCCGGCGCCCCGACTGGGACTAGAACCTGGTGTGCCGGCGCCGCAGGCGAAGGATTAGCCTAGTGAGCCGCGGCGCCGGCTGTCAAATTCTGCAAATTTTCATTCAAAGTGCTGACATTTAATGGAATCTGAGCTCTGTGCCCTCTGTTTCCTTTCTGTCTCTGTCACTTTCCGTTCACAACTCTTTTCCTCTTTGCATTTCCTGTTAGTGGTTAGCAATTTGTAATTTCCTTTTTTCCCTCTTTATTTTTTGTAATGTCTTTTTCTAGTAGTCATATAGGTCCTGGTTACCTGTTGCATAGTCTCTTTGATGCGGCAATAGAGTGCTTGAGTGCATGTTCTTAAAGCAAAGGCTGCTTTCAGAGGAAGAAGAATCAATGCAGTTTAATACCAGTAGTCTCCTTTATCCATGAGAGACACGTCCCAAGGTCCCCAAGGATTGCCTGAAACCTTCAATAGGATCTAGCTTTTTACATGCTTTTTCCTCAGGCATACACATCTATCATAAGTTTTAATTTATAAATTAGGTAAAATAAGAGATTAACAACAGTAACTAATGGTGAAATAGTACAGTTATAACAATATGCTATACCAGTAGTTATGTGAATCTCTTATTATACCATAGATATTAGCAACTTCAGCATACTTTTTTGCTTTTCTTGTTAAATTGAGAACTTTCACCTTTCACTTAGCAGAAGCATTTACTTTTTGGCTTATCTTTGACATGTCTGAATTGCCAGTGTCATCAGACTGTACTGTAAGACCATTATTAAGTAAAAGAAGAATGACTTGAAAAGGGGCACTGTCATACTACACCATTGATCTTGTGCCCAAGAAGGCTACTGAGTGACTTACGAGTGTAGGACACACAGTCTAGACAAGCTGTCCCAAGAAGGACGGAGTAGAATAGTGCAAGATTGCACCAGGCTACTCACAATAGCACATGAATGAAAACATATGAATTGTTCATTGATTTTTAGAATTTTGTATTTAATAGCTTTGGATTGAGCTGAATTTAAAAAGGGACAGCAAAATATAGTTTTAAAAACTTTGTTTTATACCATTGTCAAACCAATGGTGAAGAGTGTTATATTACTATAGTTTAAAGATCAGTGATTACTTTAAAACTTACTGTATATGGATGAAATGGTCATTTTTATATTCAATTTTTGTTTATAGTTATTACCTATTTCCCACTAAACTAGAGTCTTTTTGCTTTTTACTTGTTAATCTTCTTATTTGGTGAAAAAATAATAAATACATAAATAATTAAATACATGGGGCAGCAGGTACTGATAGGATGTGACAAAATAATAAATAGACAGGAAAAGGTGAATGATTCAGAGGAAGCCTCAGGCAGTCTAAGGACATGTAACTCTCTTGGCCCCCAATGGGCTGCATTAGCATCTCTGGAGAGTTACCTGGCCATTTATCCCAAGGGGAGAACATTAATTACACATAGTGGTGACCTGGTGTAATAGGATTTACAGATATCAGATATAAAGCTCATATAAAATTATTTCCTATTTTATCATTTCTTAAGTAATAAATGCTGTTAATTTAAAGAAAAATACTTTAGCGAGGAAATGTGAATTTTAATTGGTTTCTATTTTATTTTCATTAATGACATGTATTTATTACTATGTCTCAGTAAGATACCCAGGTCTGTTACCTACATTTATTTTCAAATGGTCTCTCCCAAATTGAAGGGATGTATCAATAATGTATAAAATATTTTAAATGCCTAGAAATCTAATTATGACTTCATTAGGATACTTCAGTGTTTATGCTCAAGATTATTATGCATATTTGATCTGTAACTTTCACTGAAGAATGAATGTTCCATCCAACTTTTTTAGTCTACAAGCTATTTTAAATTATTTCCCATTTTATTAATTCTCATATTTTATTAGTAATACTTAATGTCTGTTCAGTTATACATTTGGATAATGACTTGTGTTCTATGAAATCTAAATTTAAATATATAATTTTTGGTATCTGAAGGATTTTCAAAAGGATTTAAACAGATTTTTGAAGTTGGAAAAGGAGGAAGAGAAATTAAACTTGGTGCTGGTTTGGGGTCATGGGATCTTTTACTTGTATCACTTCACATAATCTGACGATCTCAACAGTCCTATAACCTGGGCATGGTCATCACCAGTGTGGGATGGAAAAGTAGTATCTGATGGTTCAGGTGAGTTAGGTAACAAAGCTGTGTGTTTCCAGCACCCACAAATTCCCCTGAATTCTATATTGTCTCCCTAGGTAAAATCAAATTCTTTCTCTTTGCACACACATTGCATTTGTAGAGAAGAAGGAAATTTTTTGGACAATAAACAAGAGATACTTAAAGTATTTTTTTAAAAAATATTTATTTATTTATTTGAAAGAGCTACACAGAGAGAGGAGAGGCAGAGAGAGAGAGAGAGAGAGAGGTATTCCATGCGCTGGTTCACTCCCCAACTGACCACAATGGCTGGAGCTGCGCCGATCTGAAGCCAGGAGCCAGGAGCTTCCACCAGGTCTCCCACATGGGTGCAAAGACCTAAGGACTTGGGCCATCTTCCACTGCTTTCTCAGGCCATGGCAGAGAGCTGGATTGGAAGAGGAGCAGCCAGGACTAGAACCAGCGCCCGTATGGGATGCTGGTACCCAGGCTGGGGCGTTAACCTGCTGTGCCAGAGCGTAGGCCCCAATACTTAAAGTTTTGTACTTTTTTTTTTTTTAAGACAGGCAGAGTTAGAGAGAGAGCGAGAGAGAGAGGGAGAGAAGGGTCTTCCTTTTCCGTTGGTTCACCCCCTAAATGGCCACTATGGCTGTGCTCTTCATCAGTCTGAAGACAGGAGCCAGTTGCTTCCTCCTGGTCTCCCATGGGGTGCAGGGCCCAAGCACTTGGGCCATCCTCCACTGCACTCCCTGGCCACAGCAGAGAGATGGACTGGAAGAGGAGCAACCGGGACAGAATCTGGCGCCCCAACCGGGTCTAGAACCCCCGGGTTCCAGCACTGCAGGCGGAGGATTAGCCAAGTGAGCTGTGGCGCAGGCCAGTTTTGTACTTTTAAAATGTATTCATTATTAAAAAGAACATCATATTTTTGGGATGGGCATTTTGCAGAGTTGAAAATGCTGTTTGGAACACCCACATCTCTTATCAGGATGCCTGGTTTGAGTCCCAGCTCCTCTGTTTCTGATCCAGCTTCCTGTTAGTGCACACCATGGGTGCAGTGGTGATGATCATTTACTTGGGTCCCTCCAACCAAGTGGGGAACCCGGATAGAGTTCTGGGCTCCTGACTTTGCCATGTCCCAACTCCAGCTGTTGCTGGCCTTTGGGGAGTGATTCAAAGGCTGCCTTTTGAAGAAATAGCATACAAATAAATCAAATTTTTGCAAAACCAAAATAAAATGCCAGAACTTCATTATGATTTTAAATTCAATGTAAGAATTGATCTTAACCCATTTTAAAGGGATTTAGGAAGTCCCTCATTATGAGCAAGTTTTTTTCTTAACTTTCATCCCATTATAAGAAACTTGCAGATGCCCTAATGAAATTATAGCATATATGTTTAAACATGTGTTTCATTCATAGTAACCCATAATTCCAAAATGCATGATTGCAAATATGAAGCAGTGGTGTCTAACAAAACATATCTTGTTATCACGTTTTATCTTAGCTCAGGCTGCTGTAACAAAACGCCATAGACTGAGTAGCTTATAAACAATAGATATTTATTTCTCACAGTTCTGGAGGTTGGACAATTCACAGTATTGTGCCAGCAGATTCAGTGTCAGGTGGGCCCTTGGCTGGGCTGTGTCTTCACATGGCACAAGTAGGAAGGGGCTCTCGGGAGTCTTTTGTAAGGGTGCTGATAGTGTCTAGTTCCACTGTGATTGGGACTTTCTCTTTACAGTTGTCAAGAGAATCTGGTTCAGGCATGGCAATTAAAGTATTTCTTTCTTGACTCCAAGAAGATAACTTACCTGGGAAGTTTGGGAAAATTATGAGAAAAAAAGATACATTCGAACTACTCACTGAGTAGTATTTTACAGAAAAGAGTGCTCCACTGTTAACACGTGTACAGACTGAGATCATCTACTTTTATGACAATCTCTAGTATTTAAACTTTTGTTTAAAGCCAAGTGTCTGAGAGCAATAATTCAAACAAGGAGAAATTACATAAATCAGGTATTCCAATATCCAAGCGACTTTTTTCCATAAAATCAGAACTAGAAATGTTGAAAACATGCTAGGATTATGATAAGGCCTATACTAAACAAATATGATACACAAATGAAAGATCAATTTGGGTCTGGAAGTAGCATGTGTTGATAGTATCTTGGAGTGAGAAATGTTTTTACGTGAACAATTTGTCTCCTAAAAAGGATCGCGTTTAATAATCAGATCATCAGTGACTTCAAAGGAAATGATTTGAGTGTGCTCTTAATGTTCTTAAAAGACATAATAATAATAAAAGATGGCAGAAATGCCAGGATTTTTTAAAATTTATTTTATTATGGAATAAAACTTTATGTAGAAAATCATACTTCTTGGCCTGGTCAACTGTATGGTTTGGATGCATTTCTATCAAAATTCATGTGTTGACACTTATTGGCTAATGTGATAGTATTGTGGATGGAATTAATCATTGAATTAAGTTATGAATGGAATAAAGGTTTCATGCACCCTGGCTCTCTTGTCCTCCTTCCTCTGCCTGTGAGGGTGCAGTGTTCCTCTTCTGGAGGATGTAGCAGCAGTGGAGGGAGGAGAGGGACCCTGCTCCAGACATGGAACCTTCTGATGCTGGACCTCCCAGCTTCCAGAACCATGAGAAATAAACTTAAATTCTTTATCAGTTACCAGTTGATTGTATTTTGCTTGGAGCAGCATGAATGGACTGAGGCATAAGGTAGCCACCTTCTTTCTACTCTGCTGAGAAGGCTCCCAAATGCCTGGAAGTCTGAAAATAGAAACACATAAATGACATAAGGTCCCAATTTTCTCGAATAATTTTATTTCAAAAATGGCAGTGATCACGAATAACATTTTTTTTCCCTGCAATTGACATTAACTTTTAACTTTTGTTTCTTTATACTTTCTTGGAGTAGGAATTTTCTGATAGGATTGAAAACATGTATTTTCAGAGAGAAATGTGTGTCAGGATTGGCAGTCATTCAGATGCTCACTTGGCCACCTGTGTGAAATCAGCACACCAACGTGCCACTGAGTAGTCACAGGATTGTATCAATAATCACACCTGCAGGAGTTCTTTTGTGGCTCTGCGCTTTGCACCGCCACGCTACGGATGGCAAAATTGCTAGTGGCCCCAGAAATTTACCCCTGGCCTATTGTGAACTAGAGTCTTAATCTACATCAGACATTGTAAATGTACATGGCAGTGTTTCTGAACTCACTTTCCTCGTAAGAGATGCAGGTTTCTCGCTGTGAGTTCCTGTGTCAGACACTCCAAAGGGAACCTGTTGGAGCCTGCTTGTTGCCTCATCTTGTACCCTGACCTGGTTCGTGCTCCATGACTTAACACTGTTGGATCTTGGCATTAACTCTGGCCAGGACCTGGTGACTGTTCTCTGAGTCGTCCTTCAGATTTTTTGGAAGGGGAAACTAAAAATAATAGTCATGGGAACCTAATAGCTCCCAGAAGCCTGACTGACAAAAAGCGTAAAGGACAAACAAACAGTGTGATGCCTAAAGTAACTGGCTTGCTGCTTTACCTCCCCAGGTCTGTAACCTTTAGGGATAAATAGAGTAGGGAGTTCATTGTTCAGCATTTCACATGGCCTATAACAGAAAAGTGGGAGCAGTTACTAAATAGCATTTACTGAAGGTGGGAAACAGCCTGAGAATACCTATGTAGCATCAATTTGTTGGATTCTTTTCTTTTGCTTCCAGCCAAAGCACTTTATCATTTACTTTGAGCAAAACTAAATAAAATTAGTCAACAACAGCAAAAACTCATGTGGTTCAGATATTTAGGGAAGATCAATAAAATGTCGAGATTTGTATTTGTTTTCTATGAGTAAGTTCCTGCTTTAAGAAATGTTCTAAGTTGATTTTTAGGTGACCTTACAGACTGAATTGTTGAAAGTAACCCTATGTTCTTGAGTCTTCTTAACTCGATTTCTTAGTTATTCAGTTGTCTCAGCTCAGCTGTTTGAGTAAACATAAGGGACGCTCAATACAATAAGGAAAACTGGGCCACTTTTATTCTGGATAAAATGGTAGTTCATAGAAATTAGAGAAATTTCGCCGGCGCCGTGGCTCAGTAGGCCAATCCTCCACCTTGCGGCGCCGGCACACCGGGTTCTAGTCCCGGTTGGGGCGCCGGATTCTGTCCCGGTTGCCCCTCTTCCAGGCCAGCTCTCTGCTATGGCCAGGGAGTGCAGTGGAGGATGGCCCAGGTGCTTGGGCCCTGCACCCCATGGGAGACCAGGAAAAGCACCTGGATCCTGGCTCCTGCCAGGATCAGCGCGGTGAGCCGGCTGCAGCGGCGGCCATTGGAGGGTGAACCAACGGCAAAAGGAAGACCTTTCTCTCTCTGTCTCTCTCTCTCACTGTTCACTCTGCCTGTCAAAAAAAAAAAAAAAAGAAATTAGAGAAATTTTAACATTTTCAGGGGAAAGCCCATTATATGAGGAAGCTATGATACATGTCAGTCTATTCCCGCAGTTTTTTGAACATTCATTATGTAAAAGGTAACTAGAACTTAGTTCTACTAATGTACTTACTAGCATATTTTCTAGCATCATTACCCAGATGAAAATCATATGCTGCTTGAGGAATTTCCTAAAATAAGTGAGGTTTTATGGGTTCTAATTGTTATATATTGTGGCATAAATGCATTCAATGGATAAGTGGCAGAGTAACTTTATTAAATAGTTCTCTATATTTTTCCAATGAATGGCTTTTCAGGTTAATATTATAGTGTGAAGACAAAATCGCTTCTTTATTTTAGTATGTTTGTTAGACCTATTTCTTCATCAAGTAAGGAATAAAATTGTTCTATCTGCCTGTATTTTTGGGCTAGTCGGCACATTTTTTTTTTAAGATTTAGTTATTTTATTTGAAAGTCAGAGTTACACAGAGATAGGAGAGAGAGAGAGAGAGGTCTTCATCCAATGGTTCACTTTCCAATTGGCTGCAATGGCCGGAGCTGTGCCAATCTGAAGCCAGGAGCCAGGAGCTTCTTCCAGCTCTCCCACGCAAGTGCAGGGGCCCAAGGACTTGGGCCATCTTCTACTGCTTTCCCAGGCCATGGCAGAGAGCTGGATCGGAAGAGGAGCAGCTGGGTCTCGAACTGGTGCCCATATGGGATGCCAGTGCTTCAGGCCAGGGCATTAACTTGCTGCGCCACAGCGCCAGCCCCTGCACACTCTTAATCATGTGAATTTAATAACAGAGTTAATCTACATTTGTAAGATTTTTAAATGCAACATGCTTTCTTCTTAATAGCTATGTGCACAGTCTTATGCATCATTATTATCATAGTACTCATAAGGTGCTCCTGGTCTTGGACAGGTACTTGACTATAGTCTGCAGTCTCTATTCAGACAATGCCTATGTTCAAGATTTCACAAATCCATTTTATTATGGATGCCATTTTAGTAGAGCTATTCCTGGCAGTGGGATTTTTTGAAGCACCATTTAGGAAACGTTTGTTTGTGGAAAACATTTGTTTATTTTGTGGGATTTGTGGAAAGACTTTTGTATTTATAGACAACTGGCGTTTTGAAAATATTATTTATAAAGCCCCTCCCCACACATATCTAAAGAGCACTTAAATTTGGACTTATTTTTCAAAACTCTAAACATGTGACCTATTCCCTGGTATTGTACAATGGATGTCCAAATAGGTCACTCCTTCCTTGGATTCATAATAAAGTGACAGACATCAAGATCATATGGTTTACTGAAGTTTTAATACTGATATAATGAACAATAATCACAGTAGAATCATAAATAGAATTATTGAAGTGGGAATTAATTATTGAGATCTGGAATATAGTGTAGTGGACTCAAAATAATTTTAGCCAAATTGGTCCATAGGTACTAAATGAACATATAGTAATGTGAAACCTCTATGGTTTATCTCATGGAATCTTTATCTTCTCAAATCTAGGTTTTTTTTTTATTTTTTTATTTTTTGACAGGCAGAGTTAGAGAGTGAGAGAGAGAGACAGAGAGAAAGGTCTTCCTTTTGCCGTTGGTTCTCCCTCCAATGGCCGCCGCGGCAGGTGCGCTGCGGCCGGCGCACCACGCTGATCCGAAGCCAGGAGCCAGGTACTTATCCTGGTCTCCCATGGGGTGCAGGGCCCAAGCACTTGGGCCATCCTCCACTGCACTCCCAGGCCACAGCAGAGAGCTGGCCTGGAAGAGAGGCAACTGGGACAGAATCCAGTGCCCCGACCGGGACTAGAACCCGGTGTGCCGGCGCTGCAAGGCGGAGGATTAGTCTAGTGAGCTGCGGCGCCAGCTCAAATCTAGTTTTAATTGTCACAAAAAGCACTAATTTTTGCTGGTGTATTGATCCCCCTTATTTCTGTGGGTTGCTATATCACACATAGAAGCATTCTAAACTTTGGGGTTCATTTGCTAGTAAAAGCTGTTCATTATAGTTTCATTTCACTGTTGTTAACTAGCTGACCCGGTTTTCTTTCATTCTGAGTACATTTTTCTCTCTCATAGAAGACAAGACATTTAGTAAGTACTGCAGGAATGCTCCCCAAAATATATTGAAACCATTTCCTGACATCTGTAATACAAATTACCTTTCATTTTATAGCCACAGTGTCGCAGTTTGTAGCCATATGGCTGTATGGCTTAATTATCAATAACATTTATGTGCTTATCTGCTACACAACTCAACATCTCTAAATCATCTTTCTCATCAAGTTCTAAAGCTTTATTCTTCATACCATGCACTCATGCAATTATTAAACCATGTGACTAACATATTGTGGATTTCAAACTATGGATACTTAATACTTTTATGTCAATTATATTTTCCTGTAATTTGGTTGCAAAACACCATCAAAACTGATGAAGGAGAACCCTCAATGCTGGGTCCCTAACCAATTACCAACACTGGGATGGTAGGAAAAAAAGAGGTGTTTATTGCAAAGCGCTGATCAAGGAGCCAGGAACTATTACTTAATTGCTAGGTTCCCTGAGGGCTTAGGGGTAAAGTTTCTTATAGACTGAAGTTGGGGCCGAGAAGTACATGTTTAGTTCATGTCTAAGATCCTGGTTGGTCTGGACTGCTTATGGCCCCCCTGCCACTGATCAGCAATTTCATGTTCTTTAGGGAATTTTGATGATGTCAGGGTGGGCTCCAGTCAGTGTAGGGGTTACCTGCAGGTAGTTATCCTTTACAGGGGCCTGGAGTTCCTGGAGAAGAAACCTCTTAACACAAGATGGAATATTAAGGTGTTATCTAGATGGGAGATACATGACTTCATGAGGCTGTGTCCAGCTGCACAACTCCCTCAATTCAGTGAGATAAGTTTGGTAAGAGGTCGATAGGCAGTCATAAAAGAAGGGTGAGGAAACTTTAAGATCAAGGATAGAGGCTGGGAGACTGGAAGCCTTGGACCCGATAAGTGCATCCAAAGCCCTGCTGAGGGTCCTGATCTCCATTTCATTTCATTCTTTCTAGCATGCTTGAGACCTGTGAAATTGAAATATGCTTCTGAATTTGGTGATAATCACTCATTTACAGTAAAATTTTGGAATATTATATTCTTGATAATAGACTGATATTTTACTTGGAAATTACCTACATTTTCTATAGAATATATGTTAATATAATTTCATGATTTTCTCAGATCTCTGTATATTCTATTTGTAATGCCTTATTACAAGAAAATTTCCTCAGATGCATTTTATTTCTCAACTGCCTAATAATTGAGATACATCTAAAGTGAGCACTTCATCTTTTAGAATGACTTCTCATTTTAACATGAAAATCTTACCAAATATTTTTATTCAATTGGACATTTAGGTTATGCTTAATCTAGTTTGCAAGGTATTTCCTGTATTCTTTCAGATTTGTAAGATTCAAACAAAGGGAAATTTAAATTCCAAGTTTGCATTGAGGACTTCATTTTAGTGTTGTGTAGTGGATTATATTACACAATCTCCCTGTACAAAATTAAATACTACAATCAAAGAAATTTAGATATTATTAATCCAAAAATCTTATCCAGTGAATTAATCCTCCTGAATCAATGAAATGACATAATCCAGCTTCAATTAACATATTTACCAGGCATACAGGGAATTCACCACATTGCAAGTTGCTCATTTTTTTTCTTAGCTAGTTTCATTTGTTTGTAAGTTTATTTTAGTATTATCCCAAGAGGAAATTTAACTGTGAGTTTCATTCTTTGAGTTACTAATATTTGTTAAAATGCATGAATTAGAAACATTCAGGCCGGCGCTGCGGCTCAATAGGCTAATCTCCGCCTTGCGGCGCCGGCACACCGGATTCTAGTCCTGGTCGGGGCGCCAGATTCTGTCCCAGTTGCCCCTCTTCCAGGCCAGCTCTCTGCTGTGGCCTGGGAGTGCAGTGGAGGATGGCCCAAGTGCTTGGGCCCTGCACCCCATGGGAGACCAGGAGAAGCACCAGGCTCACTGGCTTCGGATCAGCGCAGTGCGCTGGCTGCAGCATGCCTGCTGCAGCGGCCATTGGAGGGTGAACCAACGGTAAAGGAAGACCTTTCTCTCTGTCTCTCTCTCTCACTCTCTAATTCTGCCTGTAAAAAAAAAAAAAAAAAATTCATATCAGATAATCAGGTTGCTGACTTCCCTCTGAATTTGTTCCTGTCCACTGAGCCAGTGAAGGTAGCCACCATGTGAGCAGGGCTGAATAAGTCACAAGATCAGTATGCATAGTATGCATTTATTGATAAGTGTGTCCAACTGTGCCCCTTAAATATGAATGATTATGGAGTGTTGAGCAAAAACCTTGGAGATGGAAATGCTACTTGACCTGATTTGATCATCACCCACTGAATACATGTATCAAATGTTCATATTTTACTCCACAGGTATGTACAATTAAAGTAAAAATGTAAAAACTCATCACCAGCAACAAAAGGAAGTGGTGGGCACTTTAGTTTGATTTATCAAAAACTCAGTTGGTTGGCTACATTGACACCTGCAAATGGTAGCAACTGGGCTGGCAGAAGAGTACAGCATGTACCTAAAACAAACAATTGTGATTATGATTTACATTTATTGAGTGTCTACTGCCTCAGGCACTATATTAAACATCTTATATGCATTATCTTATTAAATCCAGGCAATAGCAGGGACCATTATTACTTCCTTTTTTTTTCTTAAGATTTTATATATTTATTTGAAAGGTAAAGTTACAGAAAGACAGGGAGAGACAGGGGGTTGCAGAACAGATCTTTCATCTGCTAATTCACTACTCAGTGGCTGCAGTGGCCAGGGTGGGCCCAGTCAAAAGCAGGAGAGTCCATCCAGATATCCCACGTCATGAGTGGTAGGGGTCCAAGCACCTGGGCCATCCTCTGCTACTTTCCCAGGCACATTAGCAGGGAGCTGGATCAGGAGAGGAGCAGCCAGAATTGGAACCTAATGCTAGTAGGGGATGCTGGCATTGCAGGCAGCAGCTTAACCTGCTATCCCACAAAACTAGCCCCTGTTGTTCTCTTTTTTATAGAGAAAAAATGAAGGCACAGTGACAGTAAGTGATTTATTAGAATTCAGTTAGCAAATAGAGACTGAATACTCTAGCCTAGGATTTCATATTTTAAGGTAATTAATTTATTTGAGAGAGACAGAGGTTTTACCTGCTGCTTCACTCCTGAGGGGCCCTCAATGGGCAGGACTGCTCCGGGCTGAAGCTGTAGCCCAGAACTCAATCCAGGTCTCATGTTGGCAGCTGGAAGCAAATCACTTGAACAATCACCACTGTAGCCCAGAGTCTTCATTAGTAGGAAACCGGATTCAGGAGCCAGGAATGGGGTGGGAATTGAACCCACGTACACCATTTTTGGACTTGGGAGTGTTAACAGATGTCTTAATGGCTAGGCTAAACACTCAGGCTGAGAATCCACATTTAACGCTTAGATCACTCTCAGCGTCTGAACCGTTCAGGGGCACTTGGAGACAGAATAGCTCCCTGACAGCAGGTTAGCTCTGCAGTTGAGTTCTGTGTAGACACTTAAGGGACAGAAAAGGGAGTGATCCTTGTCCTGCCAACATCTGTATTTCAAAACAGGTTAAGAAGCTAAAAGCATAAACAAATTGATTAGATCGTAGTTTGACATTACACAGGCTTCTTCCAGTTGAAGCCTCAAAGGCCCAGTGTGAGCTCTCCATTTTTATGCTTAGCATCCATGACGCATGGAAAGCTGTGTGGAAATGTCTTGAACAAAAATGTCTTGAGGATGCCCTAGTAGTAGCATTCTGAAGGGAGGGAGATGCAGCAAGGCCTTTCTGTTTGGATTTGTCTTGATCTTTCTATGTAGTGTTCTTTCCTTCCTGGGGTGGGGCAAGATCCTTTCTGTACTGTGGGTCTTACGACTTAAAATCAAACAGGGTAGGTCTGGTGGGTTCTTTATGTCCAACTCTTAAACAGAAAGGTGGGGGAAAGCTACAGTCGGAGTTTTCGGTTTTTGTGATTGGCATTGGGAAAAGGTGTTCTTGTTTCTGTGATCCACCTTGAGAGAGCAGAGCCTTCGTTTTTATTATGGTTGCCTCTGAGAAAGAATGAGAGGCAAAAATCAGGAGAAGGCCAGAGAGCAACTTTGCTAAGGAGGACTTTCGTTTGGAAAAGAATTTTCTGAACCCCAGCAGTACTGCCTTTGTTCCCTCCCCTTACTTTGAGTGGATTTTGATTTCTTGGAAACACAGATACCTGCTATGAAAAAAATCAAACTATTTATGTTATCCTAAGTTCTGTCAGCGTAAAAATCTCCGAGTGTTAAAGATTCATTTTCGAGATTTTAGAAGCAAAGCAAAACAGATTACCTTGGAGATTATTTACTGCTTCACATAAAAACCTTTTGCTCTGAAAAATCCAAATAGTGGCTGAATTTACGATGAGGTATGTTTATGAAAGATGGAACAAGTACAATATGGGCTATGATAGAATTAATATGAAGAAAACAGCTGGCAGCCAAGTAATGCTGCCTGTGAGTTTAGGGCACACTTTTTGCCCTGTGCCGCTCAGAGGTGATAGCATTTCTCTTGGCATTTCCATCAGCCTGGAAAATGGATGACTAAGGCTCTTCTAATTGTTTCTATTCTTGATTTCGTGAAAGGAATGACACGTGTAAACCCCACCCCCACCCCAAACTCCTCGTGACAGCAGGCTGGAAAAAGGTTGCATATCACCATTGGAAGGAGGTGAAGATAGGAAATTGGCAAGACAATGATTATGAACCTTGTAGCAGAGACAGATGTAGGAAGCAAGCATTTGTGAGAAAAATCAAATGTACAGTAAGTACACACCTCAGTAGGGAGCCATATAGGATTTATAGTTTTTATTGTGCACAATACTGCTTTTTAGAAAGTTGCCTTTCACACTCCTTTCTGATTTTATGGCCTTATTATTTTTCTGTTTTTTCAAAAGTTGATCAACTGATTACATTTTTTAAGACCAAATATAGTCTGTCTAGGATTCCTGGAACGGATGTAACTAACCTGAGATGGGTACGCTATTGAGGACAACTGGAGGTATTCAATTTTGCAGTCTTTCCTTCTAATAAGTCCAGTTCAAGATTTAATGCATATAATTGACCCTTTGCTCTCTGAGTCTGAACCCCTTTTTTTCTTATTGGGGCATTACATTCATACATTCTTGAATTTCCTAAGGCGATGATGTGCCTGTCATTGGGGTTAGATTATGATTATTCCAAATGCTAACTATCGATTACAGAAATCTCTGGGTCTCCAGTCCTTTATGAGTACTCAGGCACCTTCCCTGGGAAGAGGAGTTCTGGAATCCCAGTCCAGGAGCTGAATTCTAGCTGCTGTACATGGATTACATCTGTGACAGCTTCTAGATTGCCTGGACATCAGGCTCCATCCAATGGGACATGGTATGAGCTCTTCCTGTTCATTACCAGTGATTGTCATATGTCCTCTAATATTTAATCTGCTGTGAGTGCTTCATTCTCTGTGTAGCTATCTAATGGTCTTCATGTTCTACTGCAACTGCCAAGCTGCTAATTGTTTTCCTCCCATTCTTAGATTACAAGGGTGTTGAGAGGTGAACAGTGTAGATCATGTGACATAGCATACTTTGGTTTCAAATTTTAACATACAAAAGCATTAGCTTTTAAAATTTAACTTTTATTAAAATATGAAGAAATATATATACATATATGTGTATATATATATATATATATATATATGCTAGGAAAGTGTGATTTTTTTATCCTGTTAATGTTTTTCTGGGGAGTGGATTGGGATGGAGGTAGGGAGAGGGGATGGTACATAGCAATAGTTATTCACGTTATTTCAGTGATGGAAAGTAAGTTATATTTACTTTGAGGAAATCATGAATTTTAGTTATATTTACTGTATTTCTAAATATGTTTATAACGCTACCTCCCTTTTTCCATTCTGCCTTCTAATCACATACAGCTTTATATGCTCTCATTCTTCTCGTAAAAGTAAATATAAAATTAATGCTATCACCTTAAAACTCTACATTTGGAATGAAAGGTGGCGTAAATATACTATTTGCTCCGAAGTACTCTACTCTGAACTTGAAACTAGGTAAATGTGAGCTGGAAAACTATCTTTTAATGAAGGATAAACTAACACTAGACATGTCTATTTAATTATATGTTCAAACATTATTAACAACCTACTTATATGTTGCTGGGCTGCTGTGTAAGCCATTATAAGCTTTCTTTCAGGCTTAAAAAATAAGTTGTTGTTTCCACCTTACTGTTGTTCATTTAAGATAGATCACATAAGTTTGTCAAACATTTCAGCCACTGCATGTATTGATAAAATAAGTCACTCTGTAATTCTCTTTAACTGACATCAAATAGAATGGAGTGCCTGGTATGTGTTTTGTGCATTTTCTCTATAATTTTCTTATTATTAGCTTATATGAATTCATTATATATACTGTGTACTTTATATTTACATAATGCAAGTACCTTCTTTCAGGTTAAGGCTTTCTTTTTCATTTTCTAATGGTGTCTTTTGAAAAATAATTCTGAATTTCAGTAGTTGAGCTTAGCAGTTATTTCTGTTATGGTTTCTTTTGAAAATTTTATTCATTTACTTATTTTTATTTATTTGAAAGACAAAGAGACAGAAAAACAGAGAGCTCCCATCTGCTGGCTCATTCCCCAAATGTCTACAACAGCCAGGGCCGGGTCAGGACAAAACCAGAAGCCAGGAACTCAATTCAGGTCCCCCAGGTGAGTGAAAGGGACCTGACCTATCACCTTCTGCTCCCAAGAGTGTGCATTATCAAGAAGCTGGAATTGGAAGTGGAACCAGGACTCAAACCCAGACACTCCAATATACAATGCAGACATCCCAAGTAACACCTTAACTGCTGCACCAAATACTCACCCTTCTTTTTTGGGAGAACATTTTTCTCAACTCCAAGGTCAAACAGATGCTGTCTTAACTATTTCTCAGTATTATCCAATAGATTTTTCTCCTTGGATGGAAATTTTTTTAAAATATTTATTTATTTATTTGAAAGTCAGACTTACAGAGAGAAAGGGAGAGGCAGAGAGAGAGACAGAGACAGAGAGAGCACGAACAAGCATCCATCCACTGGTTTACTCCCCATATGGCCACATTGGCCAGGGCTGGACTTGACTGAAGCCAGGAGCCTAGAACTCCATCCAGGTCTCCCATGTGGGTGTCAGGGCCCAAGTACTTGAACTATCTGCTGTTTTCCCAGGCATGTTAGTTGCGAGCTAGATTAGAAACAGAGCATCCAGGATACCAATTGGGGCCCTTATGGAATGGCTGCATTGCAGGTGGCAGCTTAACCAGCTGTGCTTTAACCTGCTGTGGTACAAGGCTGGCCCCCATAGATGGAAACCTTTTGTATTTGGCACTAATACAGTCACCACTAACTATTTGTGGATGTTGAACACTGCTAATGGGGATAATGTAACCAAGGAACTGAATTTAGAATTTTAATTCTAATTTAAACAGCCTCATGTGGGTATTTGCTCTATCCCTTACACTAATATGTCTGGTGTTCATTATTTTGCATTGTGTGTGTGGGGAAAGTCTAGTGTCATATTTTCCCAGAATGACCAGTTGACTTAAAGCAATGCCGTGGTTCACTTGGTTAACCCTTTGCCTGTGGCACCAGCATCCCATATGGGTGCCGGGTTCTAGTCCCGGTTGCTCCTCTTCCACTCCAGCTCTCTGCTGTGGCCCGGGAGGGTAGTGGAGGATAGCCCAGGTGTTTGGGCTCCTGCCTGCATGGGAGACTGGGAAGAAGCACCTGGCTCCTGGCTTTGGATCAGCACAGCGCTGGCCGTAGTGGCCATTTGGGGAGTGAAACAACGGAAGGAAGACCTTTCTCTCTGTCTCTCTCTCTTACTCTGTCTATAACTCTGTCAAATAAAAAAAAAAAAGGCAATGTCTTTTCACTCTCTTTCTGTATATGTGTGTGTATGTGTGTATTTCTGGGATTTTTATTCTGTTTCTTGATGAATTAATATATCCTGGCATTCACACCCCATACAGTCATAATCAGTACAGTGTTAAAGTTAGTCTTAGTATTTAACAATACATATGCCCCCAGATTCCACCGTTATTCTGATTTAGAAATGACTTTATTATTCATGAACATTTCTTGAATCTTTAATATGCACTTTAAACAGATTTTCAAATAAAAACAACAATAATAATATTGATTGCTTTGCTGTTGGACATTTCTTGACTCTTTAACATACATTTTAGACCTTTTTCAAATAGAAAGTAATAATAATAATAGAATTTTTCCTGCATTACCATTTAATTTCGTTAAGATCTAGCTATACTTCCTGAAATAGGCTTCAAGAAATTCCTTTCCATGTCTGATGACTGAGTTTATTATTTGAGTTAATTTGTGTAAGACCTGGTCCTTTGTAATAGAAAGCCCCTCCATTGAAAGCATTTGATATTATACAGCAAACAGGAAACAGCAAATAAGTAATCAATGCCCAAAGAGTAAAACTAATTGAAAAGTGACTACTTATCAAGATTTCCTCTTGGGATATTTGATGGACTTAATGGGCTTGGACTTGGGGTTTCACAGACCAAAGTACTATGCAGTGATCACAAAACACCAGACCAGCCAGAGGGAAGTCTTAAAGATGGTGTGCCCTCCTGTGACCCGCTAACCTGTATCATCATTGTATCAGAAATATGCTTTCAGGAGTACACGCATTATACATGTGTGCACAGACACATACACACACAGCCGATGACTGCAAAGAAACCAGACTCCCTCTAAACTTGGCACTAGTATAGAGAAAAAATACCACCTAACGATTCCTGAGCAAGGAGCATTGCTCCCACATCTTTGCAGTCCAGTTTCGTATTCCAGGGTGGTTGAAAACATCAGCAGTTCACAATGTCTGTTAATACTCCAGGCCCTGGCAGAAGGAAATGCATACCCTCTCAACTAAGACTCTGGCTCAACCCAAATTTACAGATAATTCTCAGGTGATAAGGAGCCAAGTAATTCTAATTTATAAGGCATTATTAAAAAAAAAAAAAAAAACAGGAGAAACTGCAGGTCACAGAATCTGGTCTATAAAGACAGTAGATGGCAGTTTTTCTTTCTGCTGCAGTGGTTCATGACAAGTCCCAGTTTTGATGCTACTTCCCCTGAAGCTTTGTGGGCAAAGACAGACTAAAAACTTCCTTACTCCAACAGACTAATGTTTCTCCCTGGCAAAATTAATGACAAACATCAGAGGTAAAAAGACAAGTAAATAAAAATCAAAAGGCTGGTACATACACAAATATATAATAACTGCATAAAAACACAGCTTCATAATAGATACATACTCCATATAGCACAAAAAATGTAAATACTGGCCTAGTAAGCTTTATATACTTAGGAAAAAAGTCATAAATTTTTTCTAATTAAGTGTAAAATAAATTAAGGGATTTTTTTTTCACTGTTTGGGATCACATAATGCCACAGGAAATTATTTCTGGTTTAATTCACCAATTGTGTATAAATTCTCTTGAGTTCAGAGTCAGTCTATGAAGCTCGCACAGTGTAGGCAGTAGGAGACCTATAGGGAATGGTAAAATTGGTTTCATTTCTAATGAGGGAAAAGTTTTATTTACAAGACAGCTCAGCTGTGAAACTGGAATAAGAGCATGAATTAATTTAGAGACTCTGCATTTAAAGCCTGAATACTTCTAACAACTTCTCACCATGTTCTTGAAAATGGGGGGGGGGGAGCTATCATAAATGATATTTATAAATATTTGTAAATACTGTAAGTCTCTTGGCCGTGGTATACATTGAACTTCCACACGCTATGTATCCAGATGAACCATTTAAATCTGTTTTGCTCAGTAGGAAAGGACTTAAAAGTGTCTCCTAACCATGACCATGTCCCTTTCATCTTTGCCAGACTGTCTTCGCTCTTAATCTGACCAAATTGCCATCAGCTGTGAGTCTGAAAGTCCAGCAGCAAAATAATCAGAGGAGCAGGCATTCAGCCTAGTGGTTAAGACGTTTGTGTCTTACATTGGAGTGCCGGGGTTCAATACCTGCCTCCGGCTCCTGACTTCAGCTTCCTATTAATCCGACCCTGGGAGGCAGCAGATGATGGCTCAAGTAGTAAGGTACCTGCCACCTACTTGGGAGATCTGCATTGCGTTCCAGGCTCCTGGCTTATGGGAGGGGGAAGCCTAGTTCTAGCCCTTGAGGGCATTTGGGGCCTGAATGAGCACATTGAGCACTGGGTTGTCTCCCCTTCCCCCCCACTAACAGCCACCTCTCTCTATTAAATAAATCAAAATTTTAAAAATAAAAATCAAAGGCCAAATTAGCAGAAACCTGTACTGTGGACTTACTCTGAGCTCAGGAAAATGTTCTAATACTCTGACAGCAGAATATTCCCTTCTGTGCCAGGATAAGCTGCTGCTGTGAAGGGAGAAGACTCGAGGCTGGATGCTGGCCCCTTGTGTTTCAATCTGGCTCACTATGGAATCTGTTATGTGAGTGTAAGTGAGCCACTTCAGGTCCCGGAGTCTCACCATAGAAATGAAAATCTGTTTTATTTGTTTTCAAGTTACAAAGACCTGGTAATAACCTAGAATATATCTGCAAATACCCATTTGTATGGAATTAGACTAGGTTCACATTTTCACTTTTAAGTTACATCTTCTTCCCTTAAAAACAAAACAAAACAAAACAAAAAAACAGGGGTAGGCATTGAGCCTAGTGGTTAAGATGCCTGCATTGGATGTCAGAGTACCCAGGTGTGATCTCCACCTCGGCTTCCAATTCCCATTCCTACTAAGCAGACCCTGGCAAGGCAGCAGGGATGGTTCAAGTAATTGAGTGCCTGTCTTGCAGCTTCAGTGCCCAGCCTGGAGTCACTGCATGCTTTTGGGAGATGAAGCCTATTTCTGCCTTGAAACAAATCAGCAAATAAACAAAACTGTTAAAAACAAAGAAAATACCTCCAGGTACTTAAAAGAAGGCCAGAGAAAACTGTTCCTGAAATATCTAAACTGTTTCTTAGAATTTAACAAAAATAAGACTCTGCTATACAGTGCTTATGATTTTTGGTTTTATAAGCTGTGATTGTGTCTAATACATTCTTCTCTACCTCCCTTATGCTCTACTCCCATATGACAGTGTTTCTGAAACTGGGCTGCTAATAAATATATGATAAATTATAATAGAAAAAACATGAGGTATGAAATTTTACACATAATATAGCTCAATTAATTTAATTATTTTTTAATCCTCACCTTTAAATAATAATTCTATCACTCCAGTTTTTTTTTTACAAAGGAAATTATATAATAAAGTCTTTTCCCCCAAAGTGACAAGCTGTTTTATTTTTGGTTTATCAGTCTGCATTGACATGATTGCTATGTCTCCCTTCCTTTCAGTTTGAGTCTCAGTGGTGCTATAGGCATATATCCAGGTAAATAATGGTTTTACACTGTCTGAACTCCAGGCCACAGTTCATCAGACCAGAGGTCACATCACGTTAGGAAAAGAAAGAATATTTATTGAGGAGCTGCTATACAGTATTGAACTTGCCCCAGTATACACACACTTTGCATTTGGAATCCTGAGCCTTCCTTTTATTACACATTTTGATGCACTGCCCTTAATTTTTAGTCTCAACTCCTTCCCCTTCTTTTTTATTTATTTTTTACTTTTTTGACAGGCAGAGTGGACAGTGAGAGAGAGAGAGAGACAGAGAGAAAGGTCTTCTTTTGCCGTTGGTTCACCCTCCAATGGCCACCGCGGCCAGCATGCTGCGGCCAGTGCACCGCGCTGATCCGATGGCAGGAGCCAGGTACTTATTCTGGTCTCCCATGGGGTGCAGGGCCCAAGCACTTGGGCCATCCTCCACTGCACTCCTGGGCCATAGCAGAGAGCTGGCCTGGAAGAGGGGCAACCGGGACAGAATCCGGCGCCCCGACCGGGACTAGAACCCGGTGTGCTGGTGCCACAAGGCGGAGGATTAGCCTAGTGAGCCACGGTGCCGGCCCTTCCCCTTCTGATCATTCATTCAATGAGTCAAGGGCTGTCGTATGTTAGTCCCATCGAGGACGATGTCTCTGGGGCCAGGGCTGTGGCACAGCGGGTTAAGCCACTGTCTGTAATGCCAGCATGCCATATGAGTGCCAGGTCTAGTGCTGGCTGCTCCACTTCAGATATAGCTCCCTGCTTTAGCACCTGGGAAAGCAACAGAAGATGGCACAAGTGTTTGGGCCCCTGCACCCATGTGGGAGACCAGGACAAAGCTCCTGGCTCCTGGCTTCAGCCTGGCCCAGCCCTGGCTGATGTGGACATGTAGGGGGTGAACCAATGGATGGAAGAGCTCTCTCTGTCTCGCTTTCTGTCGCCATAACTCTGCCTTTCAAATAAACAAAAATCTTTAAAAAAAAAAAAAGATTGATGTCTCTGAATTTTGCTCTTTGTGAAATGACCTCTGTAACTTTCTCTAATCACTTGTGTTTCATGATTTGCTTTAATTGTCACTTTCTCTATGAAATTATGAGGGAGTCCTACCCGCAGCATTCAGTGCTTTCACAGAAACCTAACCCACCCATCTTACAGCTTTAGTGCATTTGACTGTAATAACATGCTTAGGTATCTGTCTCTCTCACTATGCAGTGAGAGAAAAACATACGATTTTAGTATGTGTAGGTTTGTTAACCCAGCACCTAGCTTAGGGACTGGCATATGATAGGTTCTTAATTACTGACTATATAAATGAATTAGTTAATTAACATCCCATCTAGTCTTTGATGTAGATTTTTACATGTGTAGGATAGAAAGAGAAATAATCTCTTAAGACGACATTAGATTCTCAAAAGACTTTTTTCTGTTTTTATTTATATGATGTGGAGGTCAGTTTGCTTATCTATGTGCCTCCATATCTGTTTATCAGTCTAAGTCAACTCCAATTGCCATAACAAAATACCATAAGCTGGGTGACTTAAACAAGAGGGATGTCTGATTCTGAATGCTAGGAAGTCCAAGATCAAGGTGCGTGGTCCCTGGTGAAGGCCCTCTTCTCGGCTTGTAGACAGCCGTCTTCTCGGGTGTTCACATGATGGGATGAAGGAGAAGGAGAGCAGATTTTATGGTGCCTTTTTTTTTTTTTTAAAGATTTTATTTATTTATTTGAGAGGTAGAGTTACAGACAGTGAGAGGGAGAGACAGAGAGAAAGGCCTTACATCCTCCTGTTCACTCCCCAGATGGGCACAATGCCGGAGCTGAGCTGATCCGAAGCCAGGAGCCAGGAGCTTCTTCCGGGTCTCCCACGTAGGTGCAGGGGTCCAAGGACTTGGGCCATCTTCTTCTGCTTTCCCAGGCCATAGCAGAGAGCTGGATGGGAAGAGGAGCAGCCAGGACTCTAACCGGCTTATGGTGCCTTCTTATAAGAGAACTAATTCCATCATTAAGAGCTGACTATCACCACCTCACCTACACCTGATCACATTAAAAAGGTCCTGCTACCTAATACCATCATATTGAGGAAGAGGGCTCTAACATGTGAATTTTGGAGGGACACAAATATTCAGTCCATAATATTTTTCATCTAACTCTGTGTGTCTCTTTTTCCTTTCACAATTACATTAGTAGAACAGTGCTTGGAGAACCTGGTTATCATTCAGTATTTTCTCAAAAAGTTGTTATCACATTTCCATGTTCCTGACTGTAAAATGATATCCTCAGGTTAAGCCAGTGCTTGGAAACCTCGCATCCCATACTAGAGTGCCCGGGATTGAGTTCCACCTCTGCTTCCCGCACAGGTACCTGGGAAGGCAGCAGATGGTAGTCCAAGTTGATTTCCTGTCTCTCGAGTCAGAGAGCCTGATGGAGTTCTGGGCTCTTGCCTTCCCTGTTGCTCGGCCATAGCTATTATGGGCATTTGAGGAGTGAACCAATAGATGGAAGGTCTCTTTCTCTTTTGCTCTCTCTCACTGTCTTTCTCTCTCCCTCTCTGTCACTCTTTCAAATAAATAAATATTAAAAGAATATGTACAGGTTTTCTGTCTTTTGTAGGTTACGACCAATCCAGAACATTTTGAAAATGGTAGTAGTTAGATATAGTTAAAAGATCATGCTTTAGGTGCACTGGCCATTTATCAGTGATATGAACATTGATAACTTGCTAAACCTCTTTAAGATTGCTTCCTCATCTGCAAAGTGTGGGTGATAAAACCTGTTTCATCAAGTTTGTCACAAGCAGTGAATGAAATGCCTACGGAAATCACTGGCTCATGCTCTGTTCTCAGAAGGAGGCTGTTTCTTTCTCTTACAGTTGTGGACCAAAGAACACTGTGAGAAAATTGAAGAGTAGCTCTGTGACATCAAGTTTCGAAAATTATTGCATCAATGAAATATATATGTGTTGAATTTGCAGTATGTTTTTTTGCAATAACTTTCATAAGTTTGTAAAACTAGAATTTAACCTTTCTAGGTTAAGCAAATTCCCTGTTAGATTAAATGATTAAAGTCAGTGGTTTCATGGTATCCACGAGGGAAGGCCTTTAGTTTGTCGTTTTGGGAAATTGCATAGAGTCATGTGTCCTCTCACAGCGGAGATACATTCTGAGAAATGCATCGCTAGAGGATTTTGTGTTGTGCAAACACCATACAGTGTACTTTCCAAACTGAGATGGCTTGGTGTCACTAGGGGATATAATTTGATGGGATAGCCATTATATTTGTGCCCTGTCATTGATAGAATTACATGATACAGAAACATGAAATTTATTGTATTTGTTTCAAGGACACATAACTGAGAGCTTTGCCTGTTTATGTATTGTATTCTTTCTTGAGAGGAGATATTTATAGCTGTATATTAACTACTTAAGCAGTCTAAGCAGATTTTTGGCTACAATTAAAAACTGGAAATGTTTCAGAATAGTTTTAGGGTCAAGGGTAAGGTAGAAATCAATGGAAATGTGCTTTCAGGTTGCATCAGTTTGGTTTCCTGAAGAGTTTGACGTGGACTACAAGGCTATTTCTTCAACTGTTAGTAGTAATGGGATTTATTTTCTATCTGAATTTGGGCCGTTGGCTTAAGCAAAGACATCAGGTCTTCTGCTGTTAGAATAGATCTCTGGAACAAAAATAGATTCTACTTTGTAGGTTTTGTTTGTAGCAAAATGTTGAGTCAGTTACCTGAAGACAATCCTCAAGTATAGTGGGATATCACACTTGAAATACATGGAGAGATCTAGGTAAAGGACATAGGTACTGAACTCAGCAAAGTCTAATGGTGCAATGTTATATTCATGTTTATGGAGCCTGTAGGTAATATGAACTTTAGTTCATGCTGCCTGTTAGATATTACTGTATACTTGTTCCACTGATTCATTTAAAATACACATGAGTTTTACATGTTTAAAGCTCTGTTCTATATAGAGGTGGTTAGGAGAGTGAATATGTGGTCAGTGTCCATCAAGAACTTAAACTAGTGTGTGTATGAGGGGTGTTCAAACTGTTAATGGAAAATTCATATTATAAATTTCAAACCTTTTGCTCCCAGATTAACTTGTGTTTAATTCCATTCTTCCATGCGTTTTCTAAAGCAACTCCATATTTGTGTGCATGTTTGCTTGTAGGAGGAGGGTCAGATAGGAAGAATTAAACAAGTGAATAAATTTCCATAATGCAAGACAATACTATTAAGACCCTCAGGAACAGAGAAGGAGGGGGGAGAGAGAAAGAAATCTGAGACTTTGGTCCTCCTGTGAAGGGCAAGTTCACACTTTTATATCAGTTGGAAGGCAGCTTTGCATCTGGGCTTAGAGGTAGATAGGAGGAGTGACTGACACAGAAGGAAGACTGAGCACAAAGGCTAGGAAAGAAAGGGTTGAGTAATTTCACTTTATCATAGTTTAAGCAGATTATAAACAGATTAAAACCTAAATGCTAGGCCATTGCCTTGGCTCACTTGGCTAATCCTCCGCCTGCAGCGCCGGCACCCCAGGGTTCTAGTCCCGGTTGGGGCACCAGGTAGTAGTCCCGGTTGCTCCTCTTCCAGTCCAGCTCTCTGCTGTGGCCCAGGATGGCAGTGGAGGATGGCCCAAGTGCTTGGGTTCCTGTCACCCACATGGGAGACCGGGAGGAAGTACCCAGCTGCTGGCTTCAGATCTTCGCAGGGCTGGCTGTAGCAGCCATTAGGGATGTGAACCAACGGAAGGAAGACCTTTCTCTCTGTCTCTCTCATTGTCTATAACTCTCTCTCTCTGTCTCTCTCTCTCACTGTCTAACTCTGCCTGGCCAAAAATAAAAAAATTAAAATTAAAAATTTTAAAAAACCTAAATGCTAGAATTATGTGATTTCACATTGAAGTACATTTCACATAGTATGATTTTTAAATTGATAAAGTTGCAGAAAGGAAGAGAATCCAAAGTTTGCAACACTGTTTTTCTTTAGATTCTTTAAAACTCCCTGAGTTTCTTAACATCAGTACTGTTGGTATCTTGGACTGGCTAATCCCTTTTGTGGGAGATGGTTAGCACCATTCCTGGCCTCTGCTCAACTGGGCCTAGGGTTAGGCAAGGAACCAGCAAGGGCACAATATTTAAGGAGGCACTCATTGTAAATTTTAATTCTGCCCTTCTACAACCCTGCAAGTGAGTGCCTCCTTAAATACTGAGCTCCTTGCACCTTCCTTGCCTCTGCCCAGTACTGGCACTGGCTCTCTCCTCCCAGTTGTGACTGCCACGTGTGTCTCCCAACACTGCTGACTGCTGGGGGACAAAATCACCCCTGATTGAGATGCGCTGTAGTCTTTCTGAAGTGACTCAGCGTGTTTCTTGTTTTGTTTTGTTTTGTAGAATGCCAAGAGGAGCAGCCAGTAGTGTGACCTTTTTTGTACTCAGTGATAACTAAACACGGGTGTACTTTGGGTGGTGAGTGAGTGGCTGAGACACTTGGGAAGTGAAGGTCTGAAGAGAGAGCTGTGGAAAGAAAGCACTGTGAGTTAATGGGCTGCTGGGCATTGGTGATAGGGAGTGCCAGGGCTTGTATGAAAAGTTACCCAAAGGGGGGAATTTATTCTACTATGCATAACAGACCTGACTTTTATGTCTTAGCTGCAGTGAAGAGTAAGAATTCGCATGTACATTTTGGGGTGGATATGACAGGATCTTCAAGTACATTTTCCTGATCTTAATGCTCAAAATATCTACAATAAACTGGAACTTTATTTTCTTTTTACAAAGTTAGGCAGTCTTCATGATTAATACCTCATTGTTCTATTTACTTTGGCTAATCTCAGTTCTATCCTACCTACTTTACTCTTTTCTGTTTTCTTGGGCCTTAAGGGAGGCTGTGGCATTTTGGGGAGTGTGGTGTGTATGGCATAGCTGCCAAGTAGATTAAAGATACATCAGATGGTAATGGACTACTAATCATACTAGTTAGTATGAGATCACAAAACCACACTGAGTAGTATGATGTCTAGGTTTAAAACAAGAGATTGTTACTTCATGTTTAGCAGTAGAATTTAATCCCAAAAATTCCTAGTGCCTCACCTTCACAAATGTGTCAGTCAACACATTGCTCCTTTTTTTTTTTTTTTTTTTTTTGGTGCACTAAAACAGCAGATGCTAATAGCAACGAATTAAAGCATTCAGTTTAATAATAGCACAACAACTTCTGCCAGACAATGTGCTTTATTTTGTTTGGACTTAATCCTCGGTAACATTAACCCTATTTTATAGATTTGAGCATCAGACCTAGCCAGGTTCATTAACTTCTCCAGAGGCACATGGGTTGGATCATTTCATTGCATATCTGCCAACTCTGGAGTCTGTGTTTTTCAGTGTAGATATCTGTAGATAGACTTAAGTGGTAATACTATACACAGAGTGCACATTATGAACAAATAACATGAAACCATACTGGTAGGTATAGAGTAAGTGTCAATGAATTCCCAGTGTTTTCAGGTATTATTTATTTAAAAAAGTGCACTCAATGATTCCTGTTAAAGCATGATAAGGGAGGCTTTATTTTTTTTTAACTTTTATTTAATGAATATAAATTTCCGAAGTACAGCTTATGGATTACAATGGCTTCCCCCCCATAACGTCCCTCCAACCCGCAACCCTCCCCTTTCCCACTCCCTCTTCCCTTCCATTCACATCAAGATTCATTTTCGATTCTCTTTATATACAGAAGATCAGTTTAGCATACATTAAGCAAAGATTTCAACAGTTTGCTCCCACACAGAAGGGAGGCTTTATTCAGGATGATTGCAATAGGGATAGGGACCAAAATAATGAGTTCTTGCAGTAGTGGTAGAAAGAATAGACTTAATTATGAATATAGAATGGGCAAGTGGAAATTTATAGCCAAAGTTGGGAGTCAGTGGATAGAAAATAACCAAGAGGAAATTTCAGAGGTAAAGGGGATTCTGGGTGAAGGCAGACCAGGGAGTTGAGACCCTCACAGGAGGGGTGGTGGAGGACGAGGAACCTGATCAGGAACCTGATCCGATATCCAGCTCGAAGAGCATCCTGATGTAGTGGGACCCTGCATTGGTAAAGTTAGGTTTTATATGGAAGTGTACCAGTTGGCTTAGAAGAAGGTTTAGGGGGCTGATTCAAGTTTGGCCAAGCAGAGAGTCTTCGTCAATTTTTAAAATTTCATTCTGAGTGCTGTATAGCGGGTGATGGGCAAGCAGGCAGTGACTCATTCCCTCCTGTCTTTCAGTTCATTCTACAGGAACACGCGTAGGTGAATGATACTGAGGGAAGGCTGGAATTCCATGGAAAGGTGGTTTGTTCCTTACTGAGGTTTTCACGTTCCAGTGCAGCTGACGCGCTTAGAACTACTCCATCAGCTAGTGTTAGTGAAAATTGTATAACAGTAGTAGAGTTCTTTTTCCAAGGCCTAAGGCTGGAATATTCTCTCACCATTATTTATTATTGTCATGGAGCCATTAGCTTTTGCCATTAGAAACTAAACTTAGAGGAAAGGTATTACAGTTGGATGTATGTGCTCCAAATTCTCATTACGTGCTGCTGACCTCTCCCTATAAATCTCAGCTTGGAGTTATCAGCTTTCTACTTGTTGGCCCTAATTGGAAAGTTCTCTGCTATATACAGGTACAAAATGCACTATCAGAGCTTGAATTTCTGCCCCTTATTAACATTGCTTTTGTGACTTATTTCTTCAATTCTCTTTCCATTGGAAACCCAGCTGAAACAAATTCCACAGTTTTATATACAAAGTGAACTTATGGTAGAACACATTACAAATCATGCAACGCAATAAACAAGAGTACAGTGATACTTCTGCCATTAGAGAATATTAACATGTCCTTTATTAATTAATTACTTGCACACTATTTTTTCACTTAATAATCTAGGGACAAATTCATGAATTTTTAAGCAGTTTGAAACTCATTTTACTGTTTGAAAATCCAAGTAGCAGGTATAAAATAGTAAATTCCATGAAAAGTTTCCAAGAAGTATGTTTTAATTTCTTAAGGCCTACCTACACTTCTATTCTATTTTGGATTCTATTTTGACAAGACTCTCGGGTAGCTCAGAGGTAGCAGAAGCAGTGTTTCTGACTTAATACATGTGTCCATCAGCAAAATTATTTCCCTGAGAGAATCCTTTGGATTTCCCATTCTAGTCATGAGTTCCTGCTGATGAATTTTCCAGCACTCTGTTAAGAGTCAGGGAGGCCACATTTTATGCAGAAAATCCTCTCCATGGAAGTGTCACTGTTCTATTTAGATACATTAGTTACAGCATTCTAGAACTCAGTGTCACTCACAAATAGTTACCTTCAGTGCCTACTTAGAAGTATTTGTGTTTTCAGTTCATATTTAACTATTTAAGCACTTACTTCACCAATTTCAATTAAATAGCACTTATTTTGACACAACGGTGAAGTGTTGGAATACAAGTTTTGTTCTACTTATGTTTTTATTTTTCTATTAAAACTGTTAAACAGTCTTCAGCTTAATAAAATTTCAGCTTCATGAGGTCATGAAATGAAGTGATCAAAAGTATTTATGGATTCTAAATTAAGATCTGTGATGGACTTATTTTTCACAGCATTAATATTGAGAAACAAAGATGCAAAAAAAGTATAAAAATTTTGTCACTGAAAATTGAGGTTAAATCATCATCTTTTTAAATGTATGGGACAAAGTTTTTCAGGCTTTTCTTGGTTGAGTTACTTTATAGCATGTTTGAATGACATGATTCATATTCAGTGACTATATATGTATATACATATATATATATATACACACACACAAGCTAGAAATGTATTATTGGGTATTGCTACTTGTAGAATTATAAAGGTGGATAGGAAAATTCAGCAAGATAAACAGTAGGTGGTGCATACTTTTGATACATATTATGGTTGTGATTGTGTGAATTTATAATCAGAGATTCCAGCTTTACATATGTATCATGTAGTGCTAGGCATACTGTATACATCCAGTTGCTAATCTTTAAGCCCATAGACTTGACATACTATTTTTCAGATGGTACATAGATTATGAGAAAATAATTCCTGATTGCACCAACTTATTAAGTTTTTTGTTGTTGTTTCCGCTAGAAACTCAACCCACATTTGGATAGTAGTAATAGGTATAACCTGGGGACCTTTCCCTTGTAATCTGCAACTGAAGCAGACAGCACGCTTGTGGGACTGAGTTCTTACTCTGCGGAGTCTTCATTCACAAGGTGGCAGGCATTAGCATCAGATCAGAATTAAGTGAAATTGTAGCACAACTAGTTATTTTTGCTTGCTATAAGAAGTTAAATGATCGAGATGCTAACAGAAAAAAAAATAGTATTTTCCCTAAAATAGTCTTGGATTCTGTCTACCCAAATAAGAAGTGGATCCATGCCACCACTTACTGCTAAAACCATTTATCATGCCAAGTGTTTGCAATTGTGTAGGATTTTTTTCAATGGTTTTATTCTTTTTTTACCAGTTGATTGACAGATATAATGAAAGCTGTTGGCAGCCCCTATCACAAACAACTGCTGCCATGTATTAATAACAAAAAAAATACCCAGTTTTCTTTTTGGCAACCTGATAAAGAGTTTGATATTCTAATGTCTTTCCATATATATATGTGTGTGTGTGTGTGTGTGTGTGTATGATATTTTGGTACTTTGCTAAAGTTCTCCCAGGA